>NW_020954583.1:2946769-3282560 GCF_900497805.2 Vombatus ursinus
CTATCTATCTATCTATCTATCTATCTATCTATCTATCTATCTATCTAAGTTGGTCAGTGTAGACTTTCTACTTAAGCTTCCCTACTGTGATAGTTTGTCTTTATACCATTATTATTTTATTTTTGAGAGCTTTCCATCCTTTTTGAACTGACAGCCCTATAAAATTTGAGGTTATAGAAACCCACATATCTTTTCTCTGAACACTTCAAAATCTATTATTCAAAATACCTATCATAAATATCAGACTATGCCCATTGTAGTATTCTACACTTATTGTGACGATAAGCTTAGAAATGGGTATCCTATATTGTCAAAATCTTTTCTCCATTTATTGATATGATCATGTGATTTTTCTAGTTTTGTTATTAATATATTGTTTATAACTTTTCTAATATTGAATCAGTCCTGCATTTCTTGTTACAATTTCTTTTTTTTCTCTTTTGGGAATTTATAGCTCATTCATTTCTTTCCTGTAATTGGGTTATTTACATTCTTTTGGATTTTTTAAAATTGGATTGTTATTTTTTGTCAAATATTCATCTATTTCATTTAAATTATTGGTTTTGTTGGCAGATAACTGGACAAAATCGTGACTTTAATTATTTCCTTTATTTCACCTCACTTTTTTTCTGAATTCTTTTTCATTTTTTATATTGGTAATTTCATTTTCTCTCTCTTTTTTGATCAAATTAGCTAATATTTAATCTATTTTAATCCTCCAAACTGCTCCCCCATTTATTTATAAATTCAGTGGGGCTTTTTAAATTTTATATCTTATTTTCAGTATTTCTATTTTTATTTTGTTTTTGATTTTTAGCTTTTCTGCATTTTCAGTTTGACATCTAACAATTTATCCTGTTATTTCTCTCTTTTATTGATGATAATGTTTAAAATTATATGTTTCCCCCAACAACTATTTCGGATGAATTACCAAGTTTCACTGTTTTCTCACTGTCATTTTGTTTTTATGAAATTATCTTTTTTATGATTTGATCATTCCATAATTTCTGTGGAATTAAAATTTTTAGATATAATTTCAGTTTGAATCTTTACTTTCTTTTACTGATTATTATTTTATTGCATTTTGTTCAATAAAATTGTTAAATATTCTGAGGCTTTTTTTTATACATGATTTTTTATGTACTAGAAAGAAATCTATTTTTGTAAAGGTGTCATTAAAGGCTGAAAAGATGTATATTCCTTTCAATTCCCAGTCAATAATTAACAAGAAATTTGTCATAAATAATTTTAAAAATTCAAGTTCTTAATATGTTTCCTGTTTATCCTTTTGTTAGCTTTGTTTTGGTCTAACAGAGCATATTGACTTTTTCTTTAAGTATTTACAGTACTTAAACCTACTTACAGTAGGTTCTATTCTATTTGGAACTTATTTGTTATATATTGATATTAATTCATTATCCACATATATGCATCAAATGACATAGAATCTACTATACGTACTTAAAGGAAAAGTCAGTGGAAAGAATTAATCGATGAAGGGGCAGCTAGGTGGTGCAGTGGATAGAGCACTGGCCTTGAAGTCAGGAGGACCTGAGTTCAAATCTGGTCTCAGACACATAACACTTACTAGCTTGTGTGACCCTGGGCAAGTCACTTAACTCCATTGCCTAATCAAAAAAAACCAAACCCAAAACAAAAAACAAAAACAAACAAAAAAAAGAATTAATCAATGAAAGAATAAATCATTAAAAACAATAGATAATTTCAGATTAAAATGACAATAAGAAAACATTGTGAAATTTGGGAGTATAGTCAGAGCAGTTGTTGGGGGAAATGTGTAACTTTAAACACTTGTTATTAAAAGAGAAATAATAGATCAATAAATTGGGCATGGAACTAAAAAGGTAGAAAAGAAACAAATAAAAACACAGAAATACAAAAATAAAATTCTGAAAATAAGAAAAAAATTAAAACCCACTGAAATGATAATTCACCTTATTCTTAAAAATAAGCAAAACTTTCTCACTAAATACTATCTTTTTCTCTGATTATTTTCCTATAATTCTCCCTTTTCTGGGCTATACTCTTTCAGAATATCATCTATGCTGTTTTCCCATTTCCTCTTCCTTTACTCTCTTTTAAACCCTCTGTAATCTACCTATGAAATTTATCAATGAAACTGCCTTTTCTGAAGTTATCAATGATCACTCAAATGAGAAAGCAATGGCCTTTTCTCAGTTTGCATCCTTCTTGTCCTCTTATCTCTTCCTCAGTTCATTTTACCCTCCACTCAGTTGTTAAAGTGATAGGCTTAGAGCACAGTTCTGACCATGTCTCTCTTGTACTCAATGAACTTCTGTGACTCCTTGTTACTTCTAATATCAAACATAAATTCCTCTGTTTGGTTTTTAAAACCCTTCACAACCTGAGTTTTTCTTATCTTTCTAGTCTTCTTATACTTTATTGCCTTCCATATACTGTATGATCCAATGACAGTGACCTTCTTGCTATTATTTGTATACAATGATTCATCTATTGACTTCATGCCTTTTGGAAAAGGAGTGCTCTCCTTCCTCACCTCTGTTTCCTGGTTTCCTTTAAGACTCAGTTGAAATTTCACCTTCTGAATGGGGAAATAAAAAGAAAAAAAGAAATAACTAGAATGTAAAGGGGTGCCCATCAATTAGATAACAACTAAATAAATTATGGTATGTAAATGAAATGGAATATAATTATGCTGTAAGAAATAATGGAAGAGACAATTTCAGAGAATCCTGGGTAATATAAACTTAATGCAATGTGAGATGAGCAGAGCAGGAGAATGATATAGAAGGACAATAACATTGTAAAGAAAAACTAACTTTACAAGACTTAAGAACTCTTGTCAATTCAATGATCAATCATGTCTCCAGAGGAATAATGATAAAGCATGTTACCTAACTTTTGGCATAGAGGTTATGGACTCAAGATAAGTAAGTGAAATTTATTTTTGGACATGAACATTGTATGCATTCATTTTGCTTGAATTCGTTTAACTTATTTGTTATGATGTTTTTTCACTCAATTTTTAATTGGGGAGAGATAGGGAAGAGAGAGAGGTAGGGTTGGCAAAATTAATGTAAAAAGAGCAGACCATTAGAATATTACAAAACTACAAGGAAAAGAACAAAGTTCAGAAATGAGCACAGATGAGGAGACAGTTTTGAAAGTAATACGCTTTTTTCCCCACAAAAGAAAGAAGTATGAAAAGGAAATTCATAGTTTCATATACAATCTTCCTTTTTGTGTTCTGTATACATGGAAATGCTATTTGGGGCTATGTTTAAGTTCAAAATTAAAAAAATAAAGAAAAAAATTTACTAGTCTCTGTTGTTGAGGTGATCTAATCCTTTCAAGATTAATTTCCAAAGAGTAGGGCACTAGCAATAGGGATGATAAGGATGGGCTTTTAGAGGAGGTTGTACTAGAGCTGGCCTTTGAAGGAAGCTAGGGAATCCATAAGGCAAAAATGAGCCATGAGTGACTACCCATCAAGACATAGAAATGGAAAATTGAATGTTTTTTATGAGGAACAGCAAGTAAGACAGTATGGCTAAAAGCAGAGTGTGTAAAGGAGAATAATGTGTGTTAAGCCCATAAAGGTAGGCTGGAACCAGATTGAGAAGGGTTTTGAAAGTAAAAGAAGGGAGTTTATAGTTTAGCCTAGAAGCAAGAAGGACAGAAGCTTCTTGAGCAGAAGAATGACATGGCCAGGTATTTGATTTAGAAATGTCATTCTGGCAGTTGCAGGTAGGAAGGATTAGAGAGGAAAGAGACTGGAATCAGAGAGAACGATTAGGAGTCTATTTCACTAATATAAGTGAGACAATGAGGGGCTGAACTAGGTGGTAGTCATATTGTTGAAGAAAAAAAGAGATGGATGGGACAGCTATTGTGGAGATAAAACTGACAAAACTTACTAACTGATAAATGTGCGAAGGTAAGTGAGAGTGGTAAATTAAGGATAACTCTTGTAAAAAAAAAAGGATAACTCTTGTGCATCTAGGTAATTGGAAAAGAAGTTAGGAAGATGGGAGGATATTGGGGAAAATATTGAATTTTGTTTTACACATATTTGAGATGCTTATGAGGCATCCAGTTTGAAATATCTGTGCAAAAGGCATTTGGTGTTGCAAGACTGATGTTTAGGAGAGTGACCAAGCCTTGAACAACATAGATTTGGGCATCATCTAAGTGGAGATAATAGGTGAACCTGTGAAAGTTGATGGACCACCAAAGAGATGATAGAGAAGAGGGCCCAAAAGGAGTAGATTATGAATAATGATCCAGTAAAGGAGTCTGAGAAGAAAGTAGTGGCAAAAGAATGCAGATGAGAAGTTCTCTAGGAGGTTGTCAACAGTAAAAAATAGTGTAGAGAGATCAATATGGATGAAGAATGAAAAAAAGGCAGCTGGATTTGTCAATTAAGAGATCATTGGAGAGAGTAGTTTCAATTGAGTAATGGAATTGGAAGTCAAATTATAAGGGGCTGAAAAGTGATTGGGAAGTAAGAAAGTAAAAGCAATAAGAATAATTATTTTGTTTTAGGATTATGCTGTACAAGGAAGTAGAGATAGAAGAGTAAGCAAAGTCAAGTGAGTTTTATTTTTAAAAGAATGGGGGAGATATATTATATGTGAACAGACATTGGATAAGAAAATGTCAAACAACCTCCCAAATGGGTTGTTGCCATTGGCAAGGATGAGGGTCACTCTTTCTAGAAGATGACCCTGAAGCAAAGGAGGAGAGTAACAGAACTATGGAGTGGAAGAGTTAGAACTTTAATTAAGGTCTTGATTACTTGGTCCAGTGTTTTTCCCTCCAATACAAGTGAATTTCTGTATTAACTATTGACTTTGTATAATATTGGCAGCTCATTATTAATAAGACATCTTTTGTTATTTTACATTTGAGTCAGTGTACTTATAAGTGAGAAGGCACTATCCAGTAAAGTGAATTTCCTGAGTTTACTATTTGGGGACAGTGGTTGAGGTAATAAAAATAAGGAAATTCAAAATGATAAATGACCTTTGTATCTTGCATGGGAATGAGACATCAGGGATGTATTTCCAAATTGATTACTTCATCAGGACTTAATTAAATTTTTATTTTACAGAACTCCTTGTCTTCAAACATAAAACTAAATTCCCTGTGACCATGGAACATTTCTTAACCTGACTGAAGAAGAAAGCTTCCTGTTTCCTATATGTGTGGTCTCATTTTTACTATGCATATATCTATAATTTTGCTATCTTAAATTTTTTTGAGTCAATGAAGCAAATACTTACATGAAAATATAAAACATTTATTAGGCAAATATTTATGGAGTGCCTACTATGTATAAAAAAGCATTGTGCTATATATGGTAGGGGAATAAGAAGGATACAGTCAGGTCCCTATAATCTAGTTAGGTATCTAAGAAACAAATCAAAGATTATGTAACTCGGTCCTCATTTTGTGTGAATAATGAATCCCCTGAAGTGGTTACATGTATTCAAATTCCAACTATTAGAAGTTATAATTATGCAAAATATGGTAATTGGTTCCAATCCAATAGAAATTTGCAGTGTGAATTTAAATAACGCCACTATTTCAGAAGTTTCATTTTTGCACTAATTGGGACCTCACTGTATGCCTTAATTGTACATATGGCCATGTCTGGAGGGTAGAGACAGAAAGATAAATGGAGGTTAAAGACAGAAAACAAAGAAAATTTGAATCTGGATATTTTCCTCTGTGGATTTCTTGGGAAGGAAAACACATTTCCACTTAATAAACAAAATGTTGGGTAGTTGAAATGGAAGCAATAAATAGTGCTTCTTCAGAGAAAGCAAACGGATAATGTGTGTGTATGTGTGTGTGTGTGTGTGTGTGTGTGTGTGTGTGTGTGTATGTGTGTGTGTATGAAATTAGACCTGTTCAAGGTTAGGAATGCAGAAGGCTGCTAACCAAAAACTCATTACAGCATGAGGAAAAATGTGTGAACAAATGATCTAAACTGGAGACAACCAGTAATCAATTTTATTAATTTTGATCTCTTCATTTTGCAGGTACAAGGGTTATTCAATTAGTTTTGGAGAAAGAAAAATATCCATGTCTTTCAGAACATTTGATCCTTTTAGAGGCAATGTGAGAGAGAGAGAGAGAGAGAGAGAGAGAGAGAGAGAGAGAGAGAGAGAGAGAGAGAGAGAGTAAGAGACAGAGAGATACAGAGACAGAGAGACAGACAGAGTTATACTCGAGTGATCTCGCCTTCTATTTACCTGTTCCATTACTGGTAGAGGCAATGTCTGTAACACAGAAAAGCACCAGATCCAGAAACATTTGATGAGTTCATTTTGGAATCCGATTCAATATATGCAGACATGGTGCCTTCAGATGGAAGGGAGGGAAATCCTCATCTACTGAAAAATGGCAGAATCAATGAATATTTATGGACACAGACAGAGGAGTCAGATTACCTATTTGTGCTTCAGATGGGAAACTATTCCAACTGCTAGCCTGTTGCCATTGTTTTCTCAAGTCATTAATTGATAGTCAAGTATATAGAAGGTCAAAGTTATTATTTTTTTTCTTGTGACTCTAAGAGTGTACATTAAATAAACAACTGAAATGGATTCCTCTACTCTATCTATAAAACTAAGTTGTTACATAATAACAGCAAGAAAGCACCTTGATATCAGAAGAAAAAGACACCTTATAAACTGAGATGATGATGATGATGATGATGATGATGTTGATGATGATGATATACTTCTCTGGGAAGGATTTCCTTCCAAATTCTCATTCTTAAAAAAATAGTTGCTCTCTTCTGGGTTATTGTGGACTAGGAATCTCCTATGTTAGGAATGGATTTGAAATCATTACTGTTCTTCTTGGGCAGACCTATCCATTTTCTTTAACATTTAGAAATCTCATTTCCCACCAGCCAAACCCTGCTAAAATAGAAGTTAAGGCACAGGTTCAGGTCTCTGGGATTAGCTAGTCTCTTAATTCTTCCCAATGTCATACTTCTGACAGGTTTTTGTTTATAGAAACCTAACCATTTGCTTTTGAATGAATCTGAATAAATGGGAAAACCATGAGATAATGGACTAATGCAGCACTGCCTACAATATCCTTTTTTTTCCCCTAAAAGCTGCATGGCTGCTCTAGGACACTAATCTCATTCTCTGGCTGATAGAATCCCTTGGAAGAACTAATTTAGGAAAAATCTGTGTGAAGAGTCTTGGAGTCTGCTGGCTATTTTCTGGGCTGGAACCTGGTGAGGGCACATCCTCTCCACTGACAGAGACATAACTCCTTGCAGAATTGTGTGGAGTATTTGTTATACTTCTACTGAAAACAAAACAAAACAAAACAAAACATCATTCTCTACATATGTTTAAAAACTCCCAAGTTTCATGTTTCAATAATGATGTTGTTGGTACATTATTTGCAATCATCATATTTAATAATGTAGAAAACTATTATAGAAATATACTTATGTGGCATCCCTCACCATATGTAAATAAATTCCCAGTTCTAATTATTTTCATTTGAAAACAACAATAAAATGTGATTGGCATCATCTAGCTGTACTTTCTCACTTTGAATTTAGAAGTAAAAGAGCTTTGGAAAGATGATATATTTAGGAAGTTTCAATTCTAAAATTATGAAACATGAATTGTTTTCAGATTGCATAGTGTTACAGCACAGCAAAAGTGACTGAGTCATCAAGGGAATGTGAAATTCTGTACATTATTTTAGAAGTCAGGGCAATATATAAAATACTTTACAAAGATTCCCATACTGAAAATTAAAGGACTAAATGCTTAATTTTGTAGAAAACTCTACTATTCTGAATAACTTATGGTGACATTGAATTACAGAGTTAGAATGGACCTTTTTGGTCCATGCTTATCATTTTACAGATGAGGAAATAGAGATATGAGGAGGTAAAGTGCTTTGTTCAAAATCTGACAACTAGTTACCATAAAAGTCAACCACAGAACCCATGTCTTTTGACTCTGGTTAAAAGTATTTGCAGTTATAACCAATACACTGCTATTCTTTCAGGATTCTAGATAGCTGAGTATTTGCTGATTTTAGGATAAATGTGAAAATTCTTAGGCTCAGGTCTCAAAAAGTGAGTCACAAAAGGAGACTGCAGAGTTATGTTATAGTTTTCCTTTTTAGCCAAAGATACTTAAAAATCAATAGTGAATCTATTTAAATAGCTGTAAAGTCACATGAACAATGGGATATCATGGATAATAGCTTAATTTCCTAACCAACTAGAAGATATTGGTATCATTTAATGCATTTTACAACAAAACCAGAGGACCACTAAATGATTGTCTTCATTCACTGCCACTCAGTGAAGGGAAAATGATGCTGTAGACCAATAAAGGCTTGCTGGTCCCACAGAATCCCACACTGAAACTTTAGGTAGGGAAAAACAGGGGAAAGACCTGTAGAGAAGGTTATATCTGAAGTGGGCTTTGAAGGGAAGGAAGCATTTCAAAATTCAGAGATAGGGGCAGGGTAATAGATTCCAAGAATGATAGTCTTTGAAGGAGGGTATTGCCTGATCTGGGAATGGTAGTGGATTAGTGTAGCTAAAATAGAGAATGTATGAGGACTAGAATTCATAGCGGCACAGCTGCAACATCATGAACACCATGAACATTATCTAACCTGAAAAGAAGGAATCATTGGAAGAGAATGGAAGGAGAATTGGAGAGAACTGTGAAACTCTTCTTGGGCTTATATTGAATGTTTCTTTTTTCCTAGGTTATAAACATAGTCATAATTAGAAGTGATTATAATGGGAAGTTTCTTTGGCTACATCCTTGACTCTTCCTCACTCTCATATAACTGCCAAGTGTTGTCAATTCTACCTCCATAATGAATCTTGCCTCAATTCACTTCTCTACAGTCACACATCCTCTACCCTAGTTCAGATCCTCATCACTTTTCCTCTGGCTTATTACAATAGTCTCCTATTTGGTGTTACTGCTTCTAATTCCCCTCCATTAAATCATCCTTCGCACTGTTAGTAAAATAATCTCAAAGTCTGTCCACATCACCCCTGCTCAAGAAGCTTCAGTAGCTTCCTATTGTCTTTAGGATAAAGCATAAACACTTTAGCTTGGCATTTGAAGCCTCCTATAATCTATCTCTAGTTACTACTTATAATTCATTGCTCTCATTCATACACTCCATATTCATACACTCTGAACCTGGCTTTCCTCCCCCAACTCTGAGCTTTTGTGTAACATGCTCTTCATGCCTGAATCCCCTCTACCTTTTAAAATCCTTGACTTTCTGCAAGACTCAGCTTACATGCTACCTATGAGAAACATTACTTGAGTCCTCCTAGTTGTTATTGATCTCTCCTTCCTCAAATAATCAAGTATAAAATTACCAGTTTGCATGTTTCATCCATTCCTGTTACCAGTAGAATATAAATGACTTGAAGGCACTGACTAGTTTTCATTGTGGTTTGTTTTTTTATCCCCAGTACATATCTAGTGTAATTCTTTGCACATAATAGAAGCTTAATAAATGGTTGCCACATTGGATTGGATTGCTAGATGAAGAGGAATAACATTGGCAGGTGCAGTTCAAGGTGGAGGGAATTTGTTTTGTCATCTTTAACTTACCTGCATGAAACTTCTGAGATTAATTAGTGGAGTATGCCAGTAAGTCCTCAAGCACTATCCTCAATCAGCTGTATTTTTCTATCCCTTCTGTCCAGACCAAGCATAGTCTGCATTGATTGATTCATAACAAAATAATTAGGAAAGTTAAGTCATTTTGAACTTTCAGGCTTCAACCTTAAGCATTGACACACATATACCTATGGACATTCAACATTATTTTTGGCTGAATGGCAGTCAATGCTATTCCATTTTTAAAATGGATATTATTATTGTGACCATTGTCACTTTTAATATAGTAAATCAGTTAGATATAAACAAGATCCCTAACCTATGGAGCTTAAGGTAAAAGGGAATGAAGTGACACACAAAAATAGATGGTGGGTAGTAGTCATTAGTAGGAATGAGTATCTTTCACTAAATAGGTAGAATTTTTTTAAGAGAAAAATTGTGTGTATGTTTTCAAAGAGTAAGCTATATTTCAACAAATGCAAATATTAATAAATGAAAAAGGGTATATTTATAGTTTTTTTATATGTGATTGGGGCATACTTATTTTATTAGTAAAAACAATTGCCAAGCAAGGAGAGTATTTTCTACTAAGAGAGAAGAGAAAAAAAATTACTGTCACTTTTAAAATGTACTGATATTTAATATCTTTAAAGAATTTCCTGTTAGTACCATTCATTTGACACAATAAAAATAAATCATTAAAATGATTTATTTTAGTGAGGATCAGTAAATTCTTTTCTAATCTAGTGCTATATCCTCATGGCTTGAATAATAGAAGCTTATAATGATACTGTTGTTAATGGACAAAGAATTCACCAATACTTATTTAATTATAGTAAAAATAAATGAGAGAAATACTGCTTTTTCATAGGGAACATGATTTGATTGATTGATTCACTCATTTGAGAAATATTTATTGAATACTTGCTATAATGTAATTTATATGGCTGCCCACACTGTCTCATACCTCTCATGTATTGTGTGAAAATCTACTGACCCTAGGCTGGCTAGATAACTCCAACCTACTCTCACATTGACTAAGTTCCTAGAGAAGGTTCACCATCAAATGGTTACATATGAATTATCTCAAAGTCCTAAATAGTAATCTTATTGTGAGAAAATATATGCATTCTACTTACCACTTTAGCTTTCATTTATTCAACATCAGTCACTCACAATGATACTTTTAGATCAACTTGCATGGAATGCTTCCCCTCCACATTTCAATCTCCTGGTTTCCCTATCTTTCTTCAAATTCCAACTAAAATACCACTTTCTACCCAAAGCACTTCCCAATCATTCTTAGTTCTAGTGCTTCCTCTTTCTTGATTATTTACTAGTTGTCCTGTATACAGCTTCTTTGTGCATAGTTATACACTTTGTCTCCACCATTAGATTGTGAGCTCTTTAAGGTTAGAGGTTTTATTTAGCCTTTCTTGGTATTTTCAATACCTAGCACAGTGCCTGGCACACAGTAGACACTTAATAACTACTTATTTACTGACTTAAATATAACCATTTACTCAACAATAAGGCAAATAATAAATATATCACCATCCATATGTGACTTGGGTCATGCCCTCCCACCAAAGCACCCAGTATCTTGGGGAAGAGTAGGGAAACAGAAAACTGCCAAGCAAGTGCGTGAGTGAGGAATATCTACGTGTTCAGGATAACCCACAGTTCTAGAATTATAAACGTCAGTGTCTTCTTTCTATCTCAACAACTATCCATAAGTTCTTTAATGAAGAATGTTTTGGGTTGAACAAATGTTTTTGTTACTTTGCTGAGTTGATGCACAGTGTTTGACTAACAACTCACAGAACAAGTCTAAAACAAACTAATCAATCCACTGAGGAATGTCTCTGCTCTCTACTTCCAAACTGTTCCTTTGTTTTGTTTTGTTTTTTGGGTAGTGGGGTTAAGTGACTTGCCAGGGTCACCCAGCTAGTAAGTGTTATGTGTCTGAGGCTGCATTTGAACTCAGGTCCTCTTGAATCCAGGGCTGGTGCTCTATCCACTGTTCCACCTAGCTGCCCTCCAAACTGTTCCTTTGTTCATCTGAACTTACTCCTCAACAGAAAATGTAGTATTAATCATTTCTAGGTTTTGTAAAGATTAGCTGATGCAGTTCTGGTCTGTCCTTTCATCTTTCTGAGTTCAGGCTCCAAGTCTTCTCTATTAATTACTTCACCTTAGCTTATGGGTAGTAACTAATTTCTTATCTTCTGTTTATAATTAGATAAATTGCATTTGTCCTATATCATAGAATCCTCCAATATACTGTAGTTTGTCACATTCAAAATGATCAACCACTGACTCAGAATGCTGAGTTAAAGTTATTGTTTCTCTAATGCCTCTGAGCAGACCTCTGAGAAGTGAACTGTTAAAACATTTAAATTAGCATTTTTTTTACTCCATATGCTCCAAACAAGTGAACTGTTAAAAGTCATTTCCTTAATGGCTCTTGAACATGAGAGAAATACACATCATAACAATTTTGAGGTCTTCCCTCACACACAGGAAATTAACAAGGATGACAAAAGATTGGAATAGCCAATGTTGGAGGAAGGTTGTGGAAAGACAGGCACACTCTTGGAGGGCAAAGTATTGGTTTCATAATTTTGTAATTAATTTGGAAATATGCTAAGAAAGTGAATAAAATGTGCACGCCCTCTGACTCAGGGATCTCACTGCTAGGCATATACCTCAAGGAAGTCAGTAATAAAAAAAAAGGCCCCATAAACAATAATATGTTTATAGCAACAGTAGTTTCAGTATCAAAGAATTGGAAACAAAATAGACGGTAATTCATTAGGAAATGTTTCTTGTGGTACATTTATATAATGAAATATTACTGTGTTAAAAGAAATAATGGATACAAAGAAGCATGCAAAAACTTATATGAACTGATGCAAAGTAAAGTAAGCAAAACTAGAAAAAATAATATAAACAATATCTACAATGATGTAAATAGAAGCTACAACAAAATAATCAAAACCAAATGCTATGAAATTAAAATGACTAAACTTGGCCTCAAAGAAAAGATATCAAATAATACTTTGCCTTATTTCTTTGAAAAGATGGGAACTATGATTGTACAATAAAATGTCAAACTTTCTGATGTGTTGATTTTGTTAAATCATTTCCCTCTTTTTATTCTTTGCTAGAAAGAACGGTTCTTTGACAGTGAAAGATAGGATTTATGGGAATATAAAGATAGAATGTAGGTAATATAAAAATGTATCAATAAAATTTGAAATGGTCCTTCTGTAACAATAAGATTTAAACATATTACCCCCTTTCAATCTCTATATGTGCTTCACTTTTACTAAAGCACTTGCTTTCTTTTTTTTCTCCCCTTTGCTTATTAGATATATTGATTGCTTTGAAGAAGAACATTAAATAGACTTTTCTAGGATATTGATGTTTTTCTAAGTAACCTCTGTAAGGCCTTATCTTTCCCTTTCTTGATACAAACAAATGCTTCTAGCATTATTAGCTCTAGTAGAGAATAACTAAAGAAGGCTGTTGGAATTCTTGTTACTCTAAATAATTTTTTTTCATAGACTTGAGATGAGGCTTTAAAAAGTCCTGTTTTTTTCTTAAAATTCTAGCACTGAGAGTTTGAGGAGTTGTATCTCTCAGTCTGCTTTCTCACTAAAGCAGATATGAAAGTAGTTGGTACATTTTATTTTTTGCCTTAAATGAAATAGGCTAAAATGAAGAAAACTTGTGATATTTGTTGGTTGCCACTATCTAGGTAGTGTATAGCTAAAAATTGATTATTTTTCCTCCTGAAAATGTCTAAAGGAATTTTATGTGCCCTCTAGTAACACATTTTATTTTTTAGGAATATCAGTTTGTTGAAATTTATTGAGCCCATCTCACTTAAATACTTGAAGAGGTCCATGATCTCATCAATTTGGATGTTCACTCTAATGATACACATCATAGCCTATTTATAACTGTTCATTCTGTGGGTTCCTTTTCTATATCCTACCATAAACTTGCTTACAGGGGTTCCACTCAATATTCTAGGTGCTTTCCTCATTTTTTGTCCTGGTATTCTAATGATACCAGTGAATCATTCAAATTATCTGTTGTCTTTTGCTCTCACCACATGACTAACCCAAACCTTTTTTTAAAAATCACACATTTATTGAAGACACCATTTAGCCCTATACTTTGTGGTTCTTTATTTGTTAGCCTGTTCACATTCATCATGTGCCTCTCTAATTACTCTCTGTGTGATAAGCCTTTTCAATTTTTTCAGAGACTCTTGTGTTTCTTGTCTCACTGGCAAAATAAATACTGATATTAAAAATATGGACTCAATATCCAAGCTATATAGGACAAAAACACAAACATTTAAGGACAAGAACCATCCCCCAGTGGAAAAGTGATCAAATGATATAAACAAACATTTTTCAAAAAGTAGAATGGTAAACTATTAACAACCATATGAAAAAATGCCCCAAACAACAAATGTGCTTTGATTCACAAATGTGAATCAAAATAATACTGAGATTTTATCCCACATCCAGTAAAAGTCAAAGATGGGGGAGAAAAATAAACTGGTCAGTCTTGGAGGGGTTGGGGGAAATCAGGCATACCAATATACTGCTGGTGGAGCTATGAATTGGTTAAACCACTCTGGAAAAGAATTTTGAATTATGCTAAAAAAGTCACTAAAAAGTCCATATTCTTTGATTCATTGCTAGATTCATAACTTAAGGAACTCAAAGATAGAAACCAAGGTCTGATATTCATCAAGATATTTATAACAACCCTTTTGCAGTAGCAAAGAATTGGAAATGAGTATATGTCAATTCATTGAGGAATGGCTAAATAAACTGTGATTTATGAATTCAAAAGGGTATTAATTGCTGTATAAGAAATAAAGATGAAGAGTACAGAGAAGCATGGGACCACTTGCATGAAGGAACAGAAAAACAGTGCAATGACTTTGACAATACAAATGAGAAGATCAACGAAAACAAATACAAACAACACTTTGTAATTATAATTGATCATGCTTGGCCCCAATAAAATGAAATGAAAATGTAAGTCTTTCCCTTCTTTGCACAGATGGAAAACTGCTATTTTCTTAGATTTGGTTGATGTCTTAGTTTTGTTGAACTGCTTGTTTTCCTTCCCATTCTCCCTGCCCCTTTTCCTTTCTTTTTCTTTTTTTTTTATTCTTGGTTATAATGGATGCCTCTCAGAGCAAAGAAGAAGGGAAGGGTGTATTAGGAAGTGAATAAACAAAGTATATACATACACATCTTAAAAAATGATGAGTTTGTTTCTAGGAGAAGTTTGAAGCCATTAAAGTAGCTTTGTAATGTAGGGAAGGCACTTCCCTTCTATTTAATTTTGGGCCCAAATCATGGTACTTTTTGCCCTGTATGTATGTATGTATGTGTATATATGTATTGTGTATACATATAACACATATATCCATCTTCCTATTTATCATTTATAAATCATCTTATATATTTATCTACTTATATATTTTTTAATCTATCTCTCTGTTAATAAACAAGCTCCACAGATTATTCCTCCAACTGCACATAATAACTTGATCAACGGTTCTTTATCCATTTGTTTTTCTTGTGTGGAATAGTTAAGCTGAGCTATTTTGGCAAGTTATATACTCTTTTCAGAAGAATATATAATGTTCTGCAATGTTCCATGGCTTGATACAACTGGAAGTCATCTGCAAATAGAACCATCTGAAGGACCTAACCATTCACAGATTATCTCTCTTCAACTTGGTCTCTGTGCCTGATAATTATAGTAGTGAACACCTTTGATGAGCATATGCAACCTGGATCTATACTTCTCCTGCTATTTTTGATTAGAGGGTTAAATTGATAAGGTTATCTCTGTTTTTATAACTGTCAAAGAATCTCAAATGATTTTGATATATGGATCAGAGACAGCTTTGTCTCTGGAAAGAAAAAAAGAGCCTTGAAGGAAGTATTTTGCTTTCCTAAATCAAATACTTTTTTCTTTGAATCAACAAATAATAAACTAGTAGGATCTTTTATTCTACATTTTTCAGTAAATTGTGGTCAGATTGTAGTCTACTGTGGATTATTACTTGTGAAAAATGACTTTTTTCCTATTAAATCTTCACTGATGGTACCTTTAGTGTATGCATAGATAATTCTCACATAAATTGTATCTCTCTGTCTTTCCCTGGATGGAGGCATAGACAGCAGTTGCTGTTCTTTTAGACATTTTTTTTTTCATTTTAACAATGCCTCAGATTTTTCTACTCTTTTGGTGTATTCAGATACCTAGTGAACTAATGTTTCAACACTCTCACAATTTTTTTACCCACACCATGAGTTTCCTCTGTGTAGACTTGATCTAATACAAGGGTGTGGAACCTGTGGCCTCAAAGCCACATGAATCCAAAATTTGGATTCAGTCAGAAGGCCACACTTGAAGACTTATAGGGCCACAGGTGATTTAGAGGCTGCAAGTTCCCCACTCCTGTTTCTACTATTTTTTTCTGTCTTTATTCTTTGGTTTCATTTTTATTTCCTCCATTAATATGTCTGGGACTCTGAGGATAGAGCCCATGTATTGTTATTCTGCAGGTCACTGATGGTGAAAAAAATTTTTTATATAAATTTTTACACATATTTTAAATTTTTCTTCTTACTGTTGCCCTGTTTTTATCCCTAGATAATATCAGGATGACTTGGCTCTCACAAACTTTCTCTCTACTTTACAAGGTGATATGGCTTATAATGTTCCAACTTCCTAGTTCAGATTTTACAAAGCAGTTTATTTTCTAAACCACGTTGACTTTGTCTGTTTTCTCTTTCCACTTGGTAATATGGGTCTGTGCAGACCAAACTCCTTTTATGGGCCTTTTGTTCTCCTTGTTGTGACAATTGATTTACAGTGGTTAAATTTCTATATGAAACTATTATGGTCAGTGTCAATATACTTTCCTCTGTTCCATTTTTCATTACTGGTAATGTATTTGAATCAGTCAGAATTGATCTATTCAAGACTCCATTTTCCCCTCATTTTCGTTCTTCTAGCTTTGTACTAATTTTGAAATTTGTTCTAACAAGTTGATGGTCTAATTATACATAGATGGTTCATTTAGTAACTTGTAGTTTCCTGTTTGTTTAAAATGTATATATATGTATGTATACATACATACCCATACAACACAAATATATACATATACATACATATATGTGTATATATAGATACACATCTACATACATATATACATACATACATACATATACACACACACACACACACACATATATATATATATATACATATATATATATGTATATACTTGGAGTGGGTGATGTTATTCAGTGTTTGTCATATCCAGAGCCTACTCATTCTTTTCTCAATGAAAATATTCATGATGTAGAAGCCTGAGATTTTGTGTAGTGAGCAATTCTTTGGCCCTTCTCATTTACTGTTGTTGACTCATTTCAGTCATGTTTGATTTTCTGTGACTCCATTTGGGGTTTTCTTGGCAAAGATACTGGAGTGGTTTGCCATTTCCTTCTCTAGCTCATTTTACGGATGAGAAACTGAGGCAAAGGGAGTTAAGTGACTTGCCTAAGGTCACCTAGCTAGTAAGTGTCTGAGGCGACATTTGAATTAAAATTTTACTGACTCCAGGGCCAGAGCTGTATCCATTGTGCCACCTACCTGCCTGTCTTCTATTATACAATTTATAAATGTTCAAAAGCATTGATGTTTACATGTACTAAGTAACAACAGTATTTACCAGTGTAACCAACGCCCTGTGGGCTCACTCTCCAACTCCCATTGATAAATTGGGTGACAGTTAGTAGGCTGACTGCTCCTCTATTAGTGTTCTAGGGGTATCCTTGACAGATTGGGAGGTGGTGGTTTTCTAATTCTGTAGCCCTCAAGCTCCTAATTCTGTAGCCCACAAGTGTTCTCCATTGATTATCAATTAGCCAGCTAGAGCTAATTATCCCTTCTAGAAAGGATTATTTACCAATCAGATAAAAGGCAAATGGTTAACCTACAGCACTTTGTTAGTTAGATGCCATTTTCTCCCTTTGTGAAGTTTTCATGAAATTCTTCTTGGGTATAGCTCTCTGTCTCTTTTATTTAGTCATGAAGCAACTTTTCCTTGGTGTGCTGAGTTTGTCTTCATTGTATCTCCCAGCTTCTAATGCAGGTGCTAATATCGACCACTGCTGTTCAAGGGATAATGCTTTCAACATTTCCTGGAAAATCCAAATCTTCCACTCTTTTGAAGCAGAAAATTTTCCACTCTATCCTCTGGTCAGGAGTAGGGGGAATTCCCAACTCTTCAAAATCCGTTACCCCTTTAGCACAAAGGTTTGACTCCTCAAGGTAGCTTTACTAGCTCCCTACTAGAATCCCTTCTCTGATATACATAGGCAGAGATATGTCTAATTCTTTCAACCAATCTCAAATATAGTTCCTGTGTAGGATCATCTCTTTTCATCCAAAAGCATTTCCTTCCTCTCCAACTGATTAAGGGTTTGCTCATGTCTAATTTGTGCCAATGATTGGATGATGGTTTTTGCAACTCAATCAAAGAGATGTTTTTACATGATAAAACTATCAGAGCATAAAGCATCTTATTAGTTACATGAATTGGGATGGGGGGTTAATGGATCTTATAGTAATTGTAAAGTTAACTTTTTTCTTTAAACGTTTTCCATTATACTACTTTTTAAAAGATACTTTCCTATGGAGCTAGGGAATATAAAAAGGTAATTTATTCTTGTATTCATTAATTCATGAAACAGTCTGTATAAATATCATTATCTCTCTATTCAAGAGCAATTAAGCCTAAAGGGTAAATTACTACATAACAGTTCTCAAGCTTTTTTGTTGTATTGAGTTTTCTTGTACCTTTAAAAAAATTGAAATATTAATTAGCTCAGAATCAGGTCAAATTCAAAGATGAGGGCAGGGATTTTTTTGTATTTTTGTATTTGTATTTGTTTTTGTATTTGATTTGGTATCTGCAGAAGAGCTATACCTAAGGAAGGAAAGGTGGAGAATTGTCCAAGATCAGAAACTTTTTGGTCTGGGGCAGAAAATTTAAGAGGCTAGCAGAAACCAGTTAAGGAAGAAGACTGGGGTAGAGGTGCAGCCTGGTAGAGCTTGTGGCATCAAAGCAGGAATGGAGGCAAGAGAATCATTCCACAGAAGCCTGACAGGAGAGTATGTAGTCTTCCTGGAGTATGAACCCAGAATTTGATTTAGATCTTGTCATACCTTAGTAAACCTTCTGATTCTTACTTTTGCTGATTTAGGTAGGAACATATATAATGGAAGAAAAAAAACAGTCTGCAAGTTGTAGTCTTTCTATGTCTTTCATCATTTCTTATAGCTCAATAGTGTTCCATCACAACCATACACTACAACCTGTTCAGCTATTCTCCAGTTGATGGGGATCCCTGTAATTTCCTGTTCATTGATGCCACAAAGAGAGCTGCTATAAACATTCTATTCACATTAAAAGTTATACTTACTATTTGTGAATTTACCTCCATCTTATTTTTACTCATTATTTTCTTTCTCAGCCTCTCTTTTTACCCTCTCACTCTTATCTTCTCCCCTACCCTCCCAACCCCCACTTTCACTCACCCCTCCTAGAGTTCCCCATATTCTGTACCCCTACCCCCAATGTTAATCCATATACCTCTCCAAAAGCTCCCCGCCATGATCCTAAATCTCTATTCACACTCCTCTTTAGAAGTTCCTCTCCCATCTTATTACCCAGTTTTTTCACTCTCTACATGTTCAGAAGACTTCTCTACCCTTTCGCATGTACACATTGCATATTCAACCCAGATGAGAGTAAGGTTCCAATATTACCAGCCTTCCACCCCCACTTGCTTCCTCTGTATTACTTCTTCCTTTCACACTCCATTTTTATAATATAATTGCTCCCTTTTACCTTTTCCTACCCAATTTTGTTTTTTAAAATCATCCCATCATACACATCTCAACCCCAACTTTTCTTTCAAATTGCCTTAGTAATGATGACAGTTTTAAGAATGCTGATAACATTTTCATATATATAATAGGTGAACAGTTTGACCTTAATGAGTGCCTTATAATTATTCTTTAATGTTTTCCTTTAATTTATTCTGGATTTTTTATATCGAATTTTCCAATAAGTTCTAGGTTTTTTTTTTTGTTACAAATACCTGAAAGAATTTCAGTTCATCAAATGACCATTTTCCCCCTTCAGGATTATACTCAACTTTGCTGGTTAGGTTATTCTTGGATGCAACCACAACTCTTTTACTCTTTGAAAGATAATGTTACAAGACCTGAAGTCTTTAGAATGGAAGCTGCTAGGTCTTGTGAAATCCTGACTGTATTTCTGAAGTATTTAAATCGTTTTTTTTTTCTTGTTGCTTGCAATATTTTCTCCTTAACCTGAGAGTTTTCCTCCTGGGATTTCTTTTAGGTGATAAAGGGTAGATTTTTTAAAAAAAATTTACTTTACCCTCTTGTTCTAGAACTTCAGGGCAATTTTTCTTAATAATTTCTTGTAATGTTGCATCCAGATTCTTTTTTTTTATCATAACTTTTAGGTGTCCAACAATTCTTGTTTTTTAAAAAAATATGTTTGATTCCCCCCATTACATGTTAAAACAATTTTTAACATTTTTTAATTTTGAGTTCCAAATTCTATCCCTCCCCTCCTGCTCTCTGAGACAGTAAACAATCAGATATAGGTTATGTATGTGCAACCATAGAAAACATTTCCATATTAGTGATTTTGTACAAGAAGATGAGTAAGGGGCAGCTAGGTGGCACATTAGATAGAGCACTGGCCCTGGAGTCAGGAGGACCTCAGTTCAAATTTGGCCTCAGACCAAACACTTGACACTTACTAGCTGTGTGACCCTGAGCAAGTTACTTAACCTCAATTGCCTAAGAAAATTTTTTTAAAAAAAGAAAATGAGTAAAAAAGAATGAAAGAAAGTGTTTCAGTCTATATTCAAACAATATCAGTTCTTTCTCTGGAGGTGCTTCATCATTAGTCCTTTGGGATTTTCTTGGATCATTGTAGTGCTGAGAATAGCTAAGTCATTCACAGTTCTTCATTGAACAATATTGCTATTACTGTGTACAATATTCTCCTGGTTCTGTTCACTTTATTCATCATTAGTTCATGTAAGTCTTTCTAGGTTTTCCTGAAATCATCCTTCTTGTCATTTCTTATAGCACAATAATGTTCCATCATAATCATATGCCTTGTTTAGCCATTCCCCAACTGATGGACATCCTTTCAATTTCTAATTCTTAGTCACCACAAAAAGAGCTGCTATAAATATTTTTATACAAATAGGTGCTCCCTCCCTTTTTTTTGATGTCTTTGGGATATTGACCTATCAGTGGCATTGCTGGGTGAAAGGGTATGCAGAGTTTTATAGCCCTTTGGTCATTGTTCCAAATTGTTCTTCACTGACAGTGTCCCAGTTTCCCCCCATTTCCTCCAGCATTTATAATTTTCTTTTTTTATCATATCAGTCAATTTGATAGGTGTGAGGTGGTACCTCGGAGTTGTTTTAATTTGCATTTCTCTAATCAATAGGGATTCAGAGCATTTTTTCATACTTCCATAAATAGCTTTGACTTGTCTGAAAACTCCATATCCTTTGACCATTTATCAATTGGGAAATGGCTTGTATTCTCATAAATTTGACTCAGTTCTTTACATATTTGAGAAATGAGGCCTTTATAAGAGATACCTGTTGCAAATTTTTTTCCTGGTTTTCTGCTTTCCTTTACAATTTTGGTTGCATTGCTTTTGTTTATGCAAAAACTTTTGAATTTTATATAACCAAAATTATCTATTTTACATTTTGTAATGCTCTCTATATCTTCTTTGGTCCTAAATTCTTACCTTATCCATAGACATGGCAGATAAATTATTCCATGCTCTCCTAATTTGCTTATGATGTGACCTTTTATGTGTAAATCATGTACCATTTTGACCTTATCTTGGTATACAGTATAAGATATTGGTCTATACCTATACTTTCAGGGATACCATTTTCTAGTTTCCCCAGCAGTTTTTGTGAAATAATGAGTTTTTGTTTCAAAAGCTTGGATCTTTGGGTTTATCATATGCCAGATTACTATGGTCATTTACTATGATGTGATTTGTACCTAATCTATTCCACTGATCCACCACTCTATTTCTTAGCCACTACCAGTTTTTTTGATAAATAGTGCTTTATAATACAATTTGAGATCTGGTATGGTTAGACCATCTTCCTTCACATTTTTGTTCATTGATTCCTTTATTATCCTTGAGATTTTGTTCTTCTAGATGAATTTTGTTATTATTTTTTCAGCTCTATGAAACAATTTTTTGATAGTTTGATTGGTATGGCACTGAATAGATAGATTAATTTATGTATAATTGTCATTTTTACTATGTTGGCTTGGCCTAACCATGAGCAATTAATATTTTCTAATTGTTTAGATTTGACTTTATTTGTGTGAAAAATATTTTATAGTTTCTGAGTTTGTCTTCGCAGGTAGACTCCCAAGTATTTTATATGGAGTTTCTCTTTCTATTCCTTGCAGCTGGGCTTTGTTGGTAATATAAAGAAATGCAGATGATTTATGTGGGTTTCTTATATCCTGCAACTTTACTAAAGTTGTTAATAATTTCAAGTAGTTTTTTAGTTGATTCTCTAAGATTCTCTAAGCATACCATTATATCATCTGCAAACAGTGATAATTTTTCCCCCCATTGTTTGGTCTAATTTCTTCAATTTCTTTTTCTTCTCTTATTGCTATAGCTAACATTTCTAGTACAATATTGAATAATAGAGGTGATAATGAGCATCCGTGTTTTACTTCTGATTGTATTGGGAAGGCTTCTGGCTTATCCCCATTACAGAAAATGTTTGCTGATAATTTTAGATAACTATAACTAATCATTTTAAGATGAGCTCCATTTATTTATATGCTCTCTAGAGTCTTTTTTCTTTTTCTTTAATTTTTAGTTTTCAACATTCACTTTTATAAGATTTTGAGTTTTAAGTTTTTACCCCTTCCTACTCTCACCCCTTCCCAAAATGTCATGCAATTTGATATAGGCTATACATGTATAATCATATTAAATATATTTTCACATTAGTCATGTTGTGAAAGAAGAGTCAGAACAAAAGGGAAAAACCACAAGAAATAAATGAAAAAGAGAAAATAGTATGCTTTGATCTGCGTTCAGACTCCACAGTTTTTTCCCTGGATGTGGGTAGAATTGTCTTAGATCATTGCATTGCTTAGATCATTACAATTGCCTTGCATTTGGTAGTTTGATTGGTATGACACTGAATAAGTAAATTAATTTAGGTAGAATTGTCATTTTTATTATACTGGCTCGGCCTCCTATGAGCAACTGATGTTTTTCCAACTATTCAGATCTGACTTTATTTGTGTGAAAATTGTTTTGTAATTGTGTTCATATAGTTCCTGGGTTTGTCTTGGCAATATTTTGTCTTGTATACAGCTCTATATTGTAGACAGTATATTTACCATTTTAAGGAACACTCTATTCCTATGCTTTCTAGTGTTTTTTAATAAGAATGGGTGTTGTATTTTGTCAAAGGCTTTTTCTGCATCTATTGAGATAATAATATGATTTCTGTTGGTTTTGTTATTGATATGGTCAATTATTCTGAGAATTTTCCCAACATTGAACCAGCCCTGTATTCCTGGTATAAATCCCATCTGGTCATAGGGTATGATTCTGGTGATATATGGCTGTAATTTCTCTGTTAGTATTTTATTTAATTTTTTTCATCAATATTCATTAAGGGAATTGGTCTCTGTTTTGGCTCTTTCTGGTTTCAGCACCATATTTGTGCCATAAATGGAATTTGGTAGGACTCCACCTATTTTTCCAATTAGTTTATTAGGATTAATTGTTCTTTAAATTTTTAGTAGAATTCTCTTATGAATCGATGTGGCACTGGCTATTTTTTCTTAGGAAATTCATTGATGGCTTATTCAATTTTTTTTTCTGAGATTGGGTTATTTAAGTATTTTACTTCTGTTTATATGGGCAACTTATATTTTTGTAGATATTCATCCATTTCATTTTGATTATCAAATTTATTGGCATATAACTGGTCAAAATAGCTCCTACTGATTGTCTTAATTTCCTCTTCATTGGTGGTGAATTCCCCTCCCTCTTTCATTTTTGATGCTAGTAATTTGGTTTTCTTTTTTCCTTTTTTAAATCAAATTAACCAGTGGTTTATCTATTTTATTGTTTTTTCTCCATAAAACCAGTTTCTAGTTTTATTTATTAGTTTTATTGTTTTCTTAACTTTCAATTTTATTAATCTCTCCTTTGAGTTTCAGGATTTCCACTTTGGTATTTAATTGGGGGCTTCTAATTTGTTCTTTTTCTAGTTTTTTTAGTTGAATGCCTAATTTACTAACCTACTTCTTCTCTATTTTATTAATGTAAACCATTAGAGATATAAATTTTCCCCTAAGTACTTCTTTGACTGCATCCCATATTTTTTGGCACATTGTCTCATTGTTGTAATTTTCTTTAATGAAATTATCTATTATTTCTATGATTTGTTCTTTGACTCACTTATTTTTAGGATTAGATTATCTTTTCCAATTAATTTTTAATATATTTTTCCATTGCCCATTATTGAATGTAATTTTTATTGTGTTGTGATCTGACTTTTTCTGCTTTTCTACATCTGGTTGTGAGGTTTTAATGTCCTAATACATGGTCAGTTTTTTGTGAAATAACCATGTCATGCTGAGAAAAAGACATATTCCTTTCTACTCCCATTCAGTTCTCTCCAGATATCTCTCATATCTAACTTTTCCAGAATTGTATTTACCTTCTTAACTTCTTTCTTATATATTTATTTTTTTGTTAGAATTATCTTGTTCTGAGAGGGGAAAGTTGAGATCCCATCAACTTTTTTTTTCTATTTCCTCCTATATCTCATTCAACTTCTCCTTTAACAATGCTATACCATTTGGCACATATATTTTAGTACTGATATTACTTCATTGCCTATGGTACCTTTCAACAAGATATAGTTTCCTTCTTTATCTGTTTTAATTAGATCTATTTTTGCTTTTGCTTTTTCTGAGATCATGATTGCAACCTCTGCTTTCTTTGCTTCAGCTGAAGCATAATTATTTCTGTTCCAGCTCCATACCTTTACCCTGTGTGTGTCTCTCTCTTTCAATTGTGTTTCTTATAAAAAAACATATTGTAAGATTCTGGTTTTTAATTCATTCTGCATCCACTTCCATTTTATGGGAGACTTTATCCCATCTACATTCACAGTTACGATAACTAACTGTGTATTTCCCTCCATGCTATGTTTCCCTTATTTATTGCTCCCCCTTTTGCCCCTACACTTTCCCTCCTCACAAGGGTTCTATATCTGATTGCCACCTCCCCCATTTTACATTCCCTTTTATCAGTAACTCCTATCATCCTTATTCCTTTTTACTACTTTATAGGGTAAGATAGATTTCTGTATCCAACTGATTGTGTATGTTATCTTCTTGTTGAGCCAATTTTGATGAGAGTAAGTTTTAAGTTTTGCCCCTTTCTCCCCAGTCTTCCCTTAGATTATTATAGCTCTTTCATGCTTCTTTTATGAGGGATAATTTATCTCACTCTATCTCCCCACTCCTTCTTCCAGTGCAATCTTCTTTCTTACCCCTTTATTTAGCTGTTTAAAGTGTCATCCTATCAAAGTCACCTTCTATCCACACCCTCTATGTATACACCTTCTAATTGCCCTTATAGGAATAAATTTCTTAAGTTATAAATATTATCATGCTATATAGAAATATAAAGTTTAACCTTATTGAATTTCTTATGTTTTCTCTTTCTTATTTCTTTTTTACCTTTTTATGCTTCCCTTGAATCTTGTATGTGGAGTTCATTTTTTTTTTATTCAACTCTGGTCTTTTAATTAGGAATGCTTGGAAGTCTTCTATTTCATTAAATATCCATTTTTTCCCCCTGAAAGATCATATTGAGTTTTGCTGGGTAGGTGATTCTTGGTTATAATCCTAACTCTTTTGCCTTCCAGTATATCCTATTCCAAACCCTGTGGTTCTTTAATGTGGAAGCTGCCACAACCTACCTATGTAATCCTGATTGTAGGTTCACCATAGTTGAATTGTTTCTTTTTGGCTGCCTGCAGTACTTTCTCCTTGATGTGTAAGCTCTGGAATTTGGCTATGATGTTCCTGGGAGTTTTCATTTTGGGATTTCTTTCAGGTGGTGATCAGTGAACTCTGTTGATTTCTATTTTGCCATCTGGTTCTAGTATATCAGGCAGTTTTCCTTGACAATTTCTTAAAATATGTAGTCCAGGTTTTTTTTTTTTATCATGGATTTCAGGAAGTCCAATAATTCTTAAATTATCTCTGTTGGATCTGTTTTCTAGGTCAGTTTTTCTGAGAAATTTCAAATTTTCTTCTATTTTTTTTTTTTACTTTTTTCATTTTATTTTATTGTGTCTTGATGTCTCATGGAATCACTATCTTCTATTTGCTCATTCTAATTTTTAAGGACTTATTTTCTTTAGTGAGCTTTAGTACTTCCCTTTTTATTTGGCCAATTCTAGTTTTTGAGGAGTTATTTTCTTCAGTGAATTTTTTTGTATTTCATTTCACATGCTGTTGACTTTTTTTCATGATTCACTTTCAGTGCTTTCATTTCTTTGCCCAATTTTTCTTGTACTTCTCTAATTTGCTTTTTAAAATCTCTTTAAAGTTTTTCTAGGATTTTTTCTCAGCCTAAGACAAAATTACAGTTTTCTTTTCACTTCACATGTTGCCATTTTGACACTATTGTCCTCTTCTAAGTTTGTGCCTTGATCCTCCCTGCCACCATAGTAACTTTCTGTAGTCAAATTCTTTTTTTTTTCTCATTTTTTCCCTTGTGTTTAGTGATTTGCTGTTTTTATGTGAGAATTGGGTTCTGGTCCTACATTGTTGCAAGCTTTTTGTTCTGGGGCTCAGATTACTTCTGGTTTTCACTGTGATTCAGGAATTAGCTGCTTGCTTGCACTAGAGGATTCACTTTCAATTCCCTTATGGCTTGTACTAGGGCAGGTCTGCATACCCTGCAACCTGCCAAGGGATTTTGGGTGGCCTGCGAACAATTTTCCTCTACATTTTTCACAGGCCACCCATAATCCTTTGGCATGACTGCAGTTGCTGTGGGCTGCAGCTTGTGCAGGCCTGTACTAGGGGGTGGGGCTCCCTGTTGACCTTCCCAGGGTGTAGAGTTTCTCTGATGGCCTGTGCCTGGTTCAGGGTCACTGCTGGGTGACTATGAAAACAGTCTTTCTACTCATTGACCCTGAGAGAAGGATCTTGTTGCTGGGCTGCCCCAGGGTCTAGGCCCTGCTGCTCGGTTGTTGTGGAAATGGGGTCTTTCTGGGGGGATAGGCCCTGGAGTGAGGTCTCACTGTTGGCCTGCCCTGGGGTGAGGTTTCACTACTGGTCAGCAAAGGGGTCAAGGCCTGGCTAATGGCTTGTACTAGGGGTGGGGCCTACCGGGTGAGGACTTGTGTTGCAGAAACATCTGGCTTGCTTAAGGGGCTGCTGGTTTCTAAGAAGGTGGGACATCATTGGTGGATTGCTCTAGGCTCAAAGCCCTTCTGCAAGACCTCTGCTGTGAGTCTGGCTGCTCCTATACTCAGACCTCACTCCCCTTCCACCCTAGTGAGACAGACTTTTCTTCTTGGTAAGCTGCCTCCTTCTCTGCTTCTGAGATGGTTTTCAAGTTGTTTGGAGGGGAATTTGGGAGGTCTTCTCAGGGTTCCTTCCTCACTCCACCATCCTGGCACTGGAAGTATCCTAGTCCAACAATTCTTATATCGTCTCTCCTCAATCTGTTTCTCCAGGTCAGTTGTTTTTCTAAAGAGATGTTTCAGATTTTTTCTATTTATTTCTAGTTTTATCATTTCTTGGTGTCTTATAATGTCATTTGATTCCTCCTGCCCAATTCTATTTTTCAAAAAGTTATTTTCTTCTTTAAAACTTTGGACCTGTTTTTTTTTCAAATGGTTAACTTTCTATTCATAATTTTCTTGGATTGTTTTTTTTTTCCCTAATTTTTCCTTGATCTCTCTTATTTGATTTTTGAATTATTTTTTAAGTTCTTCCAAGAACTCTTTTGGAGTTTGTGACCATTTGATGTTACTCTTTGGGGTAGGAGTGGCATTTTTTATGCCATTATCTTCCTCTGAATATGAACCCAGAAAATCTTTTATACCAAAGTAACTATGTATGGTTGGGCTCTTTTTCCTTTGCTTACTCATTTTTATTTTTATTTTATTTTTAGCAGCTTATTATTAATCAAGTTTAACCCCAAGTTGTTGGTAATGTTACCCTAGGCCTCAGGTCTACCTTACTTACTGAATTCTGTCTGGGGGTTCAATCTCAGGGACTCTTCTAAGCATTCAAGATGCAGCTATGGCCCCTAGCCACGCTGTCTCAAATATGTTCTTATTCCCTGTGGCACTACACTTACCCAGTGTGTGCTTGCTTCTCTTCTCCCACAGTTGCAGCCTGGGATCACTTCCATTCAGCACTGTTAGGCCTGTCTGTCTCCCAGAAACAGTGAGGGAGGGAAAGATCCAGTTTCAAATCCTGCCTCAAGGTCTTACTAGTTTTATGATCCTGCAAAATTGATTTAACCTCTCAGCCTGTTTCATCATCAGAAAACTACCCTGCCTCACATAACAGTTGTGAAGATCAGTTAATGTGTGTGTGTGTGTTTGTCTATGTCTGTGTGCATGCACACATATGTGTATGTGTATATGTATTTATGCATATGTATGTGTGTGTATTTATATGTAAAGCACTATAGAAATGTGGCCAGTAATAATAACTATCATCATCAACACCTCCTCACAAGTTTTGCTTTCCTTCCTTCACAAGCTGTCTAAACTTTCCTGGGAAGAGTGGTGAATTTGGTTGTGCTTGGAAGGAACAAGAAGCTGAGCTGTTTGTACTAAGTCAAAAGACCATTGATTTTAGTGGTGGTGGTGTTCCCAAACCTCCATTTTTTCAGAGGATGGCCACATTTTTGGAACCTAGCTGAAAGATTGCTGGCTTGGGAAGTCAAGGGAACCAGGTTCTGATTCTTGCTCTGGTAAAAATGCTAGGTCTCTTTTTCCTACTCTGAAATAAGAGGATTGATCAAGATGCTCTCTAATACTTCTTCAAGCTTTAATAGTTTGTGAGTCTATGAGATTTGGTCTCCATTTGACTAGACCTCAGCTCACTCTCAGTTTCAGTAAGAGTTGAATAAGCCTTCCTCTGTGATTCCCTAAACAAGTCACTAATTTCTTTCTCTGTAAAATCAAAGAATTGGACCAGAAGATCTCTTAACTTTCTTACAATTAATATGATTCTTTGACTGTTTAGAGTGTGGAGTTGGCTTTAAGTCTTCTTTTAAACCCCTTCCAAAAATTGTCTATCTGGTTACTGTTTCCTCTTCTAGACTCCTCTTCTAACTCTACATATTTCTTTCTCCATTGTGCTCCCAGCAGCATTCTTGCCCTTGAACTTCATTTACTCTGCCCCCTTTCCCCTCCACCTTTTCCTTCTGAAATATCATCTTGTACCTATAGCCCCTTTACCTGATTGGTAGGTTCTTCCTGGAACCTTCATTTTAAGGAAAGTACCCAGGCATTTTCATCCTTTTGTTCCTCTCTGATCTTAGTTTCTGACCTCGTTCATTGCCATCCCCCTACAAGAGTAACTCCCTCCACCCTCCAACTCCTCTATCACTGCTTTTCTTATGTGTTGTCTTCTCCCATTAGAGTGTAAGCCCTTTGAAGGCAGAGACAGTCTTTTAAAAAACTGTATTTTTGGGGCAGCTAGGTGGCACAGTGGATAGAGCACTGGCCCTGGATTCAGGAAGACCTGAGTTCAAATCTGGCCTCAGACACATAACACTTAACTAGCTGTGTGATCCTGGGCAACTAACTTAACCACATTGCCTAGCCAAAAAAAAATATGTATTTTTATTACCAGCTGCTTAGTATAGTGTCTGAAATATAATTTGCACTTAATAAATGCCTGTTGACTAACAGTAACCCTTCCAAACCTCATATCCTCCAAAGGCAATCAGGATGCTTAGATGGGGGGAAAAATTCACCAAAACCAAAACTCATCTTAGCACCTAGATGTTATAAACATTTCATTGAGTATTTCCAGAGTAAGTTTTCACAGATCAGTCACTATTCTGTCGTTTAAAGTCTTTAAGTTTCCTGAGGGTACCATGAGGTTAAATGACATTGTCTAGGATCATATAGGCAGCATTTGTTGGAAGTGGGACATGAAACCAGGTTATCTTGATTCCAAGGCCAGCTCTCTAGTAACTGTATACATCACAGAGCCTCTCATTTGAAACACAAGGCACTAAATGAGTATTTATTGAAATAGTGAATAAATGAATAAATGAAAATAAAAGAGGACATGGAAATTTTACAGGCAGTTACAGTGATAGTGTTTAAGATTATTATTTGTTCTTCTGGAACACAGCTCATATACTGAAATGGTAGGTCCCTGGGTAGGAATATGATGACGACATCTCATGAGAATTAGGGAAAGCATGTTAAGCTAGACTTAGACTGGTAGAACATTAAACTCTGGAAGGACCTTAGATATCACATATTCTATTTCTGATTTTACTGGTAAGGGAGGGAACAAATATCTGTGGAAGCAGTGACTTTGCTATGGGTCTTATAGATAATAGGTTACAAAGCTAAGACTATGATTATAGATATAATCAAGAAGACAACTGAAAATTGTGAGAGAAGAGGACAAATTTCTTTAGAAAACCTTATAACTGGGTACTACTGAGGAAGTGACTGGTATAGAGTTGAAAGAAGAGTGATAGTAGGGGAGGTAACCATTAAGTTATAGTATAAAATCATTGTGAAAAAGATTAGGAAAAATTCTTATGACTTCACATGTATGTGAATCTATGCATGGTAGCATGAGCAAAGTAATATTTTAAAAAATTCATGAAATTTATTTTATTTTTTTTAATCCTTAGTTTCTTTATTTGTAAAACAAAAACATAATACTCTTAGTATCTATCTTACAGGGTTCTTGTAAGGTACAAGTGAAAAAATTCATAGGTATCCTTGCAAATTTTATATTTATTTAAATGTCAGATATTAACACAATTTTAAAATGATGACCCTTTAATTAATCTACAAAAATAGTGATCAGCTAGTGAGGTTTGTAACACAATCAACTCTTGAATACCTATGCCAAAGGAAAAAAGTGACTGGAGAATCCAAAGTTCCCGATATTTGGGTTTGAATTATGTTTTTGCACTTGTATTTAAATGTTCTGATACTTTAACAATCTCATACAACACATAGAATATTAAAGTCATGTAGTTCAGACCTGATTCTTTAAAAGCTAGAATGCCCAATTTTTCTACCCAGTAATCCTCTTCAGAATTCTTCCTTATTTTATAAAATCACAAAATTAAAGAATCTTAGAATGAAGGGACAGGAGAGGTTCTCTATTTTAAGTTGGACCTAAACACAGACTCCCTTAGCATCAACTCCAACAAGTAGTCTTCCAGTTTCTCCTTGAAGACCTAGAGTTGAGGGTAGGCCATTCCACTTCTGGATAGTTCAAAATGTTTGAAAGTTTTTCCTTACGTTACAACTAAATCAACTTCTTTGAAACCCTCCATTTTTCTATTTTTTCCTCTTCTTGAGCAAATAAGACCAAGACTAAGCACTCTAACAAATAACAGGTCTTCAGGTACTCAGAATTAACTGCCATATTTCCCTTAAACAATTTCTTTGGAGTAAACATTTCCAGTTTCTTTAACCTAACCTAATGTCATGTTTTCTCAATTCCCTTATCATCTTGGTTAGCCTCCTATGGACTTCCTCCAGTTTGTCAATATCTTTCCTAAAATGAAGTGCCCAGAAATGAACGCATAGTATGTGAATGAAATAATCAGGAAAGAGAATACCACAATCATCATCTTTCTCGTTTTGTGCACTGTGTCTTTTTTTTAATGGGTTCAAAGCTTGAGTCAAGTTTCTTGGCCGTCATATCATATTCAATTTGTATGAGATGATCCCCTTTATGCTTCTCTTGAGTCTTGGATTTTAAAGTCAAATTTTCTATCCAGCTCTGGTCTTTTCATCAAGAATGCTTGAAAGTCCTCTATTTCACTGAATGTCTTCCCCTGAAGGGTTATACTCAGTTTTGCTGGGTAGGTGATTCTTGGTTGTAATCCTATCTCCTTTGACCTCTGGAATATCATATCCCAAACCCTCTGGTCCCTTAATGTAGAAGCTGCTAAATCCTGTGTTATCCTGATTGTGTTTCCATAATACTTGAATTGTTTCTTTCTGGCTGCTTGTAATATTTTCTCCTTGACCTGGAAACTCTGGAATTTGACTACAATATTCCTAGGAGTTTTCCTTTGGGGATCTCTTTCAGGAGGAGATCGGTGGATTCTTTCCATTTCTGTTTTGCCCTCTGGTTCTATAATATCAGGGAAGTTTTCCTTGACAATTTTTTGAAAGATGATGTCTAGGCTTTTTTTTTTATCTTGGCTTTCCGATAGTCCAATAATTTTTAAATTATCTCTCCTGGATCTATTTTCCAAGTCAGTTGTTTTTTCAATGAGATATTTCACATTGTTTTCTATTTTTTCCATTCTTTTGGTTTTGTTTTAAAATGTCTTGATTTCTCATGAAGTCACTAGCTTCCAATTGCTCCATTCTAATTTTTAATGAAGGATTTTTTTCAGTGAGCTTTTGGACTTCCTTTTCCATTTGGCCAATTCTGCTTTTGAAGGCATTCTTCTCCTCATTGGGTTTTTGGACCTCTTTTGACATTTGAGTTAGGCTATTTTTTAAGGTGTTATTTTCTTCAGTATTTTTTTAGGTCTCCTTTAGCAAGCTGTTGACTAGTTTTTCATGATTTTCTTGCATCACTCTCATTTCTCTTCCCAATTTTTCCTCTACTTGTCTTACTTGCTTCTCAAAATCCTTTTTGAGCTCTTCCATGGCCTGGGACTGATTCATATTTTTCTTGGAGGCTTTGGATGTAGGAGCTTTGGCTTTGTTGTCTTCTTCTAGTTGTATGTTTTGATCTTTGTCATCAAAGAAAGATTCTATGGTCTGACTTTTTTTTGCACAGTTTTCTCATGATCCCAGTCAATTACTTGAGTTTTAAGCTGTTTTTTAAGGTAGGGGTCTGCTTCCAGTGTGGAGAATGTACTGTCCCAAGCTTCGGGGGTTTTGTGCAGCTGTTTTCAAGAGATCTAGAGACCTGTAAATTTTCAGTTCTTCCAAGGTGGTATAATCAAAGGTGAGTATTTACTCCTTTCCTTTCCTATGCTCTGGTCTATGAGTGACCACAAGTGGTCTTTTTTTCCCTTGGAACTATGAGGAGGATTCTCTCTTTACAGCCACTTCAAGTTCTACCATGCCAGCACTCCTCCTCACCCCAGGAATGCCACCCAGAACTGTGACCCAGATCTGAGCACAGGCAAAACAAGAGAATCCTGCCTGAGCACCAGCAAAGAGATCCCTGCAATCCCCCTCTTATCAGACACTAGATTCCCCCTCCATCTTTGGGCCAAGAGCTCTGGAAGCAGCCATTGTCCTTGGGCTGTGCCAGGAGTGAGGCCAGACTGAGCTCCTCTCTCACCAAGGTCTGATAGACCTTTCCTATTGACCTTATAAGTTGCTTTTGGTATTTATGGGTTGAGAAGTCTGGAAAATGCCACAGCTGCCCATGATTCAGTCCCTTGAGGCCTGCTCCAGGTTCACTGAGGCCTGTTTTGCCTGCGTGCCCAGGCCGAACTGCATTTCTCTCCCAACCCAGTATGATAGACCTTTCTAATCAACCATCCAGGTTGTCTTGGGCAGCAAATTTGTTTCACTCTGTCTTTTTGTGTGTTCTGCTGCTATAGAATTTGTTTAGAGTCATTTTTTAACAGGTATTTTGAGGCATTTGGGGGAGAGCTGAAGCAAGTCACTGCTTTTACTTCACCATCTTGGCTCCACCCCAAAATTAATTTTGTTTTTAAAATAGTTCAAATATTAAAAATATTTTATTTAAATGTAAAATATCTAAAATATTTTAATTTTATTTAAATTTAAAATGATTAATATTAAAATTTCAATATTTCAAAATACCATAATGTTAATATTTTATTAAATATTACATATTTCTTTTTATTGTTTTAATAATTTAATTAATTTAAATCATCAATTATTAGGCATGGATAAACAGTGAAGCCATTTATTAATTTACAAATTAATTATTAATTTAATTATTTATCCACATTATAAAATATTTATTATTTTAATGATTTATTAAACATAAATTGATATTTTAAAAATATTGACCAAAGGAGGTAAATAGGACCTAGTAAATATTACTGAAATTGAGCACTTAATAGACCTTATGACCAGAATAATAGCAATAATATTAATAGATATCATTTATGTAGTGCTTTAAGGTCTCAAAGTCCTTTACAAATCTTATCTCATTTGATCCTCACAACAATCCTGGGAGGTCAGCATCATTATTATCCCATTTTACAATAAGGAAACTGAGTTTAAGAGCTTAAATGACTTGCCAGGGTTGCACTTCTCGTTGTTTAGTCATGTCTGACTCTTTATGACCCCATTTGGGGTTTTCTTGGCAAAGAAACTGGAGTGATTTGCCATTTCCTTTTCTAGCTCATTTTATAGATGTGGAAACTGAAGCAAACAGGGTTAAACGACTTGCCCAGGATCACACAGCTAGTAAGTATCTGAGGCTGGATTTGAACTCAGTTCTTCTTGACTCTAGTCCTGGTACGCTATCTACTGCACCATCTAGCTGCCTTGAAAAAGGCTTAGGGGTCTTATTTGACTGTAAGAGCAATACAGAGTGTCCCAAAAGTCTTAGTGCAGTTTTAAATTTTAGTAGCTTAAAAGTTAAGGGAATATTACCTAGTCTCTGGGAAACACTCCTTCCTTTCTCACCCTCTCCATCTTAGACAGTACTTGTTATTTTTGATTAATGTAAGGAAACACTTCCCAATAATTAAAACTGTCAAAGGTAAAATGGGATATTTAAGGAGGTGATTATCTTTGCTAGAGATCTATAATGGAAGAATAGATAATTATCTTCTATGGATATTGAAAAGGGGATTCTTGGTTGGGTATAAACTGGACTGAATGGCGCCCACGACTCTTCCAACTCTGATATTATGTGAACAATCACATCCAATTGCCCCAGAGAGATTCTCTGTGATTTAATAGAAGTAATGCAAAAAAAAAAATGGAGTATTTTGTCAATTCCTGGCTAAATGACATGGGTCTCTTGGATTGGGAATCTCTCTCCTGGGCGTTTGAGGGAGAAGGAACCTTTAATATTTGTTTTCATTACATATGAACCTCTTGTTTTTGACTGGATTTTTGATCCTTGAAAAAGCTTTTGGGTTTTCAGAGGGGCATAACTCAAGGGTTAAGAGGACTTTAAATCTGGTGCAAAACTACCGGGCACTCATGACTTTTGTCAGACTGGGAATACCCTAAAAGCATTTTTTCTGAAGGACGTAATGCTCAATGACAGAGAGCCTTAAGACCAAAGCCTGATGATTCCTTTAGAGAACTATGGAGCCATGATTGGAAATGACAAATGCAGGTCCCTGATGCCACCTGGTGGGAGCTACTCAGAAATGCAAGAGGAGCTGACTTCAGCTAGCCCCATCTAGCTATAACTGTTACAGATCTGAACTCTGGGAAAGAGTGGTTCACTGGGGTATGGTTTTATTTTCCAAAATCTTTATTGTAAATCTTTCATACATACACCTATGTATATGTTTGTGTGTGTTGTTGTTGTTGTTGATCTTTAATTTTTGAAGAGGACCAATGACATCATAGGGTGATGTCTTGACTTGCAGGTGAATTGGATTTAAGGGAGATAGAGTTGCACAAAGTTGTCAGTCTCACTTACTCTTCCACAGTCATCAAAGTCCAGTGGCAAGACAAAAGTCATGATGACTGATGATGGCCTAGGATGTAGTGGATGACCTTGGTATCTTCAATGTCTGACCAAACTCTAAGCACTCCACAGAGCTTGCTTCAGGCACTTTTATGGCCATTGGAACAAACTGTTCTTATCTGCTCATTCTGCCATGGGAAGTCTTTACATGCTTGGAGTAGACATTCCCGTAACTCACCAACAGGGGCTATACCTAGTCTGGTTTGGCCTGTCAGCCAAGACAATTTACTGGGGTGTGATCAATGCACGTACTATAGCTTCTTGGAGACACAGGTGAGAGATGAATGATAGGTGGACACCAAAGGTGTATGAGCAGACCTGAAAAGGGCCCAGCAAGCTCTCAAACCAGGGGTGCTAGTCCTCTCTGTATATACCCCATATATACCTATATATATTTATATATGGCAGTTGCTCATACTACTCACATACACATACACATATGTACTGTATATATACATATAAATATAGTATTTATGTGTATAGTGTATGTAAATATGTATATATACTGTGTGTATATACATATGTACACACATATACATATATACACAAAATGGGCAGTTAGGTGGGGCAGTGGATAGAGTGCTTGGCCTAAAGTCACAAAGACTCATCTTCATGAGTTCAAATTTGACCTCAGACACTAGCTGAGTGACCTGGGCAAGTCACTTAACCCTCCTTGCCTCAGTTTCCTTGTCTGCAAAATGAACTGAAGAAGATGGCAAACCACTCCAGTATCTCTGCCAAGAAAACCCTAAATGGGGTCACAAAGAGTAGGATATGACTGAAAAATTATTGAACGACAAACATATAGATATATTAGTATAATTTCATTTATTTTATTTTATGAACTGTGAGCTTGTAAATGAAGTTGGTGTCACATAGTGATTTCCCCAGATTTTCTAGGTGGGATTATATTCAAGAGGTGTGAGAAATTCCCTGAAATGAACCCAGGCTATTCCAGTTTTAATAAACTTTGACATAAGACTTTTACTGTGATCATTGAGTAGAATTAGAAGTTCAACACCCCACCAATGATTCAGCAACAGTAGCGAAGAAAATGGAAAGTAGGGGGACAGCTAGGTGGCACAGTGGATAGAGCACTGGCCCTGAAGTTAGGAGGAGCTGAGTTCAAATCTGGCCTCAGATCAAACACTTGACACTAGCTGTGTGACCCTGGGCAAGTCACTTAATCTCAATTGCCTAAAAATAAAAAAAAAAGAAAAAAAAAGAAAATGGAAAGTAGAATTTTCATAGTACCAGGAATTGGCATGATGAACATAATAAAATTACATGTGGGCAAGGAATTCTAGCATAGTATAGAGAAAATTGTTGAAATATATTGAACATGGGACAGTGAGATGGCATGGTGAATAGAGTACCAGGTCTGGAATCAGGAAAAGCTGAGTTCAGATCTCACCTCAGACACTTACTAGCTGTGTGACCTTGGGCAAATCACTTAGCCCCATTTGCTTCAGTTCCTCATTTGTAAAATGAACTGGAGAGGGAAATGGCAAACCATTCTTGTATCTTTGCCAAGAAAACTCCAGATGGAGTCACGGAGATTCTTACATGACTGAAATGACTGAACAACAACAACAAACTAACTATGAGTTTCAGTCTGGTTAAAGACAATGGAAAGTAGTTGTTGGGGGACTGGATATCATAATGAGCATCAGGAGTAAATTTAATAAGAGTAGGGGAATAAGATAGATGGAAGGTTGTGAGAAGAATGGGAATTTGCAGCTTTTGGCCTTATGATAGTATACCATTCTTGTTGATGATAAGAATAAGGTACTCTCGGTATTTGTGAATGAGAGTAAGTAGAGGAAGTTTTCCTTGGGTTTTGGTAAGGTCAGGGTGTTGGATGGATTACCAGCATTGATGATGAAGTCATCCAAATATGAAGATGAGGATTGAGTGGAGAGTAAGATCATAATTCAGATTTTAAAGTCATTGACAAAAGTAGAAGACTGTTCTAAAGGCTGGCAAATGGTATTGACAAGGTTAGGGGGAGTACATATAAGTAGTTGCTATAGATCAAGAAATTCTCATGTTAAGGACTTTGAAAGAGTAAAGATTGTAAAATGTTGGCAGAAAAATCACCTTTAAACGGCATGCCAACCTCATTTCTTTTTCTGTAAGTGTGAAGTACTAGTTGTCTGACTTAATGGGTATGTTATATACTTAGGATTCCTTTGACGTATAAGTTGGACTAGATTGCAAGATTCTCAAATCCTGTGATTCTATGAATAGTAGTTGGATTGACCTCTATTAGAAAAGATTTTAAGACAACTGCTATCATGGGGCAGGGGATATAAAGCAAATGGATGAAAGGAGCAATCACAGAAAAGGTTGTGGTCACAGGACATTTGGTTACAGTATTACAGGGCTTCCATAGAGATCATTGGTACACATTAATTGAGAAGAGTACAGCAGTAAGTTTGAAGAGGTTAGGACTAAAATAAAATACAGAAGAGAAATAAAAGCAAGGAACATTTACTCTTAGATTGATAATTGAAGGCAACAGTGACAAAAAGGAGTGGGAAGTTGGGAAGTAGACTTGAGGAAAATGTTACTAATATTGGGGTCAAGAGGAAGTGTGGAGGGGGAGGTATTAATGATACTTTTTTCTTACTAGGGAAGTTATTAGAACTAATCAGCTCCTAGACTTCAATACTGTACTGTAGTTATGTTAGGCATTAATAGTATTTAAAAAAAGTATTAAATAAAAAAGATAGACTGACTAGAAGGCACCTTAGAGATTATCTAGCCTAACCCCCTCACTTGATGAGGAAACGGAGATTCAGAGAAGTTAAATGATTTGCCTAAAATCATACAGGTAAGTTTCTGAGGTGAGATTTGAACTCATGTCTTCTGTCTGCACATCTAGTGCTTTCTCCAATGTACAATATAGCCTAGTGTTAGTCTATATTTTATATTAGTTGAAATAGCTTAAAAAATTTAATGTAAAAACATCAGCTTAGCTAAATTGATCACAGAGAACTGAAAAAGTGCTTAGCTTCATTTTAATCGCTTTTCTGCAGTCTTTTGCAGAAACTCCTGGGCTGCTCAGACTTGATTTCCCAGGATTTTGTAAAAACTGCTAGTTTGTTGAAATGAATAATGATTAAAAGGGGTAGAAACTTCCAATTATAGTGGAGGCAACTCTCCAGAATATAAATCCCTTCCCTGGCCACCATTCTCTTATATATGTTCTCACCTGATCCATGAGGGCAGGGACTACTTTTTAATTTGTATTCCAAATGCTTAACACAGAGCTTGGAATATAATAAATGTTTAATAAGTGCATAATAAATCAGATTACTTGATTCAATATAATTAAGAAACAGAAGAATATGTGGCTAAACGGGTTTGAAAATTCTGCAATATACCTTTTGTTTTTGTTTGTTCAGTCATTTTTCAATTGTGTCTGATTCTTCATGACACATTTGGGGTGTTCTTAGCAGAAATACTGGACTGGTTTGCCATTTCCTTCCCTAGCTCATTTTATAGATTAGAAAACTGAGGCAAACAGGATTAAGTGACTTGCCAAGGGACACACAGCTAGTGAGTGTCTACTACTGGATATGAACTCATAAAGATGAGTCTTCCTGTCTCCAGGCTGATACTCTATCCACTGTGCTACCTAATTAACCTGATAATACATTATAAATGTAGTTCTCTGATTATCCTCCCATTAATGTGTATTACATTTCTTTTAAGAAGATTCATTGGTCATATGGCAAGGGAGAAAGAGTATTTCCTCATAATAAGATAAACCTGTAACTTTTGTTGAAAACATGTTTATGATTAATTTTTTTCATTTGTTCAGGGATCCAGAGCATTATCTCTGATTTATGAGAAGTTCAAGTTTTTTCTTTCCAGTTTAATGAAGGTTATTTGTTGTCAAGTTAGTGATGAAATTCAACCCTGGGGAAGTAAAACTATAATAATGTCTTATGATAGAGACATATGTATAAATTATGTGTGAATGATTATGAATAAATTCATTTTACAATAAAAAATGTCCCAAATGGAAACTGGTCAACTCACTGGCTATGTTAGACATCTTTATATGAGAGCTATAGAATACAAAGTTATTTGGTTAGTAGATTTTTATAGTTTTAAAAAATTCATGGTTTGACGCCTCCATAGGAAATGATTTGTCATATGTCATAAATGGGTATTATTTCCTCCAGAGGACAATGCATGGATCCCTATAATGTTGAGTACTTCTTTGTTTATTTACAGCTGTCCCTGAGGCTAAGAGGCTGATGCAAGAATCAATTGTTTTTCAGCCAAAAGCCTGAAGGTAAGGGATGAAATTCATAGTTCAGGGAAGAGGATGCCCAGTTTGACTTGTGTATGGAGTGTGTGAAGGATGGAGGTGGGATAGGCAATAATATAAAGTAAATCTAGAAGGTAGGATTGATCCAGATTGTGGGGTGATTTAAACTGAAGGATTTGTGTTTTCTGCCAGAGGTAATAAGGAGCCATTGGAGAGAAGCAAAATTGCCACCAGAATCCTTGGGAATGCTGCTACAAACCCTTGAGAGACATGAAACATAATGAATGTTGGAAAAGTTCACATTTCTCTTATAGGAGTGTACATTGACAGGAATTAATTCCCTTAACAGACATGCCATTAAAAGAGACATTGGCTGAACAGATTAAGATGTAAATATGGATGTTTCTCAATTACAATGTACAAGACAGACGTCTTAAATGTTCCCTCTTATGAATGGGATAAACAACAACTAACATAGTATCTAATTAATAAATTTTACTCTTTATATAATTCCAGGTAGTTGTTGTTTATAAATTGGGCCAAATCACTCTGAAGCTTGATATCTGTGGATTTATTCAAAAAGTAGTAGCATTCCTCAGAACAGCATCTCCTTTAAGTCATATATAATTCCAAACTTTCCCCTTCTGGATGATTCACAAGCTGGCTTTGTGCTATTTAGTGGTAATTCTGTGCACTTCAAAGTTAATTGAATTTAAAGGTGAGACTCCAGAAAGCCATTTCTTGGATATTTTAGAAGTCAAAACTTCCTGTGGTATTGGTGTGCCTATTGCAAAATATCTTTAAAAAAATACCTTCTACAAATCCCATGAGCCTCTAGATAAATTTTAATCCACTTACAAATTAGCTACCATGCTTCTCATTTATGTCACAAGTACATGTGAAGATTTTTTAAATTTTTTTTATTTTTTTGATGAAATATTTAGAGATTCTGACTGTATAGGTATGAAGAATTGCTATTATCTCATATGATGACTAATGTCCAAAACAGTTACCTCATCATAGAGCTATTGCAACAAAATGACTGTAGTTTAGCTTGAATTCTATAGTTAAAACAGTCACTTAAGCTTAACACTATTGGAAGCATCCTATATCATTACTTCCTGAACATCTCCATACCATACTTCCAACACTCTGGGCATCATGCTCACTTCCCTCTCAGGAACCCTGAACTCTGTTTCTAGGGCACCAGTTTTGGATTAGTAAGCTTTCACTTCCTATTCCTTGGAAGTAGGCCTTCACATTGTTTCCTGGCCATCTCCTTATCGTGCTGTGGCAGCATGCTGCCCCATCTACCCAATCCCAGCATCCTTTACTATTTTATGTTCTCCCACTAGAATGTAAGCTTTTTGAAGCAAGAGCTGTTTTGCTTGCTTGTATTTGTGTCACTAGAGCTTAACAAAGTACCTGAAACAGAGTGAATGAAAGCATAGATGCTTTATTTATCATGTTTGTGTTAAGAAGGGTACTAAATAGATGCATATGCATAGCCAAGATGCATGGGGGAGGGGAGTGGAAAACTCTTTTCCTGAGCCCTCTTGAGTTATGTTTCTTGTTTTTTGCCCCAGCTAGGAGTAAGCATAAGGGGAATGACGATCAGGAAAATAACCAATCGAGGTTTTATTACCCAACAAACCAACAAACCTGATGATATTGCAGGGTACAGGCTCGGAGGCAAATGAAAAACACCTCCTTTTGGAATTTTTTTTTAATTTTCTTTTTTAGGCAATTGGGGTTAAATGACACACAGCTAGTGCACGTCAAGTGTTTGGTCTGAGGCCGGATTTGAACTCAGGTCCTCCTGACTTTGGGGGCCGGTGCTCTATCCACTGCGCCACCTAACTATCCCCTCCTTTTGGAATTTGAGCATGCCCACTGAAGCTATACTGATTTGGTTTCATAGATTGGAACTGTTTCATGATGATTTACTGATTGAGGATCAGCTGCGCATTCTTGACATTGCAGTGGCTAGGAGAAAGTAAAGGAACAATAATTTATTAAGTACCTACTGTGTGGCAAACACTGTGCCAAGCACTTTGCAAATATGTTATTTGATCTGTATAACAATTCTGTGAGGTAGGTGCTACTATTATCCTCACTTTATAGTTAGGGAAACTGAGGCTGACAAAGGTGAAGAGATTCACCTAGGGTCACACAGTTAGTAAATATCTGAGGTAGGATTTGAACTCAGGTCTTCCTGACTTTAGGCCCTATGCTCCATCTGTTGTGCAACTAGCTCCCCTGGTTAGGATTAAGCATTTTTACCACCACCATCCAAGGTCAGTTCCTGGTCAGGGAACCAATCAAGATGTAACCTCTGACCTAGAAACACTTGAAGACTCTGGGCTTAAACTGATTGGTTTTGATCCTGAAGGTTGGTCACAAAGGGTTAGTTTTTTTCTCTTTGGCTCATTCTTTCCACTCACCACAGGGTTACACTTCAGGGAAATCTTTAAAATAAGACTTGGAAATGACTTATGCCTATTTTCCCCAAGATAGGGAGAAGAGGTTCTCAAATCCCATTAGCATTCAATGTACATTATAGGTATTAAGTACTGGAAATCTCTGTTTAACCTTACATAAAATGCATAAGATATAATAGGCTTACAAGGGTTCGTTAGTTTTGGTAACACTGGCATAGGATATTTTCTAGGAGCTATTTCTTTCCCCAATGAGCATATGGCTTTATTTTCCAAAAATAATTCTTCACAGAAACTATTTGGATTGTCCTCTCCTTTCTTGAGGAGTACGCTGCATCAGGAAATCCCCAGAGGAGTAAGACATCCTCAAGATTATTCATGAACTGTGGATATTTAAGACAGGAAAAGTGAAACAAAGTTAAGGCAATTATTTTAATCATTTGGTCCCAAAATTTACTAGGAAAGGTAAAATACAAACCTGCTTTGAGTACTTATGTGTTTGGGTTGACTTTTTACTCAATTTTATGTCTAATTTTCATTTTGTAATCCCATCAATAAAAAGTTTGTTTTTTAAACGTGTTCCATTTCTCAGGTATTGCCAGTCCTTTGCTACTCTAGTAAAATCTATTTTCAGTATACCCTTACCTGCCAAGCTCCATTAATCTTGTTGCTCTCCCTTTCTTGTCATCTGTCTGAGGAAGATCCATGTATTTCATGCAGGAAATATATGGATTAATCCTTAGTCACCTTGAAAATTTAATTAATCAGAACTTGTGAAGATCTAGTGGGGCTTTGCTACAGCATCCTGGCATCTGGTGGCATGGAGTGTTCTTCTTTCCTGTAAGTACTGTCCCAGGTTTCATCACCCTGTAACACTATGCTGTCATAATGTATCATCCCTTCTCTTTGACTCATATCCTTTTGGACCATGCTGCTGTCAATTTCCTTTTCTCCTCCCTCAAAGATTCTATTCTTGTGGAGGTTCTCTTTTACAGCTACCTTTTCTACCCACTCTCAAGGGGCAGGAAAATTTTTTTGGTATACCTATCATTTGCCTCCAAGCCTGTACCCTGCAATATCATCAGGTTTGTTGGTTTGTTGGGTAATAAAACCTCGATTGGTTATTTTCCTGATCATCATTCCCCTTATGCTTACTCCTAGCTGGGGCAAAAAACAAGAAACATTACTCAAGAGGGCTCAGGAAAAGAGTTTTCCACTCCCCTCCCCCATGCATCTTGGCTATGCATATGCATCTATTTAGTACCCTTCTTAACACAAACATGATAAATAAAGCATCTATGCTTTCATTCACTCTGTTTCAGGTACTTTGTTAAGCTCTAGTGACACAAATACAAGCAAGCAAAACAGCTCTTGCTTCAAAAAGCTTACATTCTAGTGGGAGAACATAAAATAGTAAAGGATGCTGGGATTGGGTAGATGGGGCGGCATGCTGCCACAGCACGATAAGGAGATGGCCAGGAAACAATGTGGAGGCCTACTTCCAAGGAATAGGAAATGAATAGGATAAATACTTACTCCAAGTTTTTTCATGGGACTAATTTCAAAGGTTGGGGAGATGGTAAGACTCTCTTGTCCTTTTGCCAACATTTAGCAACCAATGTTTTCTAAATGAATAGTTATGTGGTAAAATATTACTCTTGTTGCACTAAAAGATGAAATAAAAAAACCCATCCTCAACTCACAGATATTTTGATAAGACTTATTCAAGGATATGAATTATCTTATAGACAAATGTCAGCTGTCTGGCTGTCAGATGCAAGGAATGCGAAAGCTACCAAGGTTCTTTGGGGTATAGGGCACACTACTCTGGGCCTTTAGAATTTCTTCCATTGCTATACCAGTCTTCTTCATGCCACAGAGTATCTGTGTAATGGTTTCAGGATGAGTGTTTGGAAGGATGCACATTGAAGCTAGGTTGCTCCTACTTAGGTGGTAAAAAAAAGCCCTACTTCTGATGTCAGTCCTTATCAGTAAGAGCACCACTCTGTTGAAGATTTTAAAGCATTAATTAGTTAGGTAGTGCGTACATGGTTGAGCTTGCATGTAGTTTTTTTCTAAGTACTAGTGTTCCAAGGGAATACTTGCCCAGTTTGTGGCTAGTCTTTTCCACATTCATGGCTGGTCTTTGACTTTAGGGCTTTTAGATGAGACTTTCCAAGAGTCAGGAAGATCTGAGTTCAAATATTGCTTCAGACACTAATTTGCTAGCTATGTGACCTATACAGATTACTTAACCTGTGTTTTCCTCAGTTTCCTAAACTATAAAATGAGGAAAATAATAACATTTAACTCCCAGGGTTCTTTCAAAGAATAAATTAGATAATATTTATAAAATGCTTAGCAGAGTTATTGGCAATACTTATTTCCTTCTTACCTTTTCCATGTGATATACCTTTCAACACATGAAGACATCTCTCATTCTGGCTCTGTTATTTAAAAGCTGTGTGACTTTGAGCAAATCATCTTCTCCTTCCATTCCAAAACACACTTTTTTTTTGCTCCAGGTGTAAAGATTCCTAGTTATGACTCTGAACAGTACATACTTTCTCAAATTACAACAGTTAACTGTGGATTTAATGACCTATTAAATTTCTAAATTAGTTTGCAAAGAGACAAAGCAGCCTTTAGAAAGAGGAACCCTAAGAAATTTGAATGATGAAAATAGTTTTTAGTCTATAAAATGTACCATTTGTTACATAAATTCATGAATAGAAGATTATTCTTCTGATTAATGATCTATTAGTGATAAGAGTCTGTATAGAAGTCAATAATATCTTTCAGCAGAAAAGAAACATTCAACTGACCTGTAGAGATTAATGAAGGGTAAACTACAAGGACAAGTGGATGAAAAATTCCTAGCAATTAAAAATATTAAATATTTTTCCAAGAACAATCAAATTGTGGCAGAACATTTATAAGGAAAATTTAATAGATCTGATCTAGAATCCCTGGCATTGAACTCTGAAGACTTATATTTTAGTCACAGTTTTACTGATGATGTGAACTAGCAATGGGTTTGGAGGTCACAAAGTTAGAGGAACTGGATCTGTACCCATTCTTGTATCACAGAAAGAAAATATTTAAGCAAGGTTTATGATGCCATTAATGTTGAATTATGATTAGTTAGCTAGCCCATCTTCATGAAGTTCAAAGCATAGTGTGAGTGAAACCATGGTGTGAATCTCCAAACAAGGTTCTAGGATGTTGTAGTTTAATTTAATAAATATGGTAGCCTAAAATCCCTTCCTGCTTCCTTTAGTATTTGATTTGTGTAACTCTGACCTCTGTAGGTGACTGATGTTTTGGGCCAAGCAATAAGGAGCTTGTGTGCTTAGATATTCTCCCTGGGCCATGTGAGTGTGGGTCTTAAGTTGTATCTTGTGCTCCTTTGGAATATGGACATAAAATAAATCTAAGAGGGTATTGGAGTGATAAAGATGTGTCCTATATATCTTTATACCTGATTATTCACCACGGTCCTCAATTCCCATCCCTCTCATCAGAAAAGGTATCCAAGGAATAGGCAAAATATCAGATACCTTGACCTTGGTCAAGGCAAATTGTTTGAATGAGTTCTTTCATCTGTAAAATGTTGGCTCTACATCCATTGCAGTATTATTGTGGAGTCTGAAGACCTGAGTTTAAATCCAGTCTTTGACATTTGTTAGCTATGTGACTCTGGGCAAGTAACAGTCTTTGTCTGCCTCTCTTTCCTCTTCTCTAATATATAGATAAGAATAGACTCTACCTCTTAGGGTTGTGAGGATAAAATGAGATATTTGTAAAGTGTGTTATATAGATGATAATTATTATGATGATGATAAGATCAAATGAGATAAAATATGTAAAGAAACTTTGAAAGGAATATGATATATCATAGAAATACAAAATTATATACCATAATCTAATTAAAATGAAAGATCATCTAGTTCCCCTTTTTTTCAGTCAGTCAACAAGGATTTAATAGGTGTTTACTATGTACCAGGCAATGTGCTAAGTGTCTTGTCCTTTGCAGCCTCTCCACGTCTCCTTGTCCTCTACAATTCTTCTCCATATCTTCCCATAAATCCTCAACAGAAGGCCTCTATTGTTCTGGAGGTTTTCTTCTAGGTTTTTAAACATTCTTGATTGTTTTTTGGTTAAATTAGATTTATCAATTTTATTGGTCTTAAAAACCCCATATCTGTATAATTTTTTTGTTTCAAATTTTTTTTATTTCACCTTTAATGTTTATTATTTTCTTTGCTTATGTTTTGGGCTTATTAAGTTCTTTATTCTCCAATATTTTTAGCTGCATCTTCATTAATCTTCTCTTTAGTTCATTTTTGTTGTTCATTTTTGTTCATTTTGTTCACAAATTTGCCTCTTATACGAATTTGCCTCTAAGGATTGTTTTTAGTTGAATCCCATAAATTTTATGTTGCAAAACTATTTAAAAATATTGTCTTTATTTTTACAGCACAAGAATTACCCTATAAATCCCCAGAACCTTCTCATAATAAAACCAAAACAAATTCTGAACTATTAAGCAAAACTGACCTATAAAAATAATTGCATCTCTATCTGCCACATTCAGTAACAGTAGTTAGTTGACATCTGAATTGACTACTCAACATTTCTTTTATTCTGAGTTTTGGGTTCAATAACAGTTGTCATTTGTGTTGTTTTTATTTACATTATTGTGTTATGAACATCATTTTCCTATTTTTGTTTAATTCACTCCCCATAAAAGTATTCCCATGTGTTTCTGAATAATTCATATTCATAATTTATTTGGGCATTATATTATTCTATTACATTCATTATACTACAGTTTAGGTGTTCAACATGGGTACACATTTCACCCCCATTTTCTTGTTACCACAAAAAAATACTACTACGAATATTTTGTTATATATAGGACTTTTCATTTCATCTGACTTCCCTTGGCACATATGTCCAGATTGGCTGGATGGAAAGGTATAGCTTAGTAACTTTGCTCACATAATTCCAAATTAATTTGCAGATTTATTAGGTCAATTTGCAGTTTCACCAAGAGTTATTTAGTATGTGACTTTACATAGCCTCTTCAATATTGTTTATTTGAGAAGTTGGTTGAGAAGTAAAGCCTCAGAATTGTTTTAATTTACATTTACATTTCTCTTATTACAGCATCTTTTCACCTGTTGACTGATAGTTTGAATTTCTACTTTTGATAATTGTCCATTTATATCCTTCAACTACTTAGCTATTGTGGAATAGGTCTTGTACACATTTACATCAAGTCTCTATGTCTCTTGGAAATAGGACTTTTATCAGTTATATTTGATACAAATATTTTTTTCCTACTCTACAATTTCTCTTCTTAGTCAACTGATTTTGTTCAAATAAAAGCTTTAAGTTTTATTTAAGAGAAATTGTGTTGTTGTTTTCTTAATCTTTATTTTCTCTTCTTATCCTAAGCTTGGTGAAGATTTCTTCATGCTGTCGTAGTTGTGATTGGTACTTCTTTCCATTCTCCTTTAATTTCTTCATGCTATTAAACAAATCAAAGAAATTTAGATTGTGCATCCATGTGGAATTTATTCTTTTATGTAATATAAGTCGTTCGTTCAAACCTATATTCTGCTCCCTCTTTTCTGGTAGATAGATAGCTGATCGTTTGGGTTATGATCTTTCTTCAGTCATCACCTAGCTCCTCATTTTCTCCTATTGACTCAGTGACAACCAAGTGAACTTTGAAAGGTTGGAAGTTCTTGAGTTCTTATCAGTGTTGGTAAAGGTGTTCCTGGAGCAGCAATATTTGATTGCATCATATGCATTAGGAGTTGAGATATACACAAAAGACAGACCAGACACAGCAAGAAAAGGCAGCTTCAGGGAGCAAGGACCTCTCAGGGCAGAAAGAAGCATAGGCTAGAGACTATTTGGAGCCCATCAGAGACTATTTGGAGTCCATCAGAGACATGCATAGGGGGAACTTCATAAGGCCTCTACAAAGGAAAAAAAAAAGATTCCAGGAGCTTTTTGTCATCCCATTCCCAAAGTGGTTCCTTACATCTGTGTCTCATTACCATTGTTCTCTAAGTTGAGCCAACTTTCTCCAAAATATTGGTTGTGAAGAGTGAAAGTGTGTACCCTGTTTGGGTGGAAATATTGGTTTTGTAACAACTGTTTTTTATTGTTCTGTAAGTTGGCTCTTGACTCACACTTTGGTTAGCAAATAATTTTAAGTCTCCATTTTGGCTTAAATCTTTTGACCAAATATGCCTTATTTTTTATTGTGCTATATGTATTATGTGTTTTAAAGTTCTAGCATTATGGGTTTATATTTATATTCTTTTTTCATTTTTTAATTTTAGACTTAAATAGTAAAGCTTAAATACACAATAAAGAAAAGAAAGAGAAACATTACAAACTTAAATACTGAAACTGAAATACAAAATAAGAAAAGAAAACAGGCATGTCATGTGCACAGTATAGAATGTAAGAAAGGATTAAAAATGTATAGCAATAAATTTCCATTTCAAGAAAGCGTATATAATAAATACTAAGCATTGTGTTGAAAACTGTCCATATTTTCTTTGCTTCCTTGCAAGTTTGATTTTGTTCTCTGCTGTGCACTTTTTACTTTGTTCTTTTTTCCCTTTCCTCCCCCTGAAGGCTACAATTAAGTGCAGATGTATTTTTATATATATATTAATATATACATACACATACATCATATATACATATGTAGACATATACTTTCCCCTAACAAATCTACTCCTCATCTTTTGTGTATGTGTGTGTGTGTGTTTGTGCATATGTCTTTTATTTCCTATCCATCCTGACTCCTCTACTTTGCTTTTACCAGCTACCTTTCCCTTTTATTACTAAACCTACGTCATCCCCTCCAAAGATCTTTCCGTTACCCTCCGATTCACATAAATCTAAACACTTTTCTATACCCCCTTTCACCTATTCCCTCACCCTCCCTTGTAGAGATCCCTCTCTTGTCCTTGCCCTCGTCCTTATCCTCTTAACATTTTATTTCTTTCTGAATTTAGAATTTTTATAATCTTCTAGGTATATATTTATTGTTCCTCTTGAACTCATTCTCAATGAAAGTACGTTTCGAGAACTAACAGCCCTCCTCCCCTAATATCTCTGTGTCTTCTCATACCTCATTTGTATAAGATATATTACTCTTTTTAGCTGTTCCTAAGTGGTTTTACTTTTTTTTGTTTTTCTTTCTAAAGTCATATCATACTCAGGTCTACCCCAAGCTTTCTTACAAACTACCCAATTACCAATAACAATTTCAGACACACATTTTACATTTTGCATACATAAGAGGTAAACAGTCTGTCCTTATTGATTATTGTCTTTGTAATTAATCTTTGCTATGTACCTTATATTTCTCTTGACTCTTGTAAGTCAAGTCTTCTATTAAGTTCAGGTTTTTTTTAAACAAAGTCCTGAAAGTCTGACACTTCATTAAATATCCATTTTTTTTCATTCAAGATTATGCTTAGCTTTTCTGGGTATGGTATTTTAGGCTAGAACTCCAGCTCTTTCTCTCTTCTAAGGTCTTCTAAGACCTGCAGTCTTTTAGTGTCACTGCTGCTAGATCTTGTGTGATTTAATTGTGGCACTGTCATATTTAAATTGTTATTCTCTTGTGCCTACTTGTAACATTTTATCCTTGAGTTGGGGGTTTCAGAATTTGACTATGATATTCCTGTGAGTTTTACTCATAAGATCTCTTTCAGGTGATGATTGGTGGATTTTTTTTCCTATTTCTACTTTCTCTTCTTGGTCTAATGCTTCAGGACAATTTTCTTTAATTATTTCTTGCATTATTGTATCAAGATTCTTTTTTTATCATAGCTGTTGGGTAGTCCAATTATTCTTATGTTTTCTCTTCTTGATCTGTTTTCCAGATCAATTGTTTTTCTTGTGAGATGTTTCACATTCTCTTCTATTTTTTCATTCTTTCTATTTTGTTTTATTATTTCTTGACCTCTTATAACTTCACTGGCTTCTCCTTGCCCAATTCTGATTTTCAAGGAGTCATTTTTCTTTCTTAAGATTTTGGATCTTCCTTTCTAATTGATTGACTTTCTTTTCTTAATCTTTTTTTTTCTTGGATTGTTCTTCATATTATTTTTTTAAGTTTTTCTTCAATTTCTCTTATTTGATTTTTAAAGTCTTTTTTAAAGTTCTTCTATGAATTCTTTTTGGGCAGGTGACCATTTGACATTACTCTTTGGGATAGAAGAGGGTTTCTTTTCTTCACCATCCTCCTCTGAAGATGAACTCCAGTCTTCTCTATTCCCATAGTAACTTTCTATGGTTTCATTCTTTCTTCTTTGCTACTGTATTTTTTTTTTATTTGTAGTAGCTTAGTTTTTGTAGTCATCCCTAGTCCTGGGGAATAGAGGATGGTGCCTCCCGCCTCAGATCCTCTTTCAGTTCTCCTTCTGACCTAGAACCTAAACCAAGACCTCTAGCCTCCCATAAGTGCCCATAGCCAGCAGCATCCCTGCTCCACTTCTTCTGCACTCACTGGGCATGTGCTGATTCCTTCTTGCCCCCAGCCACATTTCTACAGCACAACTAGGTCTGGCATTTCTTGTCAGTAGATGTTCCCTTGATCTTCTTGGCTCAGATGCCCAACTCCTTTTAACATCGGGGGGTATGTGTGTGAAAGTTCCTATGGCTAGAGCTGAGGCAGCCTGCCAACCCAGCTAACCCCAGGGCTTGCCACTTGTTTTTTTTTTTTTGAGCTCATAAACTGTATTTTACATCCTCCACATCCTCCAGCCCCTAACCCATAAATTCCTCTATTACAAACAATTTTTACAATATGGGTCCTCAAGAAAATAGTTTGATTTATCAATTATTAACAAAAGAGAAGGTTATATTCTTTAACTTTGGAAATATGGTACTAACATTGACCATTGTATCTATGACTTTCTCCCTCTGACCCATACTGATTGTGAGACTTGACCATTGCATTTGACTAAAGCTTTGTATCCTTCCAAGTTGTCTTTATTTATACTGTTGTAGTCACTGTATTTATTCTTTTGTCTCAGTTTTTTTATTCTCATCATATCATAGAAGTGCTGGTATGACTTGTTTTTGATGGGGCCATGTTGTTTCACTGTAATTCTTGCTTTCTTTTAAAAATATTCTTAACCATCCTAATAATGCTTTTATAGAACTTTTCTTAGAATTGAAGTCAAGTGCAGTAGCCTATAGTGTGTAGGCTTCTTTTTCTTTCTTTTTAAAAATTAATTTTTTTTTTTGGTTTTCAACATTCATGTACATAAGCTTTTAAGTTTAAAATTTTCTCCTTCTCCCTCTCTATCTCCCTTCCCAAGATGGCATGCAATCTGATATAGGGCTCTCTATATACATTCCTATTAAACATATTTTCACATTAGTCACTTTGTAAAGAATTAGAACCAATTGGAGGAACCACAAGAAAGAAGAAACAAAAGAAAACAGAAAAAAAGAGCAAATAGTATCCTTCGATCTGCCCTCAAACTCCATAGTTCTTTCTCAGGATGTGGATAGTATTTTCTATCATGAGATTTTTGGAGATATCTTAGATCCTTGCATTGATGAGAAGAGCTAAGTCTATCAAAGTTAGTCATCGCACAACAACATGACTGTTACTATGTACAATGTTCTGGTTCTGTTCACATTACTCAGCATTAGTCCATACAAATCTTTCAAGGTTTTTCTGAAGTCTGCTCGCTCATCATTTCTTATAGCACAATAGTATTCCATGACATTCATATACCACAACTTGTTCAGCCATTCCTCAGCTGATGGGCATCCCCTCAATTTCCAATTCTTTGTCACAACAGAAAGAGCTTCTATAAATATTTTAGTACATGTGGATCCTTTCCTCATTTTTATGATCTCTTTGGGATACAGTCCTAGAAGTGCCATTGCTGGGTCAAAGGGTATGCACATTTTGTATAGCCCTTTGGGTTCTCCAAATGGCTCCAAATTGCTTTCCAAAATGGTTGGAGCAGTTCACAACTCCAACAACAATGCATTAATGTTCCAATTTTCCCACATTTTCTCCAACATTTATCATTTTCCTGTTTTGTCTTGTTAGCAAATCTGATAGGTGTGATGTGGTACCTCAGAGTTGTTTTAATTTTCATTTCTCTAATCAATAGTGATTTAGAATATTTTTCCATATGACTATAGATAGCTTTAATTTCTTCATTGGAAAACTGCCTGTTCAAATCCTTTGACCACTTCTCAATTGGGGAATGACTTGTATTCTTATAAATTTGACTTAGTTCTCTATATATTTTAGAAATGAGACCCTTATCAGAGACATTGTCTGTAAAAATTCTTTCCAGTTTTCTGCTTCCCTTCTAATCTTGGTTGTATTGGCTTTGTTTGTGCAAAAACTTTTCAATTTAATGTAATCAATACTATCCATTTTGTATTTCATAATGTTTTCTATCTCTTGTTTGGTCAAAAATTCTTCTATTCTCCATATTCTATTCTCCATAAATATTCCTTGCTCTCTCAGTTTGCTTACAGTATCAACCTTTATATCTAAATTATGTATCCATTTTAACTTTATTTTGCTATACAGTGTAAGATTTTGATCTATGCCTAGTTTCTGCCATACTCTTTTCCAGTTTTCCCAGTAGTTTTTGTCAAATAGTGAGTTCTTATCCTGGAAGCTGGGGTCTTTGGGTTTATCAAACAGTAGATTACCATAGTCATGGACTACTTTGTCTTGCGTACTTAACCTATTCCACTGATCCATCACTCTATTTCTTAGCCAGTAGAGAGTAGTTTTGATGATTACTGCTTTATAATACAATTTAGGATCTGGAAAGGCTAGGCCACTTTCCCTAGCATTTCTTTTCATTAGTTCCCTTGATATTCTGGATCTTTTGTTCTTCTAGATAAATCTTGTTATTATTTTTTCTAGCTTTGTAAAATAATAAAATAAGGTAAAATATTTACCTTAATAATAGTTTGATTGGTATGGCACTGAATAAGTAAATTAATTTAGGTAGAATTGTCATTTTTTATGTTAGCTTGGCCTACCCATAAGCAATTAATGTTTTTCCAATTTTTTAGATCTGACTTTATTTGTAAGGAAAGTGTTTTGTAATTGTGTTCATATAGTTCTTGGGTTTGTTTTGGCAGGTAGACTCCTAAATATTTTATAATGTCTACAGTAACTTTAAATAGAATTTCTCTTTCTATTTCTTGCTGTTGGGTTTTGTTGGTAATATATAGAAATGCTGATGATATATGTGGGTTTATTTTAAGGCCTGCAACTTTGCTAAAGTTGTTTATTATTTCAAGTAGTTTTTAACCTGATTCTCTAGGATTCTCTAAGTATATCACCATATCATCTGCAAAGAGTGATAGTTTTGTTTCTTCTTTACCTATTCTAATACCTTCAATTTCTCTTTCTTATCTTATTGCTAAAGCTAATCTTTCTAGTACCGTATTGAACAACAGTGGTGATAATGGACATCCTTGTTTCACCCCTGATCTTAATGGAAATGCTTCTAGCTTATCCACATTACATATACTGCTTGCTGAAGGTTTTAGGTAGATGCTACTTATCATTTTAAGGAAGACTCCATTTATTCTTATGCTCTCTATTGTTTTTTTTTTTTTAACAGGAATGGATGTTGTATTTTCTCAAAAGCTTTTTTTGCATCTATTGAGATAATCATGTGGTTTCTGCAAGTTTAGTTGTTGATATGATCAATTATGCTGATAGTTTTCCTAATATTGAACTAGCCCTGCATTTCTGGTACAAATCCTACCTAGTCATAGTGTATTAGTCTCATGAAAAGTTGCTGTAATCTATTTGCTAATATATTTAAAAAATTTTTTTTGCATCTATATTCATTAGGGAAATTGGTCTATAATTTTCTTTCTCTGTTTTGACTCTTTCAGGTTTAGGTATCAGCACCATATTTGTATCATAAAAAGAATTTGGTAAGACTCTTTCTTTGCATATTTTCCCAAGTAGTCAATATAGTATTGGAATTAATTGTTCTTTAAGTGTTTGATAGAATTCACCTGTAAATACATCTGGCCCTGAAGATTTTTTTCCTAAGGAGTTTATTGACTGCCTGCTTAATTTCTTGTTCTGAAATGGTGTTATTTTAATATTTTCCTTCCTTTTCTGTTAATCTGGGCAATTTATGTTTTTGTAAATATTCATCCATTTCACTAAGATGTTAAATTTATTGGCATATAGTTGGGCAAAATAGTTCCTAATTATTTTTTTTTTAATTTACGTTTCATTGGTGGTGAATTCACTCTTTTAATTTTTGATACAGGTAATTTGGTTTCCTTCTTTCTTTTAATTAAATTAACCAAAAGTTTATCTATTTTATTGCTTTTTTCATAAAACCAGCTCTTAATTTTGTTTATTAGTTCAATAGTTTTCTTAATTTCAATTTTGTTAATCTCTCCTTTGATTTTCAGTATTTGTAATTTGATATATAATTGGGGTTTTTTACTTTATTCTTTTTCTAGTTTTTTTTAGTTGCATACCTAATTCATTGATCTCTTCTTTCTCTATTATTTTCATGTAAGTATTGAAAGATATAAAATTTCCCCTAAGAACTCCTTTCACCACATGCCATAAGTTTTATTATATTGTCTCATTATTGTCATTCTCTTGGATGAAGTTATTGATTGTTTCTATGATTTGTTGTTTGACCCACTCATTCTCTATGATTAGATTATTTAGTTTTGAATAAATTTTAATCTATTTTTCCATGGCCCTTTATCACATATAATTTTTATTGCAACATGATCTGAAAAGGATGCATTTAATATTTCTGCCTTTCTGCACTGGACTGTGAGTTTTTTATGCCCTAGTACATGGTCAATTTTTATGTAAGTGCCATGTATCCCCGAGAAAAAAGTCTATTCCTTTCTGTTCCCATTCAATTTTCTCCAGAAGTCTACTATATCTAACTTTCTAAAATTCTATTTACCTCCTTAACTTATTTCTTGTTTGTTTTGTGGCTAGATTTATCTAGTTCAGATAGGGGAGGTTTTGGTCCCCTAGTAGTATAGTTTTACTGTCTATTTCTTCCTGTAATTTCCTGAACTTCTCCTCTAAGAATCTGGATGCTGTACCACTTGGTGCATATATGTTTAGTAATGATATTACTTCATTGTCTATGGTGCCTTTTAGCAGGATGTAGTTACCTTCCTTATTTCCTTTAATTAGATCTACTTTTGTTTTTGCTTTGTCTGAGACCAGGATTGCTACCTTTGTTTTTTTTTACTTCAGCTGAAGCATAATATATTCTGCTCCAGCCTTTTACCTTTACCCTGTGTGTGTCCCTCTGTTTCAAATGTGTTTCTTGTAAAAAACATATTGTAGGATTATGGTTTTTAATCCATTCTTCTATCTGTTTCTATTTTATGGAAGAGTTCATCCCATTCACATTCATATTTATGATTACTATCTGTGTCTTTCTCTCCTTCCTATTTCCCTCTCCCTTGTTTATGCTTTTCTTTCTTCTTTTCTCCCTTTCCCTCCTCACTAGAGTTTTGCTTTTGACCACCACCTCCCTCCATCTGCCCTCCCTTCTAACAGCCTCCTCCCTTTTCTTTCCCTTTTCCCTTACTACTTCTTCCATTCCTTCTATCCTCCTTCCTTTTTTGGCAAGATAGATTTCTATACCTAACTGAATATGTTATTTCCTCCTTGAGCCAAATCTGATGTGAGTAAAGTTCAAACAATGCTCATCTCCCTTCCTTCTTTCTCTCTACTGTAATATGTTTTTGTGGCTCTTCATGCAATGTAATTTACCCTTTTCTGCTTCCTCTTTCCTCTTCTCCCATTACAATCCTTTTCACCATTTTATTAGTTTTTTTTAATTATCACATCAAAGTCAACTTAAACCCACCCCCTCTGACTATGTATATCCCTTCTAAATGTCACAATAAAGATACAGTTCTCAAGAGTTATAAGTATAATCTTCCCATGTTTACTGTTTACCCTTATTGAATAATGTGTCTTTTTTTTTCTACCTTTGCTGTTTACCTTTTTATGCCTCTCTTGAGTCCTGTATTTGAAGATCAAATTTTCCATTAAGCTTTGATTTTTTCATCAGGAAAATCTGGGAGTCTCTATTTTATTGAATGTCCATCTCCTCCCCTGAAAGACTATGCTCAATTTTGCAGGATAGTTGATCCTTGGTTGTAATCCAAGCTCCTTTGCCTTACAAAACATCATATTTCAAGCCTTCAGATCTTTTAATGTAGAAGCTGCAAGGTCTTGCATAATCCTGATTTTTGTTCCACAGTATTTGAACTGTTTCTTTCTGGCTGCTTGCAAGATTTTTTCCTTGATCAGATATTTCTGGAATTTAGCTACAATATTCCTTGTTATTTTCAATTGGGATCTCTTTCAGTTGGTGATTGGTGGATTCTTTCTATGACTATTTTATCCTCTGGTTCTAGGGCCTCAGGGAGTTTTCTTGATAATCTCCTGAAAGATGCTGTTCAGGCTCTTTTTTTCATCACGACTTTTCAGGTAGACTAATAATAATTCTTTATATATATGCACATATACACACACACACACACACACACAGGGCAATTGGGGTTAAGTGACTTGCCTAGAGGCACACAGCTAGTCAGTGTTATGTGTCTGAGGCCAGATTTGAACTCAGGTCCTCCTGACTCCAGGGCTAGTGCTCTATCCACTCCACCACCTAGCTGCCCCTAGACCAATAATTCTTAAGTTATCTCTTCTGCATCTATTTTCCAGGTAAGTTGTTTTTCCAGTGAGGAATTTGACATTTTCTTCTGTTTTTTCATTGTTTTGATTTTGTTTCACTGATTGTTGATGTCTCATAGAATCATTAGCTTCCAATTGCCTAATTTCAATTGTTAATGAATTATTTTCTTCAGTTAGCTTTTGTACCTCCTTTTACATTTGGCCCATTTTACTTTTTGGGAGTTGTGTTCTTCAGTGTACTTTTCCCCCCATTTTGTCAACTGTATTTTTAAATGAGTTATTCCATTTTCTTCTACCTCTTTTATTTGACTTTTAAAATCCTTCTTGAGCTCTTTCAAGAAGGCTGTTTGGGCTTGAGTCTAGTTCATATTCCCCTCTGAGGTCTCAGATATGGGTATATTGACAATGTTATTCTCCCCTGAATTTGTGCTTTGATCTTCCCTGTCATCAGGATAGTTTTCTATGGTCATTGTTTTTCTATGCTGCTTCTCGCTCATGTTGTTTGCCTTTTTTTCTGGCTTTTAAAGTTGATTTCTGCTTCTGGGGCACAGAGAGCACTGTCCTAAGCTTCTTGTGCTGGGGGCCTAGTACCTTGGCTACTGGTTTGCTGAGGTGGGGTTTGCCACTGGCTTGCGGGGATGCTTCCCTTCCTGTTTTGATGTCCTTCAGCTACAGCAAGAGGGACGTTTCCCATTAATTCCCCTAGCTTCATGAGCCTAAAGACTCTGTATCTACTCTTTCTGCTGACTCTGCTATTTTAGGATTTTTCCTGGAGCAATATGCTAGGTTTTTCAAAGTCAATAAGGGAGACTGAGAGCTACTTACTGCTTACTCTGTCATCTTGGCTCCTGGAAGTCTAAATAGGTGACTTTCAAACGTTCAGTCTGTGGGCCAATAACTCCATGAGCTGCCACTACTACTGCTGCTAATTCAGTCACTCCCAAGGCCTGTTTCTGCTTTGGTGGTGCAGGGCCTGTAGTGGCACGCCCTGCAGCCCTTCAGCCCTGCGCTGGACTGTGCTTCCCACAGACCCCTCCCACTGACCTTCTATTGTCTGTGAAGGCTGTGGACTGAGAAGACTGGAACCCATCACCGCTGCTGGTGATTCAGTCCCCTGAAGCCTGTTCGGGCTTTGCTTAGGCTGGGTTTGCACTGCACCCTTCTTGCTCCTTTCTCAGGCCAGTGCAATAGACCTTTCCTGTCGACCTTCCAGGTTGTCTCGGGCTGGAAACCTGCCTCACTCTGTCTCTTTGTGGGTTCTGCCATTTAGAATTTGTTCAGAGTCACTTTTTAGAGATCTTTGAAGAGATTTCAGGGAGAGCTCAGGCGAGTCCCTGCTTTTGCTTTGCCATCTTGGCCTGCAGCTTGTTGTTTAAGCAGCCTGGAGGTTTTTACTCCTCACAGGGACTAAACCTTGTCCTGGGATTTTTCTTCAGATCTTCTCTGATTGTCCCAGGAGGACCCCTGTTCTGCCCCTACTCATTTATTTTTGCCACTCTATGTTCTTCCTGAGGCACTATTTTATCTCTTTTGTCAGGGAAATTCTTGAGACCTTAGAATTTTCTGACCTACTCTGCCACTTTCCCCAGAATCCTCCTTTATATTTATATTCTTTGTGGTTGAAAGCATCAATTATTGCAAAAACACCGGAAGTGTTAGAGTAATAAATTACCTGATAACTTTTGTAAGTAATCTTTGGAGGCCTAAATCAGGAGGATATAGGTTCAAATCCTAATTCTGATACCTGCTGATTTTGTGACTCTGGGAAAGTCATTTAATCTCTCATTACCTTAACAAATTCTGAAAGTAGAGGAGAATTGATGCTTGATGATGTATGATTTGGGAGAAGGAAGGAAAGAATGGGATTAAGAGGACAAATTAAGGGGTTTTCTATGGTAAAGAGAAAACCACTTTTTTTCTCTGAAACTAGTAAGACAAGCAGATAAATGAATAGCAAGAAAGGATTAACATTGAAGAAGAAGGAATGAAAGCATCTTGAAGCCCATAATCTTGGGTCAGATAGATCTCAATTAATTAAGAGACAAGGAAAGTCATCTACCAAAAGTGGGAGTGATGATGAAGTTGAGGATAGAAGGTTTAGAAGAGCTGCTACACAGAATATCCTAGAGAGTAAAATTCCAATTGAGGTTAGAAAATATAATTTTTAGTTCAGTTTAGGATATAGTACAGGGGTTTGCAACCTCTCAAAAGTGAATATCATTTTGTGTTCACTCTAATTTAAAGTTGTGTGTACCAGAAAACTATATAAAATTGAAATCCTTAAAGTTATAATTTTAGGGCAGAACAGAAGGGAGCAGGTGATGGGCCATATCCTAAAAAAAATGACTTTGCAGCCTGTCATGATTTTTATGCTGAGGTCTCACAACTTGGTTCATGAGCCATCTTCTTTAAATGGAAGTAATCCTGCCCAACTGGCCTCATTTTTTGACAAAGCATCGAGAATACTCCCCAGGATGATATTACTCTTTGGCTTCTGAAAAGTAAAGTATAGATGCCTGCTTCTTCCCCCCATATGCAAATTAATAGTTAAATGGAGAGAGAAGAGATCGGAATCTGTCTGTAGCTTTTCCTTGCCCCAAAAGGTTCATTCCATAATCCTGACCATTTACTATGTTGGTCTCATTTTTTTTTGTTTGTTTTGTTTTGCTTTTGTCAGAATCAAAATCACCATCCTACTCAGAGTCATCTCCTGTGTCCCTTTTAGCATAAGTGTCATAGGTTGCTGATGTCTATCTAATATGTTATGACAAAAGGTTGGTAAAAAATAATCTATATTAGCACTTGATCAATCAGTCAACCAATCAATAGCATTTATTGAGCACTTACTATGTTCCAGGCACAGTGTTAAGCACTGGGGATACAAAGAAAAGCAAAAATACTGTCCCTACCCTCAAAGAGCTCACATTCTAATGGAAGAAATAGTATGAAAATAACTATGTAAGTACAAGATATGTACACAGTAAAGGGAAGGAGGGAAGTAGCAAGAGTGGCATCAGGAAAAGCCTGGGCAGAAGATGGGATTTGAGTTGAGTTTTAAAGAAAGCCAGGGAATCTAAGAGGTGGATTGAAGAAGAGAGACATTCTAGGCATGGAGGACGACCATTGTAAAGCCACAAGATGAAGGATCTTGAGTGGGGAAACTTAAGTAGGCCAGTGTAGCTAAATCATAGAGTTTATGGAGAGGAGTCAAGTGTAAGAAGATTGGAAAGGTAGGAAGGGGTCAGATTATGGAGGGCTTCAAATGCCAAATGGAAGATTTTAAATATGATCCTGGAGGTAGTAGTGAGCTTATAACTCTTATGTGAATAGGAAACTGATATGGCCAGACTTGCCCTCTAGGAAAAAAAATCACTTTGGTAGCAGAATGGAGGGTGGATTGGAGTGGAAAGAGATTTGAAGTAGGGAGACTAATTAGAAGGCCATTGCAATAGACTAGGTGTGAAGGGCTGTACCAGGCTTGTACTATGGTGATGGCTATGTAGTGGAGAGAAGGGGACATATAAGAGAGATGTTATAAAGGTAGAAATGTCAGTACCCTGATGGAACTTTCTTCATTTAAGCAATGAAATTGCTTAAATTTTGAAACCATTATTGTAGCCCAAAGGAACTTCATAGTCCTAGAAAAACTGGGATCAACCCATCTCAGAGACTTGTCTCAATCTAAGAGGTCCTCTCAGCTAACTTTCAATTTTTATATGTTGTGAGATCTAAGAAGTAGATTATCAAAAAGAAAAGAAAAAAGAGTTACCACTTGGAACTTTTCATCTGAGACATAATTGCTGACCTAATAGGGAGAATGATTTCTAAGTCTAGGTCTCAGTAATGCTTCTGAAAGAGTTTTATTGAGCAATGAATACCAACATGATCCCTAATGTTGACCAGCAAAGACTTTTTTACCCACCAACATTTAACATGGCTGAGCCACAGTTTGACTACCCATTGAATAACTCTAATAACTCTATATTCATTTATATAAATCTATCACAGGGCTAATATAAAATGTTTTAAGTACTACAAAAAAGATTTAACAGCAGGTTGTATACATATTAGGAAATCTAGGAATAGCAGAAGGTTTGGGGGAAAGACAATAAATTCTCTTTTGAAGATGTTGAGTTTGAAATACCTATAGGATAAACAAAGATGTCCAAAAGGCAGCTCTTCATGCAGCGCTGTAGTTCAAGAGAGAGATTAAGTCTGGATATATAGAGCTAGGAGCATATGCATAGAGATGATGACCAAACCTATGAGAACTAATGGGATTATCAACCGAAGTAATATAGGGGGAGGAGAAGAGGGGACCAAATCTGGAGTACAGTTCTGAGTGCTGTATTAATAAGCTGGAGAGGTGTCTAGATGAGGGCAACCAAAATAGTGAAGGGCCTTGAGTCCATACCATTGGCAGGTTGGTTAAAGGTACTGCGGATTTTTAACTAGGAGAAAAGAGGACTGAGGAAGGATATGATAACTGTCTTCAAGTATTTGAAAGGAATGCCACATGGAAGAGAGACTAATTACATTTATTTGGCTTAATCCCAAAGGACAGCACCTGGAACAATGAGTTGAAGTTGCAAAGAAGTAACTGTAGGCTTAGTGAAAGGAAAAATCAACTGTGTTGCAGTCATTCAAAAGTGCAATAAATTGCCTTTGGAGGTAAGGGTCTCCCCCCTCATTAGAAGACCTCAAGCTATGGCTGAATGACCATTTACCAAGTAGGCTGTAGAGAAGATTCTTTTCTGGGTATGGATTGGACCAGTTGGCTGCTGAGGTCCCTTCCGACTCAAATTCTGGGATTGTATTACCTGCCATAGCAAATGAGAAGGGGTACTTTGACCTACATAAGACTTTAAATTTCAATTTTTATCTAGCTAGCCAAATAAAATTACAGTTTCTGCTTTTTGGCTTCTGGGGAGTTCCTTGTGATATTTAAAGGTTTCCCTATGCCCACAAATTTAGATTTTATTCATGCTATAGCTATTTTTATGTGTTCATTAAAAATCTAGTAATTTCACTGGAGGCATAGCATGTAAATCTAAATCTTTCCCTATTAAAATACACTATATCTGGAAATTAAATTGCACATAACTGTATTTAGTTATTTTTTAGCATATAAAAGGATTCATCTCATGTTTCACTAACATGACTAACCATATTTTACTGACATATTGTGAGAATCAATTTCTCTGACTTTTGAAAGCCCATGGGAAGAAGGTCAATATCTAATACTGTGTTCTGTATATTGCCTAGCACAAATTGTGAGTTGTGATAATTATTATTAGTAAAATCTCAGAGATCTATAGTGCTCCATAACAGCCATATGAAGTAGTTAGTATTACCATTATTATCTCCATTTTACCTGGGAGGAAACCTTGGCTCAGAGAATTTAAATAACTTGGCAAGTCTTCTGGGTGGTCTTTTAATTGACTCATGCTTTTTGTGACTACAGTTACCCACATCACAATTGATGGCACTATTGATATGTGAATTGTTTTGTGTTTAACTGGGCCCTAATTGTTTTTTTTTTTTTTGTTTTGTTTTTTTGGCTAGGCAATGGGGTTAAGTGACTTGCCCAGGATCACACAGCTAGTAAGTATTATGTGTCTGAGGCCAGATTTGAACTTAGGTCCTCCTGAATCCAGGGCTGGTGCTCTATCCACTGCACCACCTAGCTGCCCCTAACTAGGGCCTAATGAACTTGAGATTATTTTCTATTTCTGGAAAATGGGAGGAAAGGAAATTCCCTCTTTCTCCCACCCTACACATCAGCAATGTCATCTTGCAGCAGAAGTATGTGGCAGGTGGAAGCACATGCTTACTTACTTAGATCTTGAAACTAGACCTCAAGTCCCTTGATGCCTTCTGTTCATTTGTATGTTTATGTTTTGTTCTTTTTTCTGAATATAGATTAGCATATAGCAATCATGGGAAAAGGATATTTTAGTCTTATCAGTAACTTCATGGGCCAGTCAAGAGTTTCTGAGTTCAAGATTTAGTCATCAGCTCACCAAAGGGAAAAGATTTCCACAATAGTATATAGAAGAAATAAAGCATTGACATGGTTATCCTATGCCTAATGGAGCAAAGGAAAGCGTGTGTTGGTGGATCAAGACACATTGGATATTTCCTAAAGAATGAGCCTCAAGGTGAATGTGAAACATCTGTTCATCACATATCTTACGTATAGATCTAAAAAAGGTCTATATCATCTGGAGGAAAGTATAATAAGTTTAACAGACTACTAGAGTCTTTTATGCTTCTTCTACTTATTCTGACATGAATATAAGTCCTTTGCATCTCAGGCGTTTTCTGTGGGGAGGATAGAAACCATTGTCCTATATCTGCTATCCATTGTATATTTAATATATCAATTGACCACATTTTGAGGAGTGCTTAGACGTAATCAATTACATATGTATATGCCATTATGTCAGAATCTAGTCACTTGTAGCAGATCAGAAAGGTATTAGAGCGGGTATCAAAATTGGCTGGTGGTAGATTTCTCATCCTTCCTTTGTAAGATTATTAGGCTTTGTTACATAATAAGGCCTAATGATTAGGTCATGTTATATAGCGCAATATAGGCACCGAGGGCCCATTTTTTATTGCCCAAATTTGAATGCTGTTTCCTGTTTCTTTGCCTTTGTACAAGGTGTTTCTGTGCCTGGAACACTCTTCCTCCTTCCTTCAAGCTCTCAGAGCCCTAAATTTCTTTTATGACTCATCTCAAATGCCATCTCCTATTTGATATCTTTCCATATTCCCATTTTCTCAGCTGTTAATGTTCTCTCCCTTTTCACCCCTAAATACTTATTCTGTATATATTTTATACTTATCTATGTGTAATATATATGAGTGTATTCTGCATAAAGATGGCTGAGCTTTACCATGACATGAATATGACATGAATAGAGAATCTGATGTGGGATCTGACCCACCCTTCTTTCCAAGCAAGATTGCAATTTGTACCCTTGTGAAGAGTAGAAGGAAGGCTATGCTAGTGCCACCAGCAGCCTTATGGTGGGGAAAGGACAGGGAGGATATGAGACCACTGCAGGTGAGTGATATTTCCTCCATCTTCTTATCTCCAGGAGGGATATTAGACTAGAATTCTGTCTACCTTACTTCACATATTTGTAGTTCACGGACATAATAGGTTCAGATTAAAGGCATTTTCTCTAACACTCTTAAGGGGAAGACAATATTTAGCTTAAGCTCCACAGCTTAGTTCCCTCCCACCAGATACTGAGCATAGAAAATATTGTTACCAATGGCTAATGTACCTGTTTATAAAAGTAAAACAGTAAACAGAAGTTTGGAAAGTTATACAAATTAGAATAGGCCAAAGAACACACAGTAGCACAGGAGTTCTTTGACTGAGAACAAGATACAATTTCAGCTTAAACCAGGAGAGAGGCCAATCTCACTGTCACTCTCAGCAGTCTCCTGGGTTGCAAGACAAGGGACCGGTTTGGGGAAGGAAGGGCAACGTTCACTACATAACTGTGGCTATGAGGGCCATTGATAGGTATTCAAAAGTTCATGCTTGCTTTTCTAGATAATCTATCTTGAAGTTCTTCCCAAAGTCCTCAATAGTCTCCCTTATACAGATACACAGAATCACTCTCAGCATGCTCTCAAGTCAATCAGTTGTGCCTCCCTCTGCATGAAGAGCACATTGCTCACCAGATAGGAAAAATGGCTCCAGGCTTTGGTGAAAGCAGTATCACTAGATCCTAATTGGTAGAAATGGTGAATTCTGGGATGTGGTCTCATTTGAATTTGTACTGCATATCTTCAGTGGGCTGGAACCAGTTACCATATTTTGTACAATAACTTCTAATGCAGATATGAATATGTATGACAACTCTTTACAGGATTTACCATTTATATTGATCAGGACCTAGCTGTATGTTGTTTTCCAACTATAGACTGTAAGGTCCTTGAGAGTAAGGAAGATTATCCCTATTGCCCAGTCAAATGAATGATATAAAGTAGAAAATAAATATTAACTGAATTGAGACCCTGTTAGAAAATTCTATAATGTCTGTGTTTAGAACATTCTGCATTGTTTTTCTTTATGTTATGATGCTAAAGGATGATAAATTGGGGATTAACTTTTGCTGATTTCTGCTACTAAAAATTACATCGAAACTCTACATATTCAGGCAGTGCTTTATCTTACCTTGGACATCAGGTTCCCAAGCTGGACCAGAGTCAGAAAAAGGCAACAGATCCCAAACTGAACTATAACACTGATTGTCCTGACAGTTCAGTCAATTCTGTTTGTGTATTTGCACACAGGTGTATCTATTTTTAACATTTACTGCTCCTCCACTACTCTTATTTTATTTGTTCTTTTTGAGTGGATTTACCTTGATCTTCTGAAGATTCTATTCTGACCATATCAGCCTACTTAGTGGCAAACCTCCTAGCCAGACCCCAGTCTTATTTCTAGGACTACCTGCTAATGAGTGAACAAGTCCATATCTTATCCATGGCAGGACTTATAACAATCTTAAGACGGGTAGATTCCTTTCATTTTTGGTTTTATTTTGGTTTTCTCTATGGATTTGCCTGCAAAGAAGATTCATTGAAGGATATAATTTGGTATATTTTCATTTTACTTTTTTAGTCAGTCTGCTAGGGCTGGTAGGTGTTTTTCATGTGTGGCAGCCATGTAAAGTATGAGAGATGTTAAGAAACTTAAGCAGACATTTTTGGCCAGAAAAATCACATGACACTGGCATAAGACCAATGCCAAATTCTAAACATCTATTAGAGTACATACACATGTACATACATATGCTTTCAAATTTGGAGTGTCGCGATGCTATGTTAATTTTTTTAAATTATGCTTTTTTTATCTCTGGAAATTTGAACAGGAAAGCATGAAGACAATGGGACAAATAGCTTTAAATTTTTTTATTACTGTTTTTTTTTTCGTGTGAAAAGTTAGGCAATATAGTCTTGGTAATTAAAAAAAATGTATCTCTGCTTGTGAATGGGGATAGTCAGAGAATGTGTAGAACAAAAACAGTTTAGTCCAACTCCTCCTAACCTCAAGTTCTTAACCAAATGGGGATAATTACTGAATGGGGAAACAATAAATTCTTTTGGAACGAAAACATATGGTTGCATTTGGGGAATTGCCATTTAGCATGAACTGAGCCCCCATGGTAGCCTATATATGTAGATCAAACTTGACAGATAAATAAAATTCACACCCTCTAGAATTTTGGAGCTCAGCCCCTAGTACAGTGTCTTGTACACAGTAGGTGCTTAATAAATGTTGGCCGATTTCAGCATTAAAAAAATTCAACATAAGGTATAAAATTGTAATAGGGCAAAAACAAAACCTAGGTGGGTTTCCTATGAAGCTTCAATAGAGAAGTTGATCGAAGTTACTGGTGAAGAATCTGTGTTCTTTAGACATAGAACCACTTCCAATATGTATGTCCTTTATAGCAAAGGAATCACTCTCCAAAAGCCTCTTTTTTTCTAGACTCTTTATGCAAATTGTTTCATTCTCCATTTGGAAATTAGTTATGCTAGGAGTATGGAGTCTGAAATGATCTCAATGTTTTATGTAGGGTTGTGTTTATGTGCTTAATTAGAAACTAGAGCCGCTATTAGGGGTAGATTAAGGATACCAATAAGCATGTTAATTGAAGAAACAGATGCATGAAATTTAGAGAGTCCAGATTTTGAGGATTTTTTTCCCCCAGCTATGTGGTCCTACAGAATGGAATGCAGCTGGTTGACCTCACCCTTGATATGCTCAATTCTTTTCACTGTGGAATGTGAGTGCAATAAAATTGTGTTTCAGCTGTCAGTGATTTTATAGCTCCTGCAATTTCAACCTGCTTGTCTGCCATTGACCTGAAACAGCTGAAATAACAGGTGTAACTTGCTGAAAATTGAGCTCAGAACTTCCATTGGCCTCTTACTAAATGCCAACTTTTCCTATCTGAAAATTATATGGCTGCAGAACATTGAAGGGTTGCATTTTATTTTCTATTCATCCTGGAATAAATATGGAAACTCTTCATTCATAGTCAAACAGAAAGCTTTCTGGTTGTTTGTAGTTTGACAAAAGTGACAGAGATTCAAATGCAAAATCTAGCATTGAGACATCCATCATATTAATAGTTGATATATAACAGATTTAGTGGCCACATTGTGAAGCAATGTAATAAAATTGAAAAAGCAATGTCTCTGGAGTCAGAAGACCTAAGTTCAAATCCCAGTTCTTCACTTTACACCTTGTGTGACCTCTGGCAAGTCAGTCAACTTTCCTGGGCCTCAGTTCCCTCATCTGTAATGTGAGGGGTGTCAATATGGCCTTCTAGCTCCATCTGCTTTAACATGAAATATACATGTGCTTTTTCACCTACAAAAATTACTTATTTAAACTTTATGACTTCGGACATCTTTTCTTAGGGGATACAAATGTGACTTATGTAATTCTTAGCTGGAATGAAATGCAGAGCACCAAAATCTCAGAGGTGAAAGGGATCTCACAGATGGTCTAATCCAACTAATAAATGAAAGGATTCCCCATTATAATATACCTAACAAATGGTCATCTAGTCTCTGTTTGAAGACCACCCCACCAAAAGTTCTTAGAGAACCCACCAGTTTTTGTATACCCACCACACACGTTCTTTGGGACAGCTGTGAGGAGTTTTTTCCTGACATCATCTGATATTTACCTTTTTTCAACTTCTGTCCATTGTTTTTGGTTCTCCCTCTGGGAACAAACTGAACACATCTAATATTTGAAACAAATGATCAAACGAACACTGTGCCTGGAGTCAGAAGAACCTCAGTTCAAATCTGGACCTAGACATTAGCTGTACGACACTGGACAAGTCATTTAACCTGTTTCTGCCTTAGTTTTCTCCTCTATAAAATGAGGTTAGCACCTACCTCCCAGGGTTGTTGTGAGGATCAAATGAGAGAACTGTAAATTGTTAGCCCCGTGCCTAGTACATAGTAGGCATTAAATAAATTTTAGTTATTATCATTATTAATAATTCCATTTTTGATATACCTGTGAGGTCAAATTTACCTGCTTAATTCTGCTCTCAAGTTCATAATAATAATAACAAACAGAAGTCTACAATAAGTTAATTAAGCCTCATGTAGGTGCCTTCAGGCACTCAAGTAAATGGGTATGGAAGCAGTTTCTTGTGCTATAGTTATCATAGAAGATAGGCTAACCATTAAGTGTCAGAGGAAGAGATAGGATGAGCAGTTTTGGTTACTGACTCCCTTATCAAAAGAGATGTCTAGTATCTTCCATCTTATACCCAGTATACGGTCAGTATGGCATAGTAGAAATGAGTACTGGATTGGAATTAGAGGACACTAACATGTAACTGGAATCAATGACTACTATATTATCTTCAAGTCACTTAACCTTCCTGGGCCTCAATTTCCCTATATGTAGAATGAGAAAGTGAAACTAGATAGCCAGCTCTACATGTATGATACTATGATTCTATTATCAGATTGCCTCTAGGTTTCCTTCCAACCATAAATCCATTATATAATGGAAAGATCACTGGCTTTGGAGGCAGAGGACTTTGATTCAAATCATGCCACTGATGCCTACTTAGTCACATAGATTACCTTCCATTAACTTTTTAACCCTGTATAATGCAGCTGACTTTTTTGATACTTATTGGAACAAGTGATATTCCTAAAATGAACACAGAAAAAACTAATAGGAAATTTGAGAAAGGAATGGAAAACTTTAGGGCTGATTGAAGGTATGAAGTTTTGAAAGAAGAGTAGATACACACAGTGAACAATTCTTTGGAGACATTCTCTGAAAACATGATTTGTATTTCTAGACCAGGACTTGAAATACAGGTTTTATAGACTTATAGACAAGGATGGAGTGCATTAAATAAAGTCTGGTAAAGAAAAAATCTCTCTGGAATTTTGTGAATATGATTAAGAAGATTTTAAGTTGAAAAAAGTGGGAGAGGAAAAATTGCCCACATGGATTTGCAAAGCCAGATATGAATGCATAAAAAGTCATAGATTGTAGCATGATGAATTGAATGTCGAAAGAAACAAAAAAAAAACATCAAGAGATAAGTGACAAGAAAAAGCTGCAGATTGGTCACATGGTAAGATTAAGGAATGATGTTAAGGGACAGAATCATTAAATCTCAGAGAGTTGAGCAGGACCCTCAAGCAACATCTAGTCAAATCTGAACATGAACAATAATCCATTCTACAATATACGCAACTAGAAGTTACTCAAGCTTTTCTAAAAAACCTGCAGTGAGGGGAAACCCATTATCTTTTGGAGACAGGCCAGAGAATTTTGCTGCTACCAAGGATCCTGACTAGACAGTCAGTCAAAAAACATTTATTAAATTTTTGCTGGGGCAGCTAATTGGCACTGTGGATAGAGTGTTAGGCCTAGAGTCAGGAAGAGTCATCTTCCTGAGTTCAAATCCAGCTTCAGACACTTACTAGCTGTGTGATTCTGGGCAAGCTACTTAACCCAGTTTGCCTCAGTTCTCTCATCTGTAAAATGAGCTGGAGAATGAAATGACAGACCACTGTAGAATCTTTGCCAAGAAAACCCCAAATGGGGTCATGAAAAGTCAGACATGACTGAAATGACTCAATAACAACAACAAACTCTTACTATGTGCCAAGCACATGAATAAAAATACAAGCAGAAATAGAGACAGCCTAGCCCTCAAGGAGCTTACATTCTAATGGGAAAAGACAATGCATGGGTGGGGGGAGAGAGACAAAATATGAAGGTACTTAATGCAGGAACACAGTAGAAAACATTTGGGAGAGAGTTAAAAGTGCAACTTGGAGAGAAATGTAGACATGGCTGGCTTGAGCCTCCTTCTTGAAATGGAGGTCTGGAAAGAACCATCCAATGAGAGAAGAGAACCCAGGGGCTGATGGTACTTCCACTGTATGAATTAAAGGTCTGAAGTGAGCTTCTAGGATAAAGAGGTTTCTGGGTCATGGTAGAGAAAGTCTTGGAAAGAATCAGGAGAGTAGCTTGCAGAGGACTAAATGAGTCATAAAGCATAATATCAAATACCATTTTACCCCTTGGTATTAGTCAACTCTGGATAAAAGTTCCCCAGCCAATAAAAATTTTAATACTTTACTAATTGTACCATTTGTTCACATGGCAAATAAACTTAAAGCTCATACAGTTCAATCCCCTCCTTTTACAAATGAGAAACTGAAGCCAAGAGAGAGCAAGTGATTAGCCAAGGCTCTTTGCGTAGTTATAAGAACCTAGTTGTTTGGCCCTTGCATACTGATGTAGAACAAATGAGTGCATTATTGAATTTCAGGAAAATGTTAGGGTATGTTGGCAGTTGGAGAATAAAACATTAACAATGTTAAACAAATGTCTTGGCAAAATTAAAAAAAAGTTTTGGTGATTGTGGCTACAATATACCACAATTGGTAGCCACAATAGACCATTACTTAGTTACCAATTTTTAAGAGAATATCATTGAAGTTAATTGAATTGTTTAAATAGTAACTTGGAAGAGTTAAGGCAATATTTCAAAACTCAGCTCACTGAAGCAAAAGAGGCACTTAAGTTTCATACCAGTGGTTCTCAAAATTTTGGTTTCAGGATCACTTTATAAAGCACTCTTAAAAATTATTGACAAGTCCTCCACCAAGAGCTTTTGTCTATGTGGATTGTATGTATTGATAGTTACCATATTAGAAATTAAAGCATCTTAGTATTACTATGAAAATACTTTTGACCTTACAGACCCTCTAAAACGATCTGGAGGACCCCCAGGAGTCCCTGAACCATATTCTGACAACCACTGATTTACACTATTTATTGAAGTCACCATAGGGATTGGTTGTAAGATTCCTACATTTTTTTTCACATCACCTCCCCAAAATAGCCCAACAACAAAATATCAAATATTGAACTTAAGTAGAAGTTTCTGCTATAGTATTTTGTTGAGGTCATTCGAATAATTCCCTAAACAGTAAATTACCTACCATCTCTAAATTGCATAAAAGCCAAGCTAATTTATCACTCTGATGGCAGATTGATTGATTATGACCTTCAGATGTTAGGTCAGCACATAATGGTTTTCTGAGAAGATGACAATTGGTGACATTTAAAAAAATATAGAGCACATTTTAGTCTGGTCCAACTTATCACATTCAAATGTAAGAAAAAAAACCCCTAAATTAAAAGGTAGGTTTGTTTTTCCCCTTTATTTTTATAGCATCTCTTGAATTGAAAAGCAATGTGGACTTGTGGATAGAATATTGAAAGGAGAGTTTAAAAATGTTATTTTGCTGCAACTGCATTATTTCAGGTAGCTGTAGGTTCTTGGGATGTACTTATCACTGTGATTTAGCTTCTAATACCATCATTTCCATATCTTCCAGTATATATCTTTGAGATGTTTTGACTTTAATACTTAAGAAGGAATTTTGAAAAAGGAAAATATGTTATATAGCTCCTAGAAATTAAAATTTTAATTTAATTTCTGCCTCCTCTAAGATAAACTTTGTCACATAGTTATTCCTGACCTCTCAAAATTCCATAATGAACTACTTTCTTAAGCTACTTTTTACCTACAGAAGAAAAGCATCTGGGATGTAATGGGAAGACTTGAAAGCAGACAACCTGAGTTTGAATTCTGTCTTTGTTACTTTTACAACCTTGGGCAAGTCACCTTTTGTGAGTTTCAGTTTCTTCATCAGGAAAATAAGAGGTTTGGATTATGTGCTTCATAACGTCCCTTTTGGCTAGCTTTAAATTTATGATTTTATTATAGTGGTAGTGCCAGTAGCTTGATTCCCATTTTTTAAAAAAGTGTGAATATCTAAATTTTGGCCAATAGTTGTCAGGAAGAACAATTTCAAATCCTATCTCCCAAAAGTCACTGTCAATCTTGGGGGTAGCTCTTGAAAAATCAACACCTTGTAATAGCTCTCAGACACACATGAGTGAACCTATCAACTCTTTAATGAGGCCTCATTTTAACTTAACATAACTTGCTTCTGCCCTTAATTACCCTTGGAGTGATTGCAGGGCAGAAATGAGCTATTTTCTTTAGATTCAAACCCAAAGATCTTATAACTACTTAGAAATAATGTGATCTATCATTTCTGCTTTTTTTTAATGCTCAGAGACTAGCTTTGAATTTTCTATTATGATGCCAAGATTGATTCACCTAATTTTAAGAGTGCCCTTAAATTTAAATAATTGCCCACCTACCCACTCATTCACTCAATCAGTGCTTACTCTATTCACTGCTGAGATTGCAGCTTATCTACATGTGTTCATCCTGTGCAATTTTTGTCCATGCTTTCTAATTAATCCTTGAGAAAGAATTTTCCCATGTGTTGTTGATGTTAATTGTGGGTCTAATTCATTACTTATATATGGTGCCTGTCTTTCTCTTTTTCTCTTTTCCTCTCTCTTTCCCTCCCTCCCACTATCTATCTCTTTCTGGCTATGTCTGTCTTTTTCTCTCTCTCTCAGTGTCTCTGTCTTGGTTTCTCTCTTTCTCAAACTCCTTTCCCCATCTCTGGTATTTACCCTTCATACTCTGTCTCTGTCACTCTCTCCCCTGTCTAATTGGACAAATATAATCTTCATATATGCCCATAGATATACATCTTTTTAGATTGATATTGCTAATAGAAAAATAAGTGGACTAATACACTGTCCATCATAAGCTGATCAATATTCATTTTTCTTTTTCTTTTTAACATTCATTTTAAAATATTTTGACTTATAAACTATCTCCTTCCCTCCCCAAACCATTCAGAAAATAAGCAATATGACATCAATTATACCTCTGAAACATATTTACGTATTAGTCATGTTGGAAAAAAGACAAAAAAAAGCAAGAAAAATAAAGTAAAAAAAGTATGATTTAATCTGTACTCAGAGTTCATCAGTTCTGTCTCTGGAACTGGATAGCATTTTTCATCATGGGTCCTTTGGAAATGACTTGAATCATTGTCTTGATCTCAGTACTTTTAAGCACATTAAGCTAAAACTTTTTATGTGATGTTCAATTTCAGGTTTTAACCCTGAATTAAATGGGGAAATTTATAACCAATTACCCAAGTTCTCAAAAGTTTTCTTCATATTAGCATATCTTTCCAGTTGTAATCTTTCTCTTTTGTACTTATCCTTTTTTCATGACATCATTAGTCTATTTGGGCTTTGATTACCTTAAGTAATCTTTAAGTGAGTCTCCTCTTCCTCTGCTTCACTTTCTTAATTGAATTTCTTTCCAAAAACATTTGTAGTCATAGGTTTCTTATGTTGTTGATCACTTCTTGGGTATAGAAACCTGAATAGGAATCAAATGAAATAGGTATAAAATTCTTGTGAAACTTAAAGCTCAATGAAAATGTTAGTTATTTTATTAACATAATCATCATCATCACTACTACTATTACTACCACCACCACCACCACCACCACCACCACCATTGCTATTTCTTACCACTACTACTACTACTACTACTACTACTGTTGCTACTACTACAACTACTACTACAACTCCGTGAAGACACAAACTTTTTAGACATGACAAATGGTAGAAGAAACTTCCTTCTTGGATACTTTACAGATTGAGCTTAATCTTGAATTCTGAATTTCTAATAATTTTTAACTCAGGCATCCCATTTTAACCAAGAAACTTTCAGACATTTCTAACTTTCCTGGCAGCATGTTCAATATTACATCTAACAATGACACTTTTTTGTTCACTTAACCACATTCTAATTCATTTGGATTTCCTTTCTTTAGTTCTGCTCCCCATCCTTGAACTATGCAAGAAAACATTTTTCTTAGCAGAACTGTCTAATAATTTATTCCCAGCTGCTAAAGGAGAGAAACATTCATCCCAAACTCCCTATCGAGGCAATAAACAACAACAACAACAACAACCCATACTTATGTATTACCTAGGCTTCGCCTACAAAGATTAAAAAATACTACTTGCTTTCAAGTACCTTACATTCAATTGGGAGGGATATCACACACACATAAACAAGAATAATACAAGGTAGAAATTGATGAGAGCAAAGTAGGCAGATAAAATGCTCCAAGAAAATCTGGTGTGGAACAGAGTACTTTTAGGCTGGGACATAATCATGTCAGGTTTCTCAGAAGAGATTGTACTTGAAGTGAAATTTAAAAGTAAAGGATAGTGAAAGATGAAGATGAAGAGGATGAGCATTCCAGTCATTGAGGACAGCCTGCTAGAATGAATGGAGTTGAAGTAATAGGTTATATTTGGGGCATAGCTACTATTTTAGTTAGAATATAGAGTATTTGAATGGGAGAAATGTGAAATTGGGTTGGGAAGGTAGATGGGAGCAAAGTGGTCGGTCCAGTACTAGCCTGAGATTCCCCCTGGGTCTTAGGGCTAAACCATAATACTGAAATAGTTTTATAATTTTCATTTTCTTTCTTTGTGAATTTTAGAGCTGTATTCAATTTTGTTTTTTGTTTGGTTCTTCCTTCTATGTGCATTATCAATTTCCTCTCTGGTTCCAAAGTTTCTTGGCCTTACTCTAAGCCCCATTCCTGCTAGTTAATATCCATGGTTGTATTTTGTTCAGTTGTTTCAGTCACATCCAACTCTTCGTGACCCCTTTGGGGTTTTCTTGGCAAAGATAATGAAGTGATTTGCCATTTCCTTCTTTAGCTCATTTTACAGATGAGGCAAACAGGGTTAAGTGATTTGAACTCAGGAAGATGTCTTCCTGACTTCAAGTCAGGCACTCTACCACCTAGTTGCCCTATGTGGTATGTGGTTATACTACATACTATGATCAATATTAAATCTTACCTCTCAAAAAAGATATTTTTACTACTCAACACTCTATGTAGAGGTGCAATCATGAGTAAAATAAATGAAACAGCACAAATACTTTAGTGAATCTCCTTGAAACCTAATTTTTGTTGTTGTTGTTGTTTTTTATGTTCACTAACTAATATAATAATATATTAAGAAAGTTATCAAAATGGTCTGGTATGATTTGCTTTTAATAAACCATCCTTCTTCTTACAGATAATTCCCTTCTGCTGTTGTTGCTTGCAGATGTTACCTCAATATTTGCTCTATTTTTAATTTTACTAATTACATCAAGCCTTCAGAAAAATAATTAATATAATCATCATTCCTTTCAAGCTAAAAAAATCCTGAATGTTTTCCATTTATCTTTGCTACTATATGCCTTATGTATGCAGAGAGCTAGTTAATAATAGGATAGAAGACATTCCTAGGATAGATAGTAAAATAAGATTATTCTTTATGACTTGAAGTATTTTCATGTGGCTCAGTAAGTAGGTTATCTACTTGGCTAGATCCTTATTTTGGGCACTTTATATATGCACATGCATATATATATATATATGTATACACACATACATATATAATTTTATCTGTGCATATATATGCATGACTATATGGCTTTTTATACACATACATAAGCACATATAGGTTTAAGTATTCAAGGATCTGATACTTTTCTCAATTAATATCTGCCTGATTATTCATAATCTGGCCATTGTATCTGGCTAGGAAGAATGGAGTTAACTTTTAGTTGCCCTCTGGCATTTCTAGTGTTTTAAATGTAATCTTCTTTAATCACTTTTTTAGGAGGGGCTGCCTTTATCTGAAGTTACATCTTAAGATATTTTAGATTTCCTCCTCTTGGTATGCAGTAAACCTCAAAACTAATTGAAAAAACTCTCTAATTTATGTTATGTGTTATTTCTGTTAGGATTTTCTATGATACAAGATAAATGAAAAATATGCACATAGACCTTCAAATGAATCTTCATGAATATGTCTCCTTTTGGAGGGTGGGGATGGGGTATATTCTATTTAATTCTAAGAAAAAAAGGTAGTCAGAAAGAAAGCATCATGGAAATTGCAGGGTCAAAAAAGCTTTTTTCTCAGTTGTAAGAACAATCTAGCTAAGTAGAAAGATGCTCATCATTAGCAATTTGGTACTAGGTGATGAACTGTATGGTCATGGCCACCTGTGAAACAAAGAAAAAAATGCATCTCAGTTTTCCACAGATCTTCCACTTACATAATGACAGAGGTAATAACAGAAAAGAAGGCAGAGTGTACTAAGAATCTCACATTGTTTACTAGAGATGTTGAACACAAGCCAGAGAGTCACTGAGGACAACCACTTAGAACTAGATTAAAATGTATTTGGGAAATATTTAGCAAAATAAACAAAAATATGATAGAAGAGGAACCCTTATGTATGGTTGGTGGCCTTTCCTCTATTTGAGTTGACACCACTGGTTTAGATTACCTATAAGGATGAGATGAACTGTTGATAATTAAAATGGGAGATCCTTGTCTAAGAATTTAGCTATATTAATAATGATATTGTTATAATAAATATAACCAGAAGACAAAAGTAAGTTGCAGTTAAATAGAAGGATGGCTCATTTAGATGTTTTCCTTCTTTCTCTTTCTTTTTATAGTTTGATTTTAAATTGGAAATGGAAATAGTATCTATTTCATTTGCATGCAGCTTGGTTAGAAAGCACACATTGTATACTTCTATGTCCTTCCTACTTACTTTGTTTTTTTATCAATAGTTTTATTATTTTTATTTTTCAAGTAGCAAATATTTTAAAAATTACTCTGCCTCTTCCACTATATTCTCTATTCTAATCGCACAGATTACAAAAAAACCCCTGAAAAACAAATCCCTAAATATATTTCTGTATAGTCCACAAAACAAATTTCCATTTTAGCCATGAGCAAGAACACACGTCTCTCTTGGCATTTCAAGTTGATCACCTCTCTGTCAGGAGGTGAATGTTGTGTTTCATTTTCACTCCTTTGGGTTCATGGTTTATTTTTCTCTATAATGTTGTTATCAGTTTAAATTATTCTCCTAGTTCTGCTTGCTTTACTCAGCATGACTTCTTAAAGTTCTTTCTTGTTTCCTCTGAAGTTGTCCATTTCATCATTTCTTATGGCACAATAATAATCCATTAATTCATATATTATAATTTGTTTAGCCATTCCCCCAAATGAGGACATAGTTCCTCATTTTGGGCTACTATGAAAAGAGTTGCTGCAAATATTTTTGTGCATATAGATAGTTTTCCTCTTTCTTTGATTTCCTTGAGGTATAGGCCTAATAGAGGTATAATTGGGTCAAATTATATATATACACATACATATGTGTGTGTGTGTGTGTGTGTGTGTGTGTGTGTGTGATTTTGGGGGCATAGTTTCAAATTGCTTTCCAGAATAGTTGGAGCAAATTATGATTCTACCAACAATGCATTAATGTAATCTGTTTTCATACATACCCTCCAACATTTGTCATTTTCCTCCTTTGTCATTTTTGCCATTCTGATAGGTGTGAGGTGGAACTTCAAAGTTGCTTTGATATTCATTTCTCTAACTACCAGTTACTTTGAGGCCCTCCAACTCTCATATTATTGTTGAAAGCTTGGATGTCTCCCTTTGAAAACTGCCTGTATATATACTTTGACCATTATCTATTGGGGAATGAGTCTCAGTCTTATAAATTTGATTAATTTTCTTATGTATCTTGGAAATAAGACCTTTATCAGAGAAATTTGTTGTAAAGATTTTTTCCTCTAGTTACCAGTTTGCTTTCTCATTTTTATGGCATTAGGTTTGTTTGTGCAAAAATCTTTTAATTTTGTATCATCAAAATTGTCTCCTTTATGTAATCCACCCTAATGCTTGTTTAGTTATATACTCTTAGCCTATCCATAGGCTGAAACAGTAATTTATTCTTTGCTCTTCTAATTTATTTATAAATTTACCTTTTATATCTAGGCTACATATCCATTTGGAGCTTATCTTGTTGCATGGTATGAAGTATTGGTTTAAACCCAATTTCTGCTAGATTGCCATCCAATTTTATCATCCGTTTTTTGGCATATAGTATGTCTTTTCTCTAGTAACTAGCATCGTCGGGGTGTAGCAAACACTACGGTTCTGTGTTTTTTTCACTTTTGTGTACTACGTACCCAATCTGTTCTGCTGATCATCCTCCCCTTTTTATCCATTACCAAATTGTTTTAATAACTACTTTGTAGTATGGGGTGAAATTTGGTATTAATATATTTCTTTTCCATCTTACTTGAAATTCTTGATCTTTTGTCCTTCCATATGAATTTAATTATTAGTTTTTCTAATGCTATAAAATATTTTTTTTGGGAGTTTGATTGGTATAGCACTGAACAAGTAATTAATGATTAGTGTATCTCCAAATATTTAGGTTTGTCTTTATTTCTGCTAAGTTGGTTTTATAGTTAGATTCATATAGTCCCTCCATAGATCTGAGAACATGCACTCTTAAGTATTTCTTAGCTTCTGAAATTATTTCAAATTACGCTTCTTTTTCTAAGTCTTCCTGCTGAGTTTTGCTGTTTATTTCCAAGAATGCTGATGACATGTATATTTATATTCTGCAACTTTGAAAAAATTATTTATTTTTAGTTAATTTTCTAAGTAATAATCTATAAGAAAATCAAGAATTTTACTCTCTCTTTGCCTATGATATTCTCTCAATTTCTTTTTCTTGTCTTATTTCTATTTTTAGCACTATGTTAAATATCACTGGTGATAATGGGTATCCTTGCTTTATCTTTGATGTTATTGGAAAGGTCTCTAACTTTTCTCCATTATATGTAATATTTGTTCTTAAGAGTTGAATGACTAAATCCAAAGTATAGTCAAATGATTTGATACAAATTTTGAAAGAGGTCACCAGGGATTTTCATTTAGCTTTATTGTTATCAGTGATTTGATAAAGCCAATAGATAACATGCTTATCAACTGTCAATTGACACAAAGCCAGGGAGGGATAGGTAACAAATTAGAGGACAGAGTCAGGATCCAAAAAGACCTTGACATGTCTGAACGTTGAATTTGATCTAATATGAAAATTAATATAGGTAGATATAGATACTTTTACTTGAATTTAAAAAAAAATCAATTTCCTAAGGAAAAGAAAGAAAACTACACAACAGTTATCATCAACATTTTACTGAGTTTTAAATTCAAAATAACTTAACACTGTGATCAAGTAGCCAAAAATAACTAATGTGACCTTAGGCTATTAAGATATGGTGCCTAGGACTTGGTCAGTGATAGCCCTAGTTTATTTTAGCCTGGTCAAACCACATATAGATTCTTGCATTTTGTTCCTGCTCCCACTTTTTGGGAATGATATTGATAAGCTGAATTTTATCCAGGAGAGGGGAACCAAGATGAAAAGATCTTAGGACATTTCAACTTAGTCTATAGGAGGGAATTTTTGAGGGCAATCAATCTTTATGCATTTGAACGGAGGATGGATTACACTTGTACCAGTTGGCCCTAAACTACAGATCAGTGTGTTAAATTTGCAAAGAGGTATATCTAAGCATGATATAAAGGAAAACTTCCTAATGAAGAGCCACCCAGAAGTAGAATCTGCTGTCTCTGAAGCAAATGAATTTCTTATCATTGGAGATCATTATTTAAGGGATTCTAATTCAGAAATAGTTGAACTGGATGGCATTTGAAGTCCCTTCTAACTCTGAGATGCTATGGTTTGGGATCCTATGATTTCTTTATGACCTACTCTGGGCATTTCTGGATATTCTACTTGTGCTTCACAATAAATATATCTCAGACTCAATGCCTCATTTTCCTTTCAAACTCAGTACTTCTCCTAACTCCCCTATATCTGTTAATGGTACCATCATTCACCTAGTGAACCAGGCTTAAACCCTGGAGTCATCTTTGTCTCGTCTCTCCTCCTTTGTCCAATCTATTGTCAAATCCTGTTGATTCTACCTCCACAAGATCTTTCTTTTTCTATTCCCCACATGGCCACCTAGTTTAGGCTAATACACCTCTCACCTGTATTTTTATAATAGCTTTCTGACTTAACTTCTTGCCATCAGTTTCTCCCTTCTCTAATCCATCCTTCATATGGCAACCAAAATAATTTTCCCAAAAAGTATATCTGATTATGCCAATCACTGGCTAAAAAATATTAGCCCTCTAATTTCTCTAGGATAAAATAAAAACTCTTTTACTCCAAAGCTTTCCTTTATAGAGGGAGAGATATGGACTTTCCAGATTGTTCTCCACTTTCCATATGTAACTTTGCTTGATTTGAACTTCACCAAACAGGATGCCTAGGTCAGGACAAGCTGATCATCTAAAATCTCGTCTTGCTGTTTAACTCATCTGTGGATATGCCATACCTTCCCAGCTTTCTCAGTCTCATCTCCCCTCTGATTGGAGTAGAGTACTAAATCGCTCCCACTTTCTATCTGCAGATCTGCTTGGATTGAATTCTAGGAGACCAACTGGGTACCCTTTGATGTTCCTCCCTCGCTCCCTATTTGTAGCTTCCTTGTGTTTATTATCTTGCCCCATTAGATTGTAAGCTCCTTGAGAGTAGGGACTATCTTTTTTCTCATTTGTATCCTCAGCACTTAGCACAGTGCCTGGCACATAGTAAGTACTTCATAAATATTTATTGAATAGAATAGAATAGAATAGATAGGCATTTAGGGCCTTCCTTGATGTGGTTTCAATCTATCTTCCTTTTTTAACTACTATCCTTTTTCTTCACATTCTAGGCCATCTGTACACCCCAATCTTGACAATAGCATGTTGTATCTCTTTGCCTTTGTGTAAACCACCTCCCACATCTGAAATGTTTCCTTCCTCATCCTTGCCCGTCAAAATCCTTGTTTTCTTTCAAAGCCCAGCTCAAGTGTCAGCCCTTCTGTGTAGCTTTCCCCAACCCCACTTGGGTGAAAATATTCTCCCACTTCTCAAATGTACCTAGACGAATTTTTCTGGAGTTCTCTGTAACTCCCATGACAACTGACCTTTATCATACTTGTCTGTGTGCGTGTTATATCCATAATAGTACAAAGTGAGTTTTTTGAGGGTAAGGATATGTCAGTTTTATCTTTGTATACTTACTGCCTAGAAAAGTACTTGGAATAGATGAGCAATTAATAGATATTTGCTAAATTGAGTAATAAGCCATCCTGATAGATTTCAATTTTCATATCCATAAATATGGTTGTTTCTAACTCTTTACTACTGACTTAGGCTAAGTTCATACTTTTACACACAGACACAGCAATGACTGACAAGTGCAGAGTATTTGGTTCATCTTGTTCTATCTTGGATTTCCTATCACCTAAGGGACAAAGACCATGCATCCTGTTGTTCTCTCCTTTCACCTTTCCCTCTCTTTCTCCCATTGTAGTTAGTACCTCATGCAGAGTTATGTACACATCAAAAACTTGTACTTGTTAATCATCAATGTGAAATAGTCCAACATATGCCATTTTAGCTATTTTAACCAACATTACTGTAAAACCTCCTCGGATTTTGTATTTAATGACTTTATATTTGCTAGTCGGAGTGATAATACAGGAACAAACACTGAGCACAACCTGCTCATACAATGTAGTATCCTTGTATTTTGCTTGGTCCTATGCTTTTGTGTATACAAAAGAACACCTAACTCAGTCAGGTATTTGCTAAGCACCTACTTTGTACAAGAAATTGTAGTAGGTAGTGTGGAAGGAAACAAATAAGCATGATACATGGGGTCAACCCTAATGAAAGACTTGGGCATATGAAAATGTAACAATAAAAGGCATTGTAATTAAATAAATTATGTGCTCTTTTATTTTCTTTTTGAATGGCATAGAGAAGATGAGGAAAAATGAGGGAAAAAAAGAAATCTCTATACATGGAGATTTAGCAGCAGTGTATAAAAGATATCCTGTAGTCTTTATAACCTGTGGCCTTGGTCAAGTCGTCTGTTCTACCTTACACCCCTTCCTCTATATACTTGGCCACTGTCATCTGATCTACTGGTGCAACTAAGGATCCCTGGGCCTTGCCATTTCCTTCATAGAGGAACTCTCTACCACATGTCATCTCATAAAATAGCATGTGAGTTCTTCGAAAGCAGGGGCCATCTACTTTTTTCTCATTCTCAGTGTAGTACGTTATAAGTACTTAATAAATGTATTTTGTTAATTTATTAATTCATTCAGTTTCCTTATTCCTATAGAATTAGTAGACTGAACTAATAATAATATACAGGGTGCTCCCAAAATCTTAGTTCAATTTTAAGCTGTTAAAGCTTTAAAATTTGTAATATACTTTATATAAATGATCTCATTTGTGCCTCATAACAAATCCTTATTATAATTACTATCACTATTATTATCATTATTTACAGATGAGGAAACTGAGGCTGAGAGAAGTTTAGTGACTTTACTCATGGTTACACAGCTAGTATTGAACGAGGCAGAATTTAAAGCCAGGTCTCTCTGTCTTAAAACCCAGTCCTTTATGTGCTGTGCCAAACTTTGTTGTTGTTTTTATGGTCATTTTTCAGTCATCTTTGACTCTTCATGATGTCATTTGGGGTTTTCTTGGCAAAGATAGTGGAGTGGTTTACCAAATCCTTCTCCAGCTTATTTTATATATAAGGCAACTGAGGCAAACAAAGTTAAGTGACTTGCCCAGGGTCATGAAGCGAGAGAGTGTCTGAGGTCAGATTTGAACTCATGAAGCTGAATCTTCCTCACTTCGGGCCTGGCAAGCTACACACTGTACCAACTAGCTTCCCTGTGACAAACAAAAAATATTTTTGATATTGTTATTGGACTAGACAATTATAGAATTATAGTTTATGATCATAAAGCCATTTAAGATTTACAACATACTTTCCCATAACTCTGTGAAGTAAGTGGTATAAATGTTATCCCTGTTTCACAAATGAGTCAACGCAGGCTCAGGGTAACAAAGTGACTTGCAAGTGGTCACACCATCAGTAAGTGTTGGAGCTTTGGATCCGAGCCCTAGTCTTCTGACTCAAAATCTTATGCTCATTTCAGGATACGATATTACTCGTAAGAGATAGTGATGTTTAAGTTCCCTTCCTATCTGAAATTTCATGATTCCATTTGCTTAGTTCTTCACTACTCAGGCAGTTTTTTTCAGTGTTTTGCAAATACCAACATCTCACGATTAGATGATCACAAAAAGACTGTGGTGCTCTTGTAGTTTCTCCAGGGAGCAAAATAATGAACACCTGGGTGGCTGTAGAACAGAGAGTTATGTTACCATGACCAGTATCTTCTCTAACCTCATAATTTTTCATGGTGCCACAGTTAAATTCATGCAGAGAATGAAGCAAAATCTTTGAGAAACTCTATCATGTCAGCACCAGAGCTGAAATCATTAAAACCCCCTAAGGAAAATGCTATCAGTACCAATGAGCTAAAATATAAAATTTAAGAAAGGGCTTTAGCATGCCACTTGTCATATGCTACCCCACTGGTACCATATGTCCCTGAAATAATTTCTATTAAATATAATTATCTGATCATGGGAGTCCAAGATCAAAGCAGATTACAGCACTTTTATGTTGTAAGGGGAAAGACTTGATAAACATTTTTAATCTTTCTTTTTTTAGCTTTTGACCATGGCTTGCTCTTTCAGGTGATAGATATTGTTAGAGATGATTTGGACAGGGTTTCTTTTAAACTTGACATGTTATACTTCATCTGCACAACATTTTCTACTAAAATTCCAAATATATGAACAGCCTCATTGTTTGTCCTCCATAGTCACAGTTGCTTTTTTCCTGGAACATGGGGCAATAAAAAGGGTGTTTAAATTTTTATTATAACCAATGTGACAAGCTCTTTGATAAACCCTAAAATGTGTTCCTCATCACCCACCCTCCACAATTATCCATCATGCACATGAGACGCTTTGATTAGAGAAAAGAAAAACAGCTTATCATTTTGTTCAATTTGTCATTAACACAATAATAGTAATAATAATTTCTTTTTTGTTTTTTATATTATTCAAATAGAAGGCTAATAGTGTGCCTTTTCTTTAAACAAATAGATGAGAATATCATGTTTTCACGAGTTTATTATCCTGTCTCTACGGCTGATGAGCTGACTTTTGGTGAGTTCATTGGAAATCAGTCATCTAAATTGTTTTAATCAGTCAAGCCATCAGTCATTCTGTTTGATCTATCTGTTTTATGGACAAAACTGGACTGATAGTATACTAATAAAAATAGCCAGTCAGGGGGGCAGCTAGATGGCACAGTGGATAGAGCTATGGCCTTGGAGAACCTGAGTTCAAATTCGGCCTCAAACACTTGACACTTACTAGCTGTGTTACCCAGAGCAAAATACTTAACCCTGATTTCCTCACCAAAAAGCAAAAAAAAAAAAAATAAATTGCCAGTTGGGATCATTAAGGTATTTATTTAGGATAATTTAGTTGAGAATTCAGCTAGCCAGCTAGGTGACACAGTGTATAGAATGCTGGGCCTGGAACCAGGAAGACCAGAGTTCAATAATAATCATCTACCTTGCAGGGTTGTTGTGAGGATCAAATGATTTAATATTTGTAAAGTGCACAGCAAAGTGACTGGTACGTAGTTGGGGGTATACAAATGTTTATTCCCTTCCCATCTCCTGAGCCATATAGAATGGTCTGTGATTGACCTATTATCTCCTAATGATGTTTTCTATCTCTAGTTAATTCTACTTTGGGGGATGTGTATATAAAAAGTGTTGATACTTATATAGATGACATATACAGTTATATCTAATGCTAGTATGAATATTGATCTCTTTTGGCATGACTCATTTCTAAGACTAAATACCTACAGGCTGGCTTACTGTCACTGTTACTGCCAGGTATGATGCAAATAGTAATAGTCACTTCATTTCCTTAGAAATGGAACCTGAATATTTTTTGTTCTATGATCTGTCTGATTTCCTTTTGTCTCTAGTATGGTATGGTAGAAGTCAGAAGATAATGACTCATCTCAAAGCTATGGTATTAATTAATTATGTGAATGTATCACAATGCTTCAGTTTCCTCATCTGTATCATTAGTCCCATGCCCTTTTGTAAGCATATTCCCCTCCACCTTTCGCCAAAATATTTTACTTCTTTTGTAAGCAAGTAATAGGCTGCAGCAGGTGCAGGGAAAAGAGCAAATTCTATGGGTTGTTAGTCCAGCTATCTGCTGATGCTAGAAACTGAGCAGTGGAGATCAATAAAAAAATCTTTTATCACATGGTACTCACTGTGAGTTAGTATGCTACTTTCATTGAGCATTACTACCTTTTAAAAAATTCTCAGTTAACATAATTTTTTTGAGTTCCAAGTTCTCTTTCTCCTTTCCAACCCTTCCCCACCTGTTGAGAAGGCAAGCATTGTGATATCAATTATACATGTAAAGTCATGTAAAACATATTTTAATATTAGCCATGTTACAAAACAAAAGAAAAAATTAAGAAAGGGAAAAGATTATAATTCAATTTGCATTTAGAACTCATCAGATTTCTTTCTGGAGGTGGATAATGTTGTTCATCACGAGTCATTTGGAATTGTCTTGGATCATTGTATTGATAAGAGTAGCTAAGTCTGTTACAATAGATCATCTTTACTATGTTGCTATTACCATGTATAATGTCCTCCTGGTTCTTTTTACTTTACATCACTTCATATAAATCTTCGTAGTTTTGTTTCTGAAACTATACACTGTCATTTTTATATTAAACATATTTTCAAGTTAGTCATGTTATAAAGCAGAATTCGAAACAATGAGAGGAATCACAAGAAAGAAGAAACAAAACAAAATGAAAAAAGAGAGCAAATAGTATGCTTTGATCTGCATTCATAGTTCTTTCTCTGGGTGGGGATAGCATTTTCCATCATGAATCTTTTGGAGTTGTTTTAGATCTTTGTGTTAGTGAGAAGAGCTAAGTCTATCTAAGTTAGTCATTGCACAAAATGGTTGTTACCGTGTATAGTGTTCTCCTGGTTCTGCTCACTTCACTCAGCATCAATTCATGCTAGTCTTTCTAGGTTTTTCTGAAGTCTACCTGGTCATCATTTCTTATAGCACAATAGTGTTCCATTATATTCATATACCACAACTTGTTCAGCCATTCCCCAGTTGATGATCATCCCCTCAATTTCCAGTTCTTGGACACCAAAAAAGGAACTGCTATAAATATGTTTGTACATGTGGGTCCTTTTCCCATTTTTATAATCTCTTCAGGATACAGACCTTGGAGTGGTATTGCTGGGTCAAATTGTATACACAGTTTTATAGCCCTTTGGGCACAGTTCCAAATTGCTCTCTAGAATGGTTGGATCAATTCACAACTCCACCAACAATGTGCTAGTGTTCCAATTTTCCCACATTTTCTGCAACATGTATCAGTTTCCTGTTTTGTCATGTTAGTTAAACTGATAGGTGTGATGTGGTACCTCAGTTATTTTGATATGCATTTCTCTAATCAATAGAGATTTAGAGCATTTTTTCATATGACTATAGCTAGCTTTAATTTCTTCATCTGAAAACTGCCAGTTCATATCCTTTGACCACTTCTCAATTGGGGAATGACTTGTATTCTTATAAATTTGACTTAGTTCTCTATATATTTTAGAAATGAGGCCTTTATGAGAGACACTGTAAAAATTGTTTCCCAGATTTCTGCTTCTGTTCTAATCTTGGTTGCATTGACTTTGTGCAAAAACTTTTCAATTTAATGTAATCAAAATCATCCATTTTGCATTTCACAATGTTCTCTGTTTCTTCTTTGGTCATAAATTCTTCTGTTTTCCATAAATCTGACAGGCAAACTATTCTTTGCTCTCCAAGTTTGCTTATAGTATCAGACTTTATATCTCAACCATTTTGACTTTATCTTGGTATACTGAGTAAGGTGTTGGTCTATGCCTAGTCTTTGCCATACTATTTTCCAGTTTTCCCTGCAGTTTTTGTTAAATAGTGAGTTCTTATCCTAGAAGCTGAAGTCTTTGGGTATCTAAACTATTCCACTGCTCCATCACTCTATTTCTTAGCCAATACCAAGTAGTTCTGATAATTGATGTTTTATAATACAATTTTAGATCTGATACAGCTTTCCTTGGCATTTCTTTTCATTAATTCCCTGGATATTCTGGCCCTTTTGCTCTCCCAGATGAATCTTGTTATTCTTTTTTCTAGCTCTTTAAAATAATGTTTTGGTAGTTTGATTGGTATGGCACTGAATAAGTGAATTAATTTAGGTAGAATTATCTTTTTTATTCTATTAGCTCAGCCTACCTATGAGCAACTGATATTTTTCTAATTACTTATATCTGACTTTATTTATATGAAAAGTATTTTTAATTGTGTTCATATAGTTCCTGGGTTTGACTTGGCAGGTAAAGTCCTAAATATTTTATAATGTCTATTTTATAACTTTAAATGGAATTTCTCTTTCTATCTGTTGCTGTTGGGCTTTGTTAGTAATATATAGAAATGCCCATGATTTCTGTGCATTTATTTTATATCTTGCAACTTTGCTGAATTTGTTTATTATTTCAAGCAGTTTTTTACTTGATTCTGTAGGATTCCCTAAGTATACCATCATATCCTCTGCAAACAGTGATAGCTTTGTTTCTTCTTTGCCTATCCCTTTGTCATTTATTATAGCACAATAGTATTCTAACACAATCATGTGCCACAAGTTGTTCAGGCATTCCCCAATTAATGGACATCCCCTCAACTTCCACTTCTTTGCCAGCACAAAAATAGATGATATAAATATTTGTGTACAAATAGATCCTTTTTCCTTTTCTATGATCTGTTTTGGATACAGACCTAGTAGTGGTATTGCTTGGTCAAAGGGCATATATGCAGTTTTATAACCCTTTGGGCATAGTTAAAAATTTTTTCTACAGAATGGTTAGACTAGTCCATAGCTCCACAAACACTGCATTAATGTACCTATTTTACACATCGCCTCCAGCATTAATCATATTTCTTTTCTGTCATGTTCGTAAATTTGACAGACATAAGTTGGCACCTCAGAGTTGTTTTAATTTTCATTCCCCTAATCAACAATGATTAAGGGCATTTTATATGACTATTGATAGCTTTAATTTCTTCTTCTGAAAATTGCCTCTTTGACTATAAATTGTAAAATGACTCTTATTTTTATAAATTTGGCTCAGTTTCCTATATATTTGAGAAAGGAGGCCTTTATCACAATAACATGTTCTAAATCCCCTCCCCCAATTCCTGCTTTTCTTATAATATTGGGTATATTAGTTGTGTATGTGCAAAACCTTTTAAATTGCATATAACCAAAATTATCCATTTTTCTTCCCTGATCCTCTCTGTCTTTTGTTTGGTCATTAATTTTTCTGTTACCCATAGATTAAACAGGTAATGCTCCCCTAATTTACATATTATATCACTATTTATATTGAAATCCATTTTGACCTTATTTTGTCATATGGTGTGAGATGCTGGTCTTTGCTTAGTTTCTGTCAAACTGCTTTCAAGTTTTCCCAGCAATTTTTGTTAAATGGTGAGTTCTTATCCCCAAAACTTGAGTCTTTGGGTTTATCAAATATTAGATTATTACAATAATTTGCTACTCTGTATTGTGTATCCAGTCTATTCTACCAATAAACTGCTCTATTTGTTAGCCAGTACCAGAATGTTTTCATGATTACTACTTTCTAGTATAGTTTGAAATCTGATATTGCTAGACCACTGTCCTTCACATTTTTTCATTGGTTCCTTTGCTTTTTTTGACCTTTTTTCTTTAGATCAATTTTGTTATAATTTTTTCTAGATCTATAAAATAATTATTTAGCAATTTGATTGACATCACATTGAATAAATAAATTAATTTAGGTAGAATTGTCATTTTTATCATATTGGCTCAGCCTACTTATGAGCACCTAATATTACTCCAATTGTTTATATCTCTCTTTGTCTAAAAAGTGCTTTGTAATTGTGTTCATATAGTTCTTGAATATGTCTTGCCAGGTAAACTCCCAAGTACTGTATATTGTTTGCACTTACTTTAAATGGAATTTATCTTTTTATGTCTTTCAACTGTGTTTTGTTCGTAACAATAGAAATGCTTTTGATTTATGTGAATTTATTTTACATTCCGAAACTTTGCTAAAGTTGTTGATTGTTTCAATTAGTTTTACTTGATTCTTTACGTTCACAATTATGTCATATGTAAAGACTGATGATTTTGTTTCCTTTTCTTATATCTTCAATTTCTTGACTTATTGTTAAGGCTAGGATTTCTAATATAATATTGAATAATAATGCTGATAGTGGACATCCTTGCTTCACCTTGATCTTATTGGGGAGATTTCTAATTTATCTTCACTACAGGTAATGCTTGTTTTTGACTTTAGATAGTTATTACTTATAATCTTAAGAAAAGCACCATTTACTCCTATGCTTTCTAGTATTTTTTAATAGGTAAGGGGGGATATTGTGTTCCGCATCTATTGAGGTATTCATATGATTTTTGTTATTGATTTGCTAAAGTATGCTTATAGTTTTCTTAATATTGAACCAGTCTTGCATTCCTGATACAAATCCTACCTGGTTATAGTATATTATTTTTGTGATATATTGCTGGAATCTCCTAGATAGCATTTTACTTAAAAATTTTGCATCAATATTCATTAGGGAAACTGTTCTAGATTTTTTTTCTTTGTTTTTGCTCTTCTGCTTTAGATATCAAAACCTTACTTGTGTTATAGAAGGAATTTCATAAGACTCCTTCTTTACTTATTTTTCATATAATTTGTATAGTATCAGGATTGTTACTTAACTATTTTGTAGAATATATGTGTGAATCCATCTGATCCTGGGGATTTTTTTCTTCTTAGGGAACTCCTTGATGGCTTATTCAATTTCTTCTTCTTATTGTCTCTTTGATCTATTTTCCAAGTTATTTCATGTTTTCTTCTATTTTTCCATTCTTTTGATTTGTTATTATTAATTCTTGATGTCTCATGGAGTAATTAGCATCCACTTGTCCAATTCTAATTTTTAAGGAATTATTTTCCTCAGTGAGCTTTCATACCTTCTTTTCCATTTGGCCAATTCTGCTTCTTAAAGAGTTCTTCTCTTCAGTGGGTTTTTGTGCCTCTTTTGCCATTAAGCCAGTTCTGTCTTTTTTTAATGGGGTTATTTTCTTCAGTAGTTTTTCTTCTGCATTAACCAAGCTGTTGATTCTTTTCATAATCTTCTTGAGTCACACTTCTTTCTTTTTCCAATTTTTCATCTACTTCTCTTATTTGATTTTTAAAATTGTTTGTAAGCTCTTCTGGGAATTCTTTTTTTGGGGGGGGGGCAGGATGCTGTGATCAGTTTGCATTTTTTTTTTGAGCTTTAGATGTAGCTGTTTGACTTTGTTGTCTTCTGAGTTTATGTTATGATCTTCCCTGTTACCATAGTAATTTTATATGGTCTTTTTGTTTTTCTTTCTGTTTGTTCATTTTTCCAGCCTATTTTTTTTTCACTCTCATGCCTAACTTTTCATTTTTTTCCTCATGGCTTAAACATTTATTTTATTATTTTTTATTTCTTTTTACAGCCTGTTTCTTGACTTATAACTTTGTTATTGTTGGGCTCTGCTCCTGGGTTGGAGTGGGGCACTGTCCTAAGCTTTAGGTTTTTTATGCTGCTGTTTTCAGAGGTAATTCTGAAGTTCTGTAAGTTTTCAGTTCTTTCAAGGTGGAATAATATAACAAAAGATATAGTCATTGCTCTCTAGTCCTGTGCTCTTGCCTATGAGTGACCCAAAGTATTCTTTTCTACCCTGGAACTGTGACCAAGGTCCATACTCCTTCTAGTGCTCCTCCTTACCCTGGGACTATGACATAGAACCACATATGGGTAATGCAACAGAGTCCTGCACCCAGTACCAGCAAAAAATATCCTGTAATTTCCTTTTGACACTCTAATTGTCTGTGGGCTGAGAGTTCTGGAAGCTACCACTGCTGATTCATTTGCCCTCAAGGCCTGCTGCTGACTTGCTAAGGAACGACCTACACTCTGGCCCAACCATGCCCTGGTGAGACAGATCTTTCCTGCCAATCTCTTAGGTTGTCTTGAGTGGGAAAGTTGTTTTGCTCTTCTAGAATTCATTTTGTGGTATTATTTTAAAGTTATCTGGGGAAGAATTTTAGAGAGCTCAGGCGAGTGTCTGCCTTTACTCTGCCTTCTTGGCTTCACCTCTCATTTTCTTTTTCTGAGTTAGGGTAATTTAAGTATTTTATTTCCTTTTTTATTAACCTGGAAAATTTATATTTTATATTATATTAATTATGTTATGTTGTAAATATTAATCCATTCACTTAGAGTATCAGTTTTATTCACATATTATTTTGTAAAATAGTTCCTAATATTTGTTTTAATTTCCTTTTCATTGGTGGTGAATTCACCCTTTTCATTTCTGATGCTGGTAATTTGTTGTTTTTCTTTTTTGTTTTGCTTTTCTTTTTCTTTCTTTCTTTCAACAAATTAATCAATGCTTTATCTATTTTACTGTTTTTTTTCATAAAACCAAACACCTAGTTTGATTTATTAATTCAGTTTTTAATTTTCAATATTATTAATATCTCTGATGATTTTCAAGATTTCTACTGTGGTATTTAATTTGGAATTTAAAATGTATTTTTTTTCTAGTTTTTATTTTTAGTTGCACACCCAATTCATTGATCTGTGCTGTCCCTTTTTTATTGATATAAGCATTTAGAGGTGTAAAATTACGTTAAATACTGTCTAAATGTCTCATTGTTGTCATTCTCTTTAATAAAATTATTGATTGTCTCCATAATTTGTTCTTTGTCCTACTCATTGTTTAGGCTTAGATTATTTAGTTTTCTGTTAATTTTTAATCTATGCTTCCACAACCATTTCTTTAATGCAATTTTATTGCCATATAATCATAAAATGGTGCACTCAACATTGCTGCTTTTCTGCATTTGTTTGTGAGATTTTTACATCATAACAAATAGTCAATTTTTGTGAAGGTGCCATGTACCACTGAGAAAAAGGTATTCTTTCTATTCTCATTCAGATTTTCTCCAGAGGTCTATTATATCTAACTTTTCTAAAATTCTATTAATCTCCTTAGCTTCTTTCTAATTTTTTAATGTTTAGATTTATCTAGTTCTGAGAGGGAAAACTTGAGTCCCCCCATTTAGTATTGATATTATTTCATTGTCTATGGTACCTTTTTAGTAAAATATAGTTTCCCTGCTTATCTCTTTTAATTAGGCCTATTTTTGCTTTTGATTTGCCTGAGATCATGATAGCTACCTCTGACTTTTTTTTTTAACTTTGGCTGAATATAGATTATTCTGTTCCATCTCCTTATTTTAACTCCATTTGTGTCTTTCTGTTTCAGTGTATCTCTTATAAACAACAAATTGTTAGATTCAAGTTTTTAATCCATACTGCTATCTGCTTCCATTTTATGGGTAAGTTCATTCCATTCACACTCACAGTTATAATTACTAACTATACATTTCCTTCCATCATATTTTCATCTCCCTCTTTTTACTCTGTCCCTTTTTAAAAGTTTGTTTTGCCTCCCCTAACCTTTCTTCTCTATCACCCCACCCTTTCTCTTATTGTCTAACTCTCTTACTTCCCTATAGATTTCTATATTCAACTGTGTGTGTATATATACTGTACACACACACACACACACACACACACACACACATACATATTCTTCTGTAATTGAACCAATTCCAATGGAACTGAAGATTAAATGTTTCTTGCTTCCCCTCACCCCATTTTCCCTCTTCACTGTAAAAGCTCTTCCTTGCATTCCTCTTTTATGTGAGACAATTTCCCCTAATCTTCCTTTCCCTTCCCCCTTCTCCCAGTGCACCTGTCATTCTCACCCTTTCCTTTTTTTTTGAGATCATTCCAACATGATTGATTTATACCCATGCCCGCTATATAAACTCTTAACTATCCTAATAATAATAGTTTTGGGATGTTAAAGGTATCATCATCTTCCCATATAGGAATGTAAACAGTTTAACCTTATGATTTCTCTTTCATATTTACTTTTTTATACCTCTCTTGAGTCTTATGTTTGAATGTTAAATTTTCTATTTTGCTCTACTATTTTCATCAGAAATGCTTGAAAGTTTTCTATTTCATTAAATATCCATTTTTTCCCTGAAGGATTATACTCAGTTTTGCTGGTAGGCTATTCTTGGTTGTAATCTTAATTCTTTTGCTTTACAGAAAATCATGTTCCAAACCCTTCACCCTTTAATATGGAAGCTGCTAAATCTTATGGGATCTTGATTGTGGCTCCATGATATTTGCATGGTTTCTTTCTGGACACTTGCAATATTTTATAATTTTCCTGCTAGTTTTAATTTTGAGATCTTTTTCAAGAGGTAATTAATGGATTATTTTCATTTCTATTTTACATTCTGGATCTCAGATATTGGGGCACTTTTCCTTTATAATTTCTTGAAATATGATGTGTAGGATTTTTTTTTGTTTGACCATGGCTTTTAGATAGTTCAGTACTTATTAAATTACCTCTCTTTGATCTTTTTTTGCAGTTTAGTTTTTTTTTCTGATGAGACAGTTTACATTTTCTTCTATATTTTTCATTCTTTTGACTGAGCTTTATTGTTCCTTAATATTTCATGGAGTCATTAGCTTCCACTTGCCCAATTCTAATTTTTAAAATTTATTATTTTATTTTTTCCCAGTTACATGTAAAAACAATTTTTGACATTCGTTTTTAAAACTTTGAGTTCCAAATTCTCTCCTTTCCTCCCTCCTCACTCTCCTTCCCCCACTGAGAAGGCAATTTGATATAGATTATACATGTGTAGTCATGCAAAACATTTCCATAATAGTCATGTTGTGAAAGAAAATATAGACCAAAAATAAAGTCAAGAAAAGAAGTTTAAAAAGTATGCTTCTATCTGTATTCAGACACCCTCAATCTTTTCTCTGGGAATGAATAGCATTTTTCATCATAAGTCCTTCAGAGTTATCTTGGATCATTGTATTGCTGAGAATAGCTTAGTGATTCACAGCTGATCATCTTACAATATTGCTGTTACTTTGTATATGGTACATTTTTCTTTACATGAGCTCATGTAAGTCTTTCCAAGTTTTTCTGAGAGCATCCTCCATCATAATTACATGCCACAGTTTGTTCAGCCATTCCCCAATTGATGGGAATCCCCTCAATGTCTTATTCTTTGCACCCGGAAAAAGAGCTGTTATAATTTTTTTTTTACATAGTGGTTCTTTTTCTTTTTTCTTTTTTCTTTTTCATTTCTTTTGGGATACAGACTTGATAATGGTATTACTAGGTCAAAGGGTATGCACTGTTTTATGGTTCTTTGGGCATAGTTCCAAATTGCTCTACAGAAAGGTTGAATCAGTTCACAACTCCACCAACAGTGCACTAATGTCCCATTTTCCCCACATCCCCTCCGATATTGGTCATTTTCTTTTTCTGTCTTATTAGCCAATCTAATAGGTATGAGGTAGCAGCTCAGAATTATTTTGATTTGCATTTCTCCAATCAATAGTGAGTTAGAGCATTTTTTCATATGGCTAGTAAAGATATTCCAGCTGGAGTGATATACACTCAGAGCACTGTGATCAGTACTATGGTAGCTGTGAAGTTCTTCTGAAACCCTGAAACTTTGTCCAGTTGGGTTCTGTTAATATCACTGATTGAGTTAATGCATGAGCACACATGATGAAATTATTCCTCGATTCCAAGCTATATATGGAGTAGCACATTTGTGAACTAGTCTTACTTGAGTACCAAGTAACCATTGTGGTTATCAGTTTAGCATTGCAGAGATTGGACAGATTAGTTGTCTTTTTCATACTGGTATCACAAGAAGGCAGAATACATTGGAATTATCAGAAAAACCAATACCAACCTGTTGACAATGTTTCTTTAATGATGGTACTGACAACTAAAGCAGGAAACAGAAGACATTAGTATTTTCAGTATGTGACAGTATTGCTATATTCTGTAACAAAATAGGAAACAAACAAGTTATAGGTAAGGGCTTCACCTCTTTTTTTGTCCATGGTATTCTCAGTTCCAAGCCATACTACAATACATTGCTAACTAATGCAGGATAATCATAAAAAACAACAACAATAACAACAACACTTCATCTTTTAGCCTAGATTAAACACAATAAGATGCAAAATCAAAGAGCTACTAAAACCTGAAAAAGAAAAAGTTGAAGACCCTGAAGTTATTAGGAATCTTCACTTAATGCAAATTCAAGAAATTATATCTAAAATGAAGATGATAAAACTGCCAAAATGTCACACAATTTTGAAAAGGAGATGGGCATACTTGGATTGGAATTCTGAAAAGTCTTTTTATAGTTTCTTAACATGAATTCAATGAAAAAATATGCTAAAAGAGAATAATTTTTTAAAAAACTGGCATATGCAATAATCAACTTGAATGACCACATTCTCCTACAATATTTGATGTAAAGCATAAAAATATTTCAGGACCTGTGCATAGCAGCATATGGTAGCTGTTGCCATAGTAAGACCCACAGGAAGAAAGTTAGAGCTATTGAGGAATACCCTTAAAGACAACTACCAAATCAGAAGTAACTTGATCTCTGATAAGGGCCTCATTTCTAAAATATATTTACTATCTCTGACATATATTGAGCTGTCCTGATCAAGGACCCTCTTTGCCATTTAAAAACTATTACTGAATGTAACTGGGGGAAAAAAGCTTTAGGCAAGCAGATTAAGTTGGCCTCTCTCTCTTATCCCCTTATGTGACCTGACATTTCAATTATGTGACCTTTTCCTCTTCTTGATTTCCCTTCCCTTCCCTCCTTTCTCTACTTTTCTCTTCTTGCCCTCTTCTTCTTCCTTCCCTATATTTCCTTCCTCCTTTCTATTCCTCCTTTCCTCACTCCCTTCACTCCTTCCTTTATTTCCTCTCTCTCTTCCCTCCCTTGCCATCCTCATGCCCCCCAAAAACCTGTAAGTAGCAAAAATTCTATCTTATGTGTATGTTAGTCTGATTCTGATCTCAAGAAGCAGTCACACCTGCTTTGGATCTAATACAGAGTATTAGTTTATAACTATAGTATACAAACCATCTATACCACCTCTCACCTCTGACCATTCACAAAGGCTATAAAAAGACATAGGCTGTCTTGGTCTGGTTCTGGGAAATGAAGTCACAAATAAAACTGCAACCCAGGAAATATATTCATACAATAGATTGATTCCAAGTCACCTGAGATCATAAAGAACTTTTCAGTTTTGTACTAATTTAGACAAAAGGAATTTGAGTCCTTTAGAGTTTGCCTATTCAACCTCCATACATCTTTGAATGTGCCAATCATGACTAGGTTAGATAAGAAGTATGTAGACTTCTAAGCATCAGAAACTGCACATGTGGACTCATCATTCATTCTAATTATTTCTGACTACCTATCTCATTTCATCCCTCTCAGGCAAGAGACCCAGTCTTAACAGCCCATATAAGATTGTATGTGGACGTTGACTTATTTTTTGTCTTGGGTCTGTGATTCTCAACAATAAGAATCCTTCTTTGATTGATTTTCTTTTTAATTTCAGTTCTAAGAAATAGCTTATAATTTGAAAAAATATACCTCAGTAATGAGGGCCCAATTAATAGTGTCATTAACTTATTTTGGATTTGTCTTAGTTTCATTTTTGAAGACAGAGATGAAGTTGAGAGTAGATAGGTTTCTATAGAATAATTCCATTGGCAGAGGGCTCTTTGGAATTCCTGTTTCCTTTGTCAGGTCACATAAGGGGTATTCAATGATATATTTATGATTTAGATGAAAGCTAAGCTTCCTTTTAATTTCTTCATGGTTTTTAAAAGACAATATTGGAGAGGCAGAGCCAAGATGGCAGAGTAAAGGCAGGGACTCATTTGAGCTCTCCCAAATTATTCTCCAAGCAACATTATAATATCACCTCAAATCAAATTCTGGGGCAGTAGAACCAACAAAAGTGTGGCAAAATAATTTTCTAGCCTAGGACAACTTATAGGAATCTATAGGAAATATCTGTCTCAGGGGCATGGTGGTCAGACCTAGAGCCCAGTGCACTGGGATATTAGCAGGAGGCCTTAAAGGCAGTTTATCAGTGACAGGAGCAACTTCAGGAGTTCTCAACCCATAGATGGTAAGGGAGTTGGACAACAGGTCAGAAGAAAAATACAGGGATTCAGGGTTCTGTTGCATTGCCCACAAGCAGTTAGAAATTACCTGTAGGGCTAGGAGGAACACTAGCATTTGCAGCTACAAGGGAGTGAGCACCATGATGGCAGTTCCAAGGACAGCAATGACCACATCTCTCCTTAGATCATACTACCTTGAAAGAACTGAACACTTAGAGATCCCCAGAAATAGCTCTAAAAACAACAGTATGAAAAGCCTGAAGCTTGAGAAAGTGCTCCCTCCAAACCAGGAGAAGAGCTCAACTTTAATGTAAAGTTATAAGTCAAGAAATAGGCTGGAAAAGTGAGCAAACAGCAAAAAAGGAACCTGACCATAGAGAGTTACTGTGGTGACAAGGAAGATCATAACAGAAACTCAGACGAAGACAATAAAGTCAAAACAGCTATATCCAAAGGTCCAAAGAAAAATGTGAATTGGTTACAGGCAAAAAAAAAAGAATTTCTGAAAGAACTCACAAAGTATTTTTAAAATAAAATAAGGGAAGCAGAGGAAAACTTGGGAAAATAAATGAAAATGATATAAGAAAATTATGAAAAGAGAGTCAACAGCTTGGTTAAGGAGATGCAGAAAATAAATAATATCTTAAAAGCCAAAATTGGCCTAATGGTAAAAGAGGCACAAAAACCCAATGAAGTGAAGAACTCCTTAAAAAGTAGAATTGGCCAAAGGAAAAAGGAGGTACAAAAGCTCACTGAAGAAAATAATTCCTTAAAAATTAGAATTGGGCAAGTGGAAGCTAATGACATTATGAGGCATCAGGAAATAATAATACAAAGTCACAAGAATGAAAAAAATGGAAGAAAATATGAACTGTCTCATCAAAAAACAACTGATCTAGAAAATAGATTGAGGAGAAGTAATTGGACTATCTGAAAGTCATGATCAAAGAAAGAGCCTAGATGTCATATTTCAACAAGTTTTCAAAGAAAATTGCCTTGGTATGCTGGAGCCAGAAAGCAAAATAGAAATCCAAAGAACCCACCAATCACCTCCTGAAAAATATATCAAAATGAAAACTCTCAGGAATATTAAGGCCAAATTCCAGGACTCCCAAATGAAAGGAAAAAATATTGCAAGCAGTCAAAAAGAAACAATTAAAATATCATGGAGCCACAGTCAGATTAACACAAGATTTAGGCACAAAAGGAAGAGCATTTACTATGGAGAGGAAGATGCAGAGAGTGGCAGGTAATGCTTGAACCTTACTCTAATTGGGATTAGCTAAAAGGAAGAATAACATATACACTCAGTTGAGTGTAGAAATCGATCTTGCCTTGAAGAAAAGTAGGAGGGGATGGAGGAAAAGAAAAAGGGGGGGTAATAGAAGGGAGAACAGATTGGGGGAAGCAGTGGTCAGAAGGAAAACAGAATTTTGTGAAGGGATAAGGCAAAAGGAGAGAGAGAAGGATAAATGGGCAGGAGGAATAGGATGGAGGGAATATACACACATATGGGTTTTTGTATGTATGTATATATATGTATCCATACCAATCACTTATCTGTTTTAAGTAAAGCTTAATTTATTCTATACTTTCTAGTGTTTTTAATGTGAATCAATGTTTATGTTGTCAAAAGTTTTTTTCCTGCATATATTGAGGTAATTATATGATTTTGTTGTTTTTGTTATTGACATTGTCAATAACGCTGATAGTTTTCCTAATATTGAACCAGCCCCGTATTCCTGGTATAAATCTCACCTGGTCATAGTGTATAATCTTTGTGATATATTGCTGCAATCTCCTTGCTAGCATTTTATTTAACATTTTTGCATCAATATTCATTAAGGAAATTGGTCTATGGTTTTCTTTTGTAATGCTCTCTATCCCTTGTTTTGTCATCAATTCTTCTCTTATCTATGAGATCTGAGAAGTAAGATATCCCATGCTCCCCTAATTTGCTTATGATATCTTCCTTTATGTCTATGTCAGGTACCCTTTTGACCTTATCTTGGTATATAGTGTGGGATGTTGGTCTGTACCTGGTTTCTGTCAAACTATTTTCCAGTTTTCCAGTAATTTTTGTTAAATAGTGAGTTCTTGTCCCAAAAACTTAGATATTTGCATTACAAGAAGTAAAATGGATAATTTGATTACATTAAATTTAAAAGTTTTGCACAAACAGAATCAATGCAGCCAAGATTAAAAGGAAAGCAGAAAAGTGTGAAAAAATTTTATAGCAATATAAATTAAAACAACTCTGAGGTACCACCAATCAGATTGAATAATGTTACAGAAAAGGAAAATGACAAATATTGGAGGGGATGTAGAAAAATTGGGACACTAATGCACTGTTTGTGGAGTTGTGAAATGATCCAACCATTTTAGAAAGCAATTTGGAATCATGTCCTATTCTTGGGTTTTGGGGTTTTTTTTTGGTCTATTTTCTTTTACAACAGAGCTAATATAGACATACATTTTGCATGACTGCACATGTATAATCTACATCAAATTGCTTGCCTTCTCAAGGAGGGTAAGGGGAAGGAGGAAGTAAATAAATTTTGAAAAAATGTTAAAGAAGAACAAAAGATCCAGAATATCAAGAGAACTAATGAAAAGAAGTGCAGGGGAAGGTGGCCAGCAATCATCAAAACTGCTTGGTACTGGCTAAGAAATAGAGTGGTGGATCAGTGGAATAGGTTAAGTATGCAAGACACAGTAGTCAATGACTATAGTAATATACTATTTGATAAACCCAAAGACCCCAGCTTCTGCGATAAGAACCCATTCTTTGAAAAAAACTACTGGGAAAACTGAGAGTATGGCAGAAACTAGGCATAGACCAAAATCTCACACCATACCAAAATAAAGTAAAAATAGGTACATGATTTAGATATAAAGGCTGATATTATAAGCAAACTGAGAGAGCAAGGAATAGTTTACCTGTCAGATCTATGGAGAACAGAAGAATTCATGACCAAACAGGAGATAGAGAACATTACGAAAAGCAAAATAGATAATTTTGATTACATTAAATTGAAAAGTTTTTGCACGAATAAAGCCAATGAAACTAAGATTAGAAGGAAAGTAGAAAATTGGGAAAGAATTTTTACAACCAGTCTCTCTGATAAGGGCCTCATTTCTAAAATATATAGAGAATTAAGTCAAATTTATAAGAATACAAGCCATTCCCCAATTGATAAGTGGTCAAAGGATATGAACAGACAGTTCTCAGATGAAGAAATTAAAGCCATCTATAGTCATATGAAAAAATGCTCTAAATCGCTATTGATTAGAGACTCTGCAAATCAAAACAACTCTGAGGTACCACATCACACCTCTCAGAATGGCCAACATGACAAAACAGGTAGATGATAAATGTTGGAGAAGACATGGGAAAACTGGAACACTAATACATTTTTGGTGGAGTTGTGAAATGATTCAACCATTTTGGAGAGCAATTTGGAACTATGCCCAAAGGGCTATAAAAATGTGCATACCCTTTGACCCAGCAATAGCACTTCTAGGGCTATATCCCAAAGAGATCACACAAATGGGAAAAGGACCTACATGCACAAAAACATTCATAGCAGCTCTTTTCGTGGTGGCAAAGAATTGGAAATTGAGAGGATGTCCATCAATTGGGGAATGGCTGAGCAAATTGTGGTATATGAATGTGATGGAATACTATTGTGCTATAAGAAATGATGAACAGGCTGACTTCAGAAAAACCTGGAAAGACTTGTATGGTCTGATGCCGAGTGAAGTGAGCAGAACCGAGAGAATGTTGTACACGATAACAGCCACATTGTGTGATGACTAATATTGATAAACTTAACCCTTTCTGGCAATACAAGGATCGAAGACATCTCCAGAGGCCTTGTGATGGAAAATGCTATCCACATCCAAAAAAAGAAGTATGGAAGCTGAATTGTTATTTTTTTTCCTCTTCTGTTGAGTTTTGTTTCCTCTTTCTGATGGTTCCTCCTATTGGTTGTAATTTCTACTTACAACATCACTAATGTGAAAATATGTTCAATATAAATGTAAATGTATAGCCTATATCAGATTCAGCGCCATCTTGGGGAGGGTGGTGGGGAAGAAGGGGAAGAAAAATTTTAAACTCAAAAGCATATGGAAGTGAATATTGATAAATCAAAATAAATTAATAAAAATAAAAAAATAAACAAAAAACTCAGAACAAAACAAAAAAACAAAAAAAATTGTTAAAATTTGTTTTCTGCGTAATTAGAAAAATAAAATATAAAAAAAGTTTTAAGTGATATCATTCTTTGTTTAGGACAAAACAATGTTTCATTCCCACACAATTTATTGGTTTGTTTTTGTTTTTGGTAAGGTTTGATTCTTCAGATTGGTCATTTAAGCAATATTAAACCTTGATAAAAAAAATCTATTTTTAAAAAAAATTCAATTATTTGTGGAAACACAAAAAAGTAGGAACAAGTTTTTTCATTGTCACATTTCTTTGGAATCTCATTCCTCAAATACTCAAAGGGGTTCCAGATTTTGTATTTGTTCTTAGTAACATGACCACCTGCAAAATCCACAGGCATTCCAGTTTGGTAACATATTTGCTCGTTTATTTTTCAGGCCTCTGCTCTGAGCGATAAGGGCTATGCTGCTGGTTTCCATGACTGATAATTTATCAAGACTAACCCTGCTGTTCTCATTCAGAGCTCTTGGAACAGCCTGAACAGATAGGTTTTTTCAGGTTTCTTAAAAGGTTCAACACTTGGCTGAAGCCCAGCGCCATGCAAAGGTTCACTAAGACTAACTAATATCTTTTAAAACAAACATAAAGCCTTTTTTAGCCAGAAACATTAGATGGACCTGCAGGCACAGAAAATGATGAAAACTTTAACCTCACTTTTTCTTCTCCTCTGTCAGCATCCTGGCAGGGGAGGCCAGCATGAGTCTTTAGAAAGCTAATTTAGAAACTCTAATTTTCTAAGTCTGTTTTAGATCTTTAATCCTCTCCATCTAGCATTTATTCTATGGATTTTAGTATATAGGGAGACACTGTGGTGTAATTGAAAGAGTAATAGATTGTCCGTCAGAGGACCTGGGTTTGAATTCCAGTTTTACTGTGTAATCTACATTGTTACCTTGGACATGTTTCTAAGCTTAGATTTCTTCCTCCATAAAATAAAGGACGTGAACTAGATGATCTCTAAATACCCCTGCCATACATCTGTGATATTTTGATACGAATGAGGGAGAGGGAAAGAATTGTAGTCTACTGGAAAGTACACTGGGCTTGAAAGAAGAATAACTGAATTCTAGTTTTGGGTCAACCACTTGACTGCAGTTTTTGATTGGGTAAGCCATTGGATGATAGGACTTAGATCTGGGGTTGCAGTGGGGGCTGAAGAATGGAAGAATGTTATTGAGATAAAAAGATTTAAGGTTTTTTTTTTTACTTTTTAGTCATTTTCACTTTATGAGTAATAAATAATGACAGTAATAGATTCTTAAAAAAAATTTCAAAATCTATTTACCATATTATTGTGTGTCCCAAAGTTGGCTAAAGAAGGTTAGAAATCCTGGTGAAAAGCAATGGGTGGCATCTCTGGAGGTGTGTGAAACAGATGTGCCCAGGAAGTTTAAGCTTCATAATGAATGACTGTATCAAAAAATATTGTTCCATGACATCTTAGGGGAGGGGTGTCTCTAGTTGCAAACTATAGGGCTCTGTCCATGTTCTGTTCTTTTCAGTACCTTTAAAAACGAGTTGTATGAAAGCAGGCAGGACATGATTATCAAAATTGCATATGATCTGAAGTTGTCAAGAGTTGCTGATATGATGGAGACAAAAATCAATTGACAAGCACTTATTAGGTGTTTACAATGAAGTAGGCACAGTGCTAGTGGTGAGGATCCAAAGAAAAAAAATAAAACCAGCCCTGTCCTAAAGAAATTTATTTTTTATGGAGGGCCACAAAATGGAGAGCATTCACAAGTATAAATATATACAAAATAAATATATAAAATAATACAAAGTAATTTTTTGTGAGATATATTGGTAACTAAATTGAACAGGATTGATCATATAGGAAGTGCTGCTTAAACTGAGCTTTGAAGGAAGCTAGATATTCTAGGAGAAAGAAGTGATGAGGGTGTGTGTTCTAGGCATGAGGGGAAGACAGACTGTGTAAAGGCAAGGAGATAAAAAATGGAGTTGTTGTAATCCATTAGACTGTGAGCTCATTAAAGGTAGAGATTGTATTTTCTTTGTATCTCCAGCACTTAGCATAGTGTTTAGATACTAGTAGTCACTTAATAAATGTTTAGTGACTCACTGTGGTGTGTAAGAAATATTAAGGCCAGGAAACTGGACCATGGGGTACATGAAGAAGAGTAATGTAGGATAAGCCTGGAAAGGTAGGTTGGTCTAGGTTGAGAAGGGCTTAAAATGCCAGAAAGAAGTATTAGTATGTGACTGTACAGATAATATGGTGCCACTGGGGTTTATTGGTCAGTGGAGTGATTAGTATGACCTATGCTGCAGGATTGCCACTGACAGCCATGTGGAAGATTGAGGAGAGGAGAGTTCTGGAGCAGAGAAAGAATCAGATTTCTAAAAAGGAAGAAAGTTGTCTTAGGTGGTAGGAGAAGAGGGAGAAGATAATTGGGGTGGGAGACACAGGTTATGATGTTGAGCTATCATCTAGCCTGCAGGTCAAGTTAGAGGTAGAGACACTCCTTGACCTGCACTAACCAAGGAATAGCTTGACAACCAATTTGATGTATGTATGTTGAAAGCAAAAGGACACCTGGATGTAGACCTGAATGTATATAAGGAAAGTTCAGACAGACCATGAAACTGATGACTGAGGCTAGGATCCTTTTGGGAATTATTCATGAAGAGTATAAAATCGATAGAGTGGGCTAACAAATGAGAAGATCTAACTGATCCTGGAAAGACTTATAATCAGTCCTAGAGTTTATTTAACCACTAACTCAAACATTTAGTGTTTTCCTTTTACTTTTAATACTGTGTTGGATGAAACTAATTTTTTCTTTTCAACTGGTTTTACAATAAAACCTAATAAGTATGTTTACATATAATAATCATAACCTATAAATATAAACCTGTATTTGTAACCTAAAGAACTGTGGGTTTTGCCATTTACCCTGCAGCTGCATCCTTAGAACTTTTAGGTCTTTCTATCTACTGAGCAAATGAGCTTTCTTTTATGTCTTCTCTCCATTAAGTAGTATATGAGCTCATTAAGAACTGAGATCATTTCATTTTTTCTCTTTGTGTTTCCAGTGCTTAACACAAGGTTTCTTATATAGCCAAGTTAAACACATGTTTTTTTCATTCAGTCTGTCACCGTCTTATCCTGAACATTCAGTCACTGAATAACATTGATTAGGAGCAAGGGAAGGTAACAAACATTTATTTAACATCCACTATGTGTATCAAGTAGGGCAGATACTATGTGTATCAAGGTAGGCAAATAAAGCTTGGAATGGAGCTTGGATAGAGGTTAGGCACAAATAGTCCATCTGAACATTTGGAATGTATTCTCTAAATGTGTGCATTTCACATTTCTTTTGAGCTACTTCAATTCTGCTTTGCTTATAGAGCATAGCATCTTCTTTGATGAGGGCACACCATGTTGGATGGTCTTGTGCCAGTGCCTCCCATGTCACAAATCAATTCCAAAGTTCTTAAGAAAGACCTTGAGAGTGTCCTTATATTATTTTTTCTGACCACCATGTGATCACTTGTCCTGTGTGAGTTCTCCATTGTCTTTTAGGCAAATGTACATTTGCCATTCAAACAACATGGCCAGCTCATTGTAGTGGTACTCTCTATAGTAGAGTGTAAATGCCAGGCAGCTTAGTTCAAGAAAGGACCTCATCGTCTGGTATTTTAACCTGCCAGGTGATCTTCAGAATCTTCCTAAGACAATTCAAATGGAAGCAATTCAGTTTCCTGGCATGGCAAGCCTTTTATAGATGAGGTCCTTTGTAAAAGAAAGTCAGCACAATGGTTCTGTAGACTTTCATTTTGGTAGTCAGTCTCACAATAAGCCCAGTAGGTAAGTGCTATTATTCCCATTTTATGGTTGAAGGAACTAAGGCAAAGAGAGGTTAAGTGACTTGCTCAGGGGCACAGAGCTAGTAAATAACTAAGGCTAGATTTAAACTTTGAAATTCCTAACTCCAAGCCCACTGTTCTTTTCTATGAACCCTAGAGGCAATGAAAACCCTCATTTCTTTCTAATAAAAACATGATGCTTCAGCAGCTCCTACAGTTTGAGTAGTTTATGATTTTTTTTTCTGAAAGTGAAACAGAGGTTTATTCTGTGAGTGAATTCTTAAAACCAGAAGATAAAATGCATTTTATAGCATTTTTTTCTTTTCTCCCTTCCCTTCTTTACCAGTGGAAAGAAGGCTGGACTTAAAATCAGAGGAACTGAATTTGAATTTCTATTATTCTGCTCTCTGTATCTGTGTGACAGTGGACAAATCATTTTACTTTACTGGACCTCAGTTTTCTCATCAGAAAAATGAAGAGGTTGGCTTAGATGATCTCTAAAAGTCCCTCCTAGCTACAGATGCTATGACCCTAGGCCATTCCTTGCAAATACTTTTACAAAGGACCTTACCTATAAAAGACATACCAATTGTAGGAGATTATTTCTTTTCCCAAAAATATGCTATAAAGGAGCCAAGATGGTAGAGTGGAAAAACACTCAGATAAACTCTCCTAATATACCACCTCCAAAACAACTTTAAAGTAACATTTTAATTTGAATTATGGAATGGCAGAGCCAACAAAAGTTCAGAGTGAGACATTCTTCCAGTCCATGACAACACAAGAGGTAGGAAAGAGAGATCTGTGACATGGAGGAGTAACCACTTGTGGTGGGACTAGGTAGTAATGACAGAAGTAGCGCAACTTCAAGAAGCTTTCAAGCTAGGGATGGTCAGAAAATCTGGCAACTGATGAAAAAAAAATGAAAGGCTATCCCTGTGCTAGTATTGGACACAGGATCAAGTGCTGCTTGACAACTACATTGCCTATACTCACTTCTGGATTATAATCCAAGAGAAGAGAGGAGCACGTTCTGTCAAGAGGGAGTGGAAGTCCTGAGGGGCAGTGTCACTTCTAGACCCAAGGGATCAAGGGCTCTAAGGAATAGTATTATTCCTTGTCCCAAGGGAGGAGGAAGTCTGAGGGAAAGTATCTGTTGCAGTCACAAGGGTTCCTGATTAAGGACCAAGATAGCAGTGCTCACATTTCTCCACCTTGGAAGCACTGAAAACTTTTACAACCTTAGAACTAGCTCTGAAAACAACAATGTGAACACCCTGAAGCTTGAGAAACAGCCCCTCCCAACCTCACACTGGAAACAGAGACAAACATTAACATAAAGTTCTAAATCAAAAAATAGAGTGGAAAAATGATCAGACAACAACAATAACAACAACAAAAAGAATATGACCACAAAAAGTTACTATGGTGATGAGAAAAATGAAAACACAACTAAGAAGAAGACAAAACAGCTTCAAGCAAAGCCTCAAGGAAAAATATGAATTGGACAGAAGCACAACAAAAATTTCTCAAAGCACTTAAAATTATTTTCAAAATCAAATAAGAGTACTAGAGGAAAAATTAGGTAAAGAAATGAAAACAAAGAAAAATATGAAAAGACAATTAACAGCTTAGTAAAAGGAGCACAAAAATACTGAAGAAAATAATCTTTTAAAAACAGAATAGGCAAAATGGAAAAAGAGGTACAAAAATTCACTGAAGAAAATAAATACTTAAAAAGCAGAATTGGCCAAATGAAAAAAGAGGTTAAAAAAAAAAGCTCACTGAAGGAAATAATTCCTTAAAAATTTGAATTGGGCAAGTGGAAGCTAATGACTATATGAGACATCAAGAAATAATAAGACAAAGTCAAAGAATAAAAAAAAGAGAAACAAATGTGAAATGTCTCATTAGAAAAATAATGGAACTAAAAATAGTTCAGGGAGAGATAATTTAAAAATTATTGGATTACCTGAAAACCATGATCAAAGAAAGTGCCTGGAAATCATATTTCATGAAATTATTGAGGAAAATTTCTCCTGATACCTTCAAACCAGAAGGTAACATAGAAATTAAAAGAATTCACTGGTTATGACCTGAAGAAGATCCCAAAATAAAAACTCCCAGGAATTTCATAACCAAATTCTAAATCTCCCAGGTCAAATAGAAAATACTTTAAGCAACCAGAAAGAAACTACTGAAATACCACAGAGCCACAATAGATCACACAAGATTTAGCAGGTACATTACTAAAGGAACAGAGGTCTTGGAATATTATATTCTGGAAGATGAAAGTGCTGATATCACAACCAAGAATAACCTACTCTGCAAAACTGAGTATAATCTTTCAAGGGAAAATGAATATTTAATGAAACAGAAGATTTTCAAGCCTTTCTGATGAAAAGACTAGGGCTGAACAGAAAATTTCACTTTGAAATACAAGACTCAAGAGGAGCATAAAAAGACAAACATGAAAGAGAAATCATAAAGGACTCAATAAGGTTAAAATTTGTACCTTTCTATGTATGAAGATGATACATATATCTTCTGAGAACTTTATCAGGATATTTAGAAATATTTTATACAGAAAGAGGTTGAGAGAGTGAGTCTATTATGTTGGGATAAAGTAAAAAAATGATAGGTGAGAAAGAAGGGAAAAGTGAGAGAAGGGGGAAGGGAGGGGAAGAATGGGGAAAATTATCTCACATAAAAGAGGCATTCAAGGAAAAACTTTTACAGTGGAGGCAAAAGTGGGGGAGGGCAGGTAATGCTTGAACCTCACTCACATCTAAATTAGTTCAAAAAAAGGAATCACACACACCCAATTGGTAATAACAATCTATTCTACCCAACAGGAAAGTAGAAGGTGAACGGGATAAGAGAAAAGGAAGGTGATAAAAAGGAGGGCATATAAAAGAAGGCAGTAGTAGGAAGCAAAAGAGATGTTAAAAGAGAAATAGTATTAAAAGAGAGATGGATAACAGAAAAAATAGGATGGAGGGAAACACACAGTTAGCTCTCATAACTGTGAATGTGAATGGGATTAACTCACCCATAAGTTAGGAACTCACCATAAGTTAGGAACCAGAACCCAGCTATATGTTGTTTACAAGCAATACACCTGAAACAGAAACACATGCAAAGTTAAAATGAGGCAATGCAGCAGAATCTATTATGCTTCACCTAAAGTAAAAAAAAAAGGCAGGGGTAGCAATCATGATCTCAGACAAAGCAAAAGCAAAAACATATCTAATTAAGAGAGAGAAACTGGAAAACTACATCTTGTTAAATGACACCATGGACAATGAAATAATATAAATTCTAAACATATATGTATCAGATGGCATAGCACCCAAATTCTTAAAGGAAAAGTTAAATGAATTAAAGGATGAAATAGGTGGTAAAACTATACTAGTAGGGGAACCTCAATTTTTCCCTCTCAGAATTAGATAAATCTAACCATAAGATAAATAAGAAAGAAGTTAAGGAGGTAAATAGAATCTTAGAAAAGTTAGATATGAAAGACCTCTGGAGAAAATTGAATGAAAATGGAAGGGAATATATTTTTTTCCTCAGTGGTATATGGCACCTACACAAAAATTGACTATGTCTTATTAGGGCATAAAAACCTCACAACCAAATGCAGAAAAGCAGAAACATTAAATGTATCATTTTCAGACCATAAAGCAATAAAATTACTTGATAAAAGACCATGCAAACATAGATTAATTAATAGGAAACTAAATAACCTAATCCTAAAGAATGAGTAGGTCAAAGAACAAATCATTGAAACAATCAATAATTTACCAATGAGAACAACGAGACAGCATTCCAAAATTTGTAGGATGCAACCAAATCAGTATTTAGGGGGAAAATTTTATGTCTCTTATTGAATACGTCAATAAAAGAGAGAAAGAACAGATCAATGAATTGGGCATGAACCAAAAAAAAACTAGAAAAAGAACAAATTAAAAGTCTCCAGTTAAACAGCGAAATAGAAATCCTAAAAATCAAAAAAGAGATTAATAAAATTAAAAGTTTTAAAAAATTGAACTAATGAATAAAACTATAAGCTGTTTTTATTAAAAAAACAATAAAATTTGTAAACCATTGGTTAATTCAATTTTTTAAAAAAGAAAAAATGAAAAGTGTGAATGTCCTACCAATGAAGATAAAATTAAAACAAAATACATCCTAATATTAGGATGAGATAGAAAGAGAAATTCCATTTAAATAACAGCAAACAATCTGAAATACATAGGAATCTATCTGCCAAGACAAACCCAGAAATTATACAATATTACAAAACACTTTTCACCCAAATAAAGACAGTTCTAAACAACTGGAAAAAATGTTAATTGTTCATGGGTAGACCAAGCCAATGTAATAAAATGACAATTCTACCTAAGTTAGTTTACTTATTCAGTGACATACCAATCAAATCACCAAAGAATTACTTTATAGAGCTAGACAAAATAGTAAGAACATTCATTTGGAAGAACCAAAGGTCAAGAAACTCAAGGGAATCAATGAGAAAAAAAATGTTAAGGAAGGCAGTCTAGCAATTCCAGATTTTAAAGCTATAATTATACAAAGCTATAATCAACCAAGCAATCTTGTACTGGCTAAGAAATAGAGTGGTGGACCAGTAGAATAGATTAGGTAAACAATACACAGTAGTAATCTATTCAAGACTAAATCTAATCTAAATCAAGACTACATTTATGGAAGACTTTAATTTTTGTTACAGCAACTAATATCTATGTTATTTCTCAACTCATTTGTTTCTATGCTCTAAACCTTTCACAATGATCAAAGATCCAAGCTTTGGGGGTAAGAACTCAACAGAGAAATTAGGAAAGACTTGCATGAACTCATGCAAAGGAAAGTCATCAGAGCCAAGAGAACAGACTTAGCTACTCTGATCAAGACAATGATCCAAGATAATTCTAAAGGACTCATGAAAAAGGCTATACACCTCCAGAGAGAGAGAGAGAACTGATGAACTCTGAATATAGATTGAAGAATAGCTATTTTTTTTGCTTTCCATTTTATTTTGTAATTTGTAATTTATTTTGTAATGTTCTCTTTTGAAAAATGACTAATATGGAAATATGTTTGGCATGACCTCACATGTATAATCAAAATCAAAGTGCTTGCCTGCTCAAGGAGGAGCAGAGGGTGGGAGTGAGAGAAAGAATTTGGAACTCAAAATTTAATAAAAAAGATTGTTAAAAAATTTTAACATTAACAAAAATTTTAACAGTAATTTAATTGGGAAACATTTAACAAAGTAAAAAATAAATAAAACACCACCATCTCCAACTATAATACCTAATAACATAGTACTCCTTTCCCTGAAAGGGTGATGATTATAGTTAAAAAACTGGATTCTCCAAAATTTTTCCTCTTTTTGTTCTCTGCCCCATACACCCATCCACAAATTAGGGAAGATTCTGTGAATTTACAACAGTTAAATATTTAGATTAGCTGCTGACTTGTTTGTTTTTCTCCATGTAAATCCCATAGAAGCAGCAAGGTGGTAGAATGGATAGAACACTGTGCCTGGAGTCAGAAGGACCTGAGTTCAAATCCAGCCTCAGACATTTCCCAACTATATGACCCTGGAGAAGTTACTTATCTCTGTCTCAGTTTCCTCAACTGTAAAATGGAATAATGACAGCATCCACTTCCCAGGGTTATTCTGAGGATTAAATGAGAATATATTTGTAAAGCACTTAGCATAGTGTCTAGCACATAGTAGGTGCTTAATACATTCTTGTTTCTTTCCTTCTGTTTTGATTGACTTCTAAGTTTTATGTTCATTGTCTTTTAGGGCAGTGTTATTTATCCTGGGGGAAAATCAAGACTACATTTATGGAAGACTTTAATTTTTGTTACAGCAACTAATATCTATGTGATTTCTCAACTCATTTGTTTCTATGCTCTAAACCTTTCACAATTAACTGCATATAGAGCTCTTATAGGGTTATCTCAGGTCTTCCTGTGACTGCAAACAAGAGCAGGACAGTCTTGTTTGCCTTCCAGAGCTCTCAAATGAGTAAATCCAAATGCTGTATTTAGATGAATTGTTCAGGGTGGAAAGCATGCTAATAATTGTACTCCATTGCTGCAATCCATCCATTTGCTGCTATGAACTTAAAAAACTTCCTTAGTTTTGATTCTTAACAAGGCAGAGAGGCATGTTCTAAATATGAAAATGTCTATAAATGCCAATCAATCAAAAATAGGTGAGATCTGGAGAAAAAAAATTTTTCTCAGTATTTACTAGTCATAAAGTTATAGTATTACTTAAAAAAAGCTGGACAATATGTTTGCTTGATTTTATTGTCATATGAGATTGATTTCAGAGAACCCATGCTGTTTTTCATCAGTGATTAATGCCCTTGGGGAAGAAATAATATTTTATTAGGTGTTTAGGAATATGACAATGTATGCTGTAGCATATTTTTCTGAAAGGAGTATCTTAAAACCAGTGGTCCATTTACAGTTAAGGTTTTAGGCTAGAATTGCCTGATAACCTTATGGCATATTGTTCTAAATATTCTACTGAGGCTGTTAGGTGGCATACTGGAGTCTGGAAGACTTGAATTCAAATTTCAACTGAGACATTGTGTGACTCTGGGCAAGTCATTTAACCTCTCTGTCTCAGTTTTCTCATCTGTAAAAGTAGGATAACAATAATAGCACCTGCCTTTTATGATTGTTGTGAGGATGAAATGAGATAATATTTGTAGAGCATTTTTCAAACTACAATGCACTCTATGGATATTATTTATCATTATTAAGTGCAGTGGCCCAAAAGAGATTCAGGAGGGTTCAAGGTACACTTAGAGAACATTTGATTTATACTCAAAGGATATAGGATTGAATGCTGACTCTGTGACACCAGTAACATCATTTTGCATCTCTAGGGCTCAGTTTTCTTAATTAAGAAAATGAAAGGTTTGTGCTGGATGATTTTTCAATTTCCTTCTAGATCAGAATTCTGTGATCCATTTTTTCTATACATACTGCCTATGAAGAACAGCCATATAGGAAATTTCCTAACTGGTCTATTTACAACAGCAAGCTATTCAGGCAAGGATGGGGAATTATTTTTAATATTTCTCCAACCCTTTTTTTTTTGGTCTTACATTCTTTTCTTTTGTGTGTGTGGTATAGCAAGCTATGCTCTTGTTTATTGTTTGTTTGTTACTGATAGAGTATGGAGGAGAGACAGCTTGGGTAGTGGATAGAGATTTGGCTTTGAAGTCAGGAAGACCTGACTCTCATTCAGGTTTAAGGTCTACTCTGACATATACTGGGAAAATCATTAATTTCTTAGTGTACAAGACATCTAAAACTCAGAGCAGGTATGGATCAGCTTAGTCCTCACAAGGAGTTACTTACATTGAAGAAATTATAATCCTGATTTTTTTTTAAAGGAAAGAAACAAAATCTATAATGTTGTTCTAATTATATATTGTATTTCAGCAGTATTTTGGATTTAAATAGAACAGATGCATTTATTATTAATCTCATTTTAACTTTGAATTTGTTACATTGGTGAAAACATGATTTTGGAGAACAAAGTGATTTTTTTTAATCAGCACAGGTTTAAAATTATTAAATTGCTGGAGGCCATATGGTAACTTCTGCCTAAAATAATGGTTTTTTAAAAACAAAACAGTCAAGAGTCTGCTCAAATACCTTCAATATCATGAATTGCTTTCCCCCCCTGTTTTTAGTCTAGGAATTTTGACTTTAATAGTCAATAATATTTACCAGTGAACTGAAGTACAAAACAATACCCAGCTTCCAAAGCAACAGAAAGATGGAGAAGCTGTATAGAGAACTCCTTAGATAAACAAATTTTGTTTTGTATTCTTTGTATCCTGTCTGTTTTTTTTTTCTTCACATACATCTACTAAATGAGTAATTTTCATCTCCCATGTGGGGTCAGACAGCCTACTGTCCTGAGAAGGAAAAGGCAGTCCCAGAATAGAGGGGCAAAGTTAAGTCCTGGCATGGAGTAGGGGTCAGCACTCTCATCCTAAGATAAGGGGGTAGAGTCAGGTCCTAGCACTGGAAGAATAGATCTGGTGAAAGTCAGGACCTGTCAAAAGAGAACAACTCTTGCGCAGCATAATGGGGGCAGAGTAAAAACCAGGCTGTAGTCATGGGAGACAGATTGCAGAGCTGGCCTGTGGCCATTCTCCTACCTTGCATTGGGGGTAAGGGGAAGAGTCAGGCACCCGCATATTAAGGCACCAGTAGAGGCAGCTGTCCTTCCTTGGCACAGGGAACAATATCAGCACATCTGACAATGCTTATTCCCTGACACAGTGGGATATAAGTTGACTCTGGCAGAGTAGAGGACCCCAATGGCAGAGGGAGTGGCAGTGGCAGCATTAGCAGGTAACAGGTAGCAGAGCAAGGCCAGCTATAGTTGTGGTGGCAGGGGGAGAAGGTACTGGGACTGGCTATGTAGTCAGTGGCAGTGGGTAGTTGAACTGAACCCAACAGTGTGGGCACTGGCGTGGACAGCAGAAAAGAAAAGCTAAGTGCAACCCTTTACTATCATCTAGCTGAGATAGTATCCATTGGTTTTGGACAATTCCTCAGGGAGGGTCTGAGGGACTGAGAGTTTGGCATTGTTAAAAAGTGTCAGAGTCCACTAATGAGACAAACACAATATTCTCCTACTTGCTCCTCCAATCATCTACCCTCCCAGGGAGAGGGACGTGCTGCTTAGTTGGCCAGGGAACTCTACTGAGGTGAGTTGTACAGGACAATTCTCCCTGATAATTCCTCCTGATAAAGATTGATGATTAAGCAGGACATGTTATCATCTTTACTGATGCTCTTGATGTTGTTCATACTCATGTTTACCTCTTCACATGGAAAGATCCTCTGTGAACTACAGAGATTTGGCTTTACTTAATACATGAAATAGTTTATTTAGATATAGGACTCAGTCCTTCCAAAGAGGGGTTGGAGACAAAGCATGAGATTTTTGATCTTAGTTCTTCCATATTTAGTCACTCCTTTGGGGAACTGTTACATTGTTTATTTTACTCTGTTTTATTCATTCTGTCTTTCTACTATACTTTCTGCTCTACTCTACTCCTTCAGGGCTACATATAGTAGATTTCTTGTATTCTCAAGGTCAAGATTGACTAGCAAAAAAGTCCTTTATGATTGGAAGCCCTTCAGAAGAGCATAAAGAAATTAATGTCAAGTAGTGTGGTGTAATTGAAAAAAATATAGCAATATCCTATATTGCTAATTATATATGTATACACATATTTTGATGAGCAAATGATATCAATTATTACTTCTTATTTTTATATTTTCTTTATTATTTTAATAACAATTATTATTGATTTATCCCTGTTAAACCAAAGTTCAGAAACATCATATTGAACCAGAGCACATTCTTCCTGCTTCTACTTTGTTTCTGGGGAGAATAGGGTCAAATTTAAAGTGGCTGCCACAAAGCTTTTGCCCTACCAAGTTCACTTCTCTATGAGGCTTAGCTGTTGGATAACAGCTTCCTTGCTTCCAGTGCATGATGTTTCAGCTACCAGGTAGATTCACTCCTGGGACGGGGAAGCAGATTGCTTCTCAAGGCTGGCTCCTTCCTGGATTTGCCTTCTAGACCTATGTTGCGAACTCTATTTCCTGGACTTTTGGTGGCCTTTTTAATCTTTCAAAATTCTTGAGGTTGTAGCCTAGTCTGTTCTATATCTAGCACCCAGTTACCTAAGAGTAGAAAGATAAATACAAAGAGGCAAAGTATCAGGTGGCTCATTTGTTCATGGGACTCATGGTGGCCCCAACTGTGATATATTTAACTTCACAAAGTCATACCAATTATATAGGTTTCTATGCTTCTAGAACTTTCAGTCTTTTAGGTCAGGTATACTCCGGTGATACATTAATTATTCCAGTAAAATGGAACATAAAAGCCCAAGGCTTCTGTCTCCAACCAGAGGCTTATAGCAAGTCTCTCCTCAACGATCACCTAGAAAAAGAAAACTATTTGGCTAGTTAGTGCCTTTTACATGCACTCTCATTTCTGGCTCAGCAGTCAATCAAAAGACTTTTCTTTACCATTCAGTTAGTGGGCAGGAAATGGTCAAGCAATATTCACATTTGTTCTGAGCTGGGGAGTAGGGCCTGTCCATTATACATCATTGTATACCTCCAGAAACAGGTTCCTCAAACACCCAGGTGGGTTGGCAGAAGGCAGTCTGTTGCATATGCTCCTAGGACTGGGCCCTCATTCATCAATCTAATGGATACAGAGGGCAAACTTGATGAGCGAACAAGCAGTCTATTTCAACTGATATTCAACAGTACCCCACATTTTTATTATCTCATACATAATGGAAAGAGGCAGTAAATTTTATATCATATTGTTCTTGTTGTTTGTTGATTATTTTTATATGCTTAAACATAAAACATTTACTAAATGACAAGGAAGAATCAGGAATAATCAAAACACATCACAGTCCACTCATTAACTAGAGCTGTATTAGCTATGGGGGAGAATATGAAAACACATGTAATAACCTAGCAAGGATGTACATAAGTAGAGAGGCATGTGAGTGGGGAAATTCTTATGTCTAGAGCAACTCATGATGGTGGACTGCCGGCCTTGTCCTGGTACCTTAAAGAACACTATACATTGCAACAAGCTACTTCTCTTGTTCCTCACCATTCCTCTTCTTCTCTTGAGCTCATGAAACAGTGATAAGCTCTTTTTACTCACAGTCACCCTTAACAGGATGTTGAAGAAAATGTTACTTCCTTTCAGTGACAAGTAGTTCCCTTGAGCTGTCAAATTCTTCAGATCTGCAAATAACAGAGGATTATGCTTTGCCTAATCATTTCCAAGCCTCATCTTTCAGTAAGGTACAACACAACAATGCAAAGCTTGTCCTGCCAATACATTTATCTGAGGAGTAGTCTTCACATTTTATTGGTGAGAATTTTTTCACAAGTGAATTTTTAATCAATTTTCCTTAAACAAAAAAAAAGTCTCATATCAACCAAACTATTCACATATGAATGATACAGCATTTCTCAACATATTAGGAGATACCCTATTTTCCAGAGGTAAGGCCCAGCAAGCAAGTTGTGTCCTGAACTTGGCATAGCAACAATCCTTTGTACTTACCTTCTGGATTATCTAACCCTCTGGAAAAATCACCTAATTAATGTATTGCTTTGACCAGCACCAGATGTTCTCTGATCTTGGACAAGCACCAAACAGATACCCACATTCTGATTATAAAGCCCTGTTACGAAGCAAACTTGTCTCATTGTTGTTGTTACGCCTGATTGTGAGGGCTACAGCTCACTATGCAGCCATTGGTATATAAGTATTGAGATCTCCCCACGCTGCTTCAGGTGCCCCCACTAGGGGTAGAATTACTTGCAAGTCATTTTTCTCACTTTGAAATTAAATTTCTGTTTGATTCCTGACTCTCCTGACTCTAGCCTGCTCCGTTTGGCTCCATTCATGCACAGGTTACAGGCCAGCTAAGTCCAATTGACATTAATTAATGTCAGAAGTGGGGTTGGACATGGAACTGGGTCACTGGATTCTCTGGTACCAGTGGAAACAGAGTAGGTCCTACCAGAGATTTATTTCTTTGGAGTCTGACCCACCTTGTCTGGTGAGTCCTGTGCCCTTTTCCCTGCTCCAATACTCCTAGCTCCCCCCTTCATCAAGCTTGCTATTCTTTATGAGGAACACTGCAGATTTTGGAGGTTTGGAGATTTATAATTTTTAAGATTGAAAAGGAGAACTCCTGAGACTTTGAGGCAATTTCAGGAATTCACTCCCTTTTGAAATATCTTAGTAAGTTTTGGGGTACCACTCTGTGGAATTTGTTTTAAGGAAAAATAAGGATTAAATTTTATAAAAGTAAATGGCAAGAGTAAATGGACCCTGGGAGAACATTAATCTTCCTTCCAACTAAACCGTTAGTATCCTCAATAAAGCCTAAAGAGTATATCTTTCACTCATGGCGGGTGTCACAGTTGTCCTGATAGCTCTTGGTCTTGTTTATCCATACACTACCCACCCCAGTGCTTTGTCTATCTTGTCTTTACTCTTGTTTGTCTGCCTCTTGTTGTCTGCTACTCTTAACCTTATCTTACTTCTGGCCCAGGCTCTGATTACTCCACCACTGTTCACTAGTTATTTGATCCTGTAACAATTTCTGGTAATTCCACATCTTTCTCTCCCAAGAGAAATTTCCTTCATCACTTTTTTCTCTCTATTGTTTTTTTTTTGGTTCTTACTTTACTCTGCATCAGTTCATACAAATCTTTACATATCTTTTAAAATCTTTCCTCTCATTTCTTATAGCACAATACTATTCCTTTTTATTCGTATACCATAATTTGTTCAGTTATTCTCCAGTATGCTTATAGGCATCTTTTTAGTTTCCAAGTTTTGCCACTACAAAAGAGCTGCTATGTTTTTTTTATATATAGGGTCATTTCTTCTTTCTTTGATTTTTTTTTTTTTGCTGTACAGACCTAGCAATGGTATAGCTGGATCAAAATGCATGCAAGGTTGAGTAACTTTTTGTACATAATTGTGAGGGACTGTCTGATGTTGGCAACTACCAGGTGGGCGCTGTGGCAAGATTAGGGTAAGATCTGGGTATTTTTAGAAGTCAAGGCAGGGGCTGTGGTAGGCAGAGTCGTGGTGAACTGGGATGGGCTGGGTACGGAGAAGCCCTGAGGCAGTGGGCAGTGCTATGTGAGATAAGCTGGGTGCAAGGAAGTAGCTGGAGCTTGTGCTCCTGAGGCAAGGGGCGGTGCCACGTGGGAGTGGGACGGCAGAGGACTGAGTTCCCTTTGCTTAGTCCCCTCCCTATATGCAACATCAACCCCAGACGCCTCCATCTTGTGACCTTCCTGACTTCCTGGGTCCCTTTGTGTAGCACTGACCCCAGATGCCTCCTTCCTGACTTCCTAGGTCACGTACTCTGTCTATGCACTAATCCCAGACGCCTCCTTCCTGTATCCGGTCCTAGCCTCCTACGTCACTCCCTCCCCCTTGGTGTGCTAAACTCAGACAGCCCCTTCCGGTATCTGACCCTACAATCATTGGCTAGTAAGCGGGCTGGGGAGGAGGGGCTGAGTAGGTACTTAGGAATGAGCGTGGTCAGATCACGCTCTCTCTCTTGGCTCCTGCTCTGTTGCTCTGGCCTTGCTGCTTGGGCTTGCTGTGATGGCCTCTGAATAAAGCTCTGGTGTTGGCGCCTCCCGATGGCTCGTCTCTGTGTGTTTATCCGGCTGAGGACCGAAGACTCGAGAGTGAGTATGACTCTGGCAGCCTGCTCCTTATAGGAGGAGAGGGTCGGCGCGGCTGACACAAGGTCGGCGCGGCCGGTACACATAATTCTAAAATTTTCCAGAATGGTTGAACCCATTCTCACTTTCACTAATAACACATAAATGTGCTTGTTTTTCCACAGCCTCACTAACATTTATCACTTTATTTTTCTGATCAATTAAATGATATATGAATGAGGTGGAACACCACTGTACTAAAAGAAATGAAGAAATAGATTACTTCAATTAGACATGGAGAGAAATACAAACTGATGTAAGTGAGCAGAACTAGAAGAATAATTTCTTATAAAAATGAACAATTTTGGATATTTTTAAAATTGATGAAGAATGAAATGAGGAAAACCATTTATGAGACTATTTATGAGTTAACAAGAACATTGCAAAAGCCAAAACCTTGGAAGCTGTAAGAATTATGATCAATACAATGACCATTCATGACTCCAGAGGACCAATGATGAAACATGCTATTGATTACAAAAAAGTATTGTTTTCAAAGTGATATATATGTATGTATGTATGTATATATGTACACACAAATGTATGTATGTGTATATATTTGTATACAGCCATTAATGGAATTTAGTTGGTTTGATTATAAATATTTGTTACAAGAAATTTGCTTTTCCTTTTTCCCCAATTTTGATGAGATATGAGGTTAGAGGGAGAGGAAATAGATTTCTGTTAATTTTTAAAAGGAGAGAGGTGGGGATGCTATAGATATGGAATGTTGCATGACCTTTCAGATAAGATCAGAGAAGCATTAGTTTTTCTTAATTGATCTCATGAAATAGGAGCAATCTATAAATGTTTGTAGTGTAAAACAAAACTAAAAACAACACATAAGCATATGCAAGCAAAACATATTCACACATTGATCACATACAAAAATATATTATTTTACATATTAATCCAACATTTATCATGAGATGGGCATTATTCCTCTTTTTCAGTCCTTTGGATTCATGGTTACTTTTTTGATTATGAAAAAATATTTGACTCAGTTAAATAAAATGCCATTTTGGTAGGCTTTTTTACACCACAGTGTATTAATATATCAATGTCATTCCAGATTCCTTAGAAGATGTAATAACAAAAATAATGCTGTTCAATGGTTCTCTGGATAACAAACAAGTGAATCATTAAAAAGGGAGATCTATTAGTATTAGTTGCTTTGATAGAGATCCATAGAGGAATCTAGATTAAGGAGATATTCCCTATGGATGGTGAGATCTTCCAAGTGTTCCTGTTTTCAGATGACATTTTGTTGATTACATCACACTTTATGATATTGCAGAGATATCTAAAACAAATTCAAAGATATCTGGTCTATCCATCCATTCAAGAAAAACCAAATGGATGAAGAATGTCTATTGACCATATTTCAGCATGTTTCCAAATAGACACCTAATAGGGGTTGTCCAACATTATCTATATCTGGGACAGATAATAAATAGACAATGAGGCAGACTTAAAATTGAAAAGAAAAAAAAGACATATTACTTTTATTTTTAATTTATGGAATAAAACAAGCATTTCCACAACATAGTACAATAAAAAGATGATTGTACATGAAACTGCAAATCTACTATGCACAACTTCCTATTCCTTTCAAATATACAACAAAATTATCATGTCAATTTCTTTTTTTTTCTTCTCTCCCTGCCTAGAGATGGCTATAATTAAACACAAATAAGCATAAATGTAAAATTATTCTATACATACTTCTATTTGTCAGTTCTTTCTCTGGATGCAAATAGTGCCTTTCTTCATATGTCCTTTATACTTAATTTGAGCATTTATAATAGACAAAACTTATTTGCTCAGTCATTCTAAAAATAATGTTGTTACTGTATGCAATGTTCTCTTGGTTCTGCTTATTTCATTCTTCATTATTTTGTGCAAGTCTTTCCATGTTTTTCTAAAATCATTGAGCTCATTATTTTTATGGCATAGTAGTATTCTATCACAATTATATACCACCACTTGTTTAGCCATTCCCCAATTGATAGACATCATTAGAATTTCCAGCTTCCCATAAAATCAAAGGCCCATATTTTCAATGCAAACTTTTTTTTAACCTGTGTTACTGTATGACAGCAAGATATGGAACACTACTGCTTCTGAAAAACTAAAGGTCCACATCCCACAGAGGGTAATGGAGAGATCCATGCTGCTTGTGTGCAGATTATAATGCATAGCCAACAAGAAATTCTGAGGAAAATTAGAAGTAAAAGATGTCATCAAGGAGTTATATGACAGAAAGTGAAGATATGTTCTCTGTCTTTAAATTCCCAATGTTTAGCACAGTACCTGGCACATGGCAAGTACTTAATGCTTGTCGATAATGTTTATTGTTTCATAAACTTGACCTTATGATATTCTCAAAGCAACCTGCTGAGATATAAAAGAAATGAGATGTACTGACAGATAATTTTTTGCTCTAAATTATTGAATTTTACAATCTACTTTCTGGCTACCTCCTTGCCAATTGATTAGCTGCCCATTAGAGACTATTTCTGCCTTGGAGCCTACTAACTGGACTATCCTTGTCTCTCCTGGAACTGTTTCAGGAAAGTCCCAGGTGTGCTTTACTTCATTCTTTCCTCTCCCACAACTTCCAAAGTCTTCTTCCTACCTGGCCACCCCCTGCTTTCTAGGTCAACAACCATCATCCATGAACAAACCTACTATGCCATTGTCCCTGGTTCAGATGTGTCAGTCTACTCCCTAATGGCTCCACTCTCCATACCTGTAAATTTCCAGTGTAAGTGCTCCTCCTTTTATGTGTTTTACCACTCCAGCTCTCTTTCATGTGTTTTACCTTCCCATAATCATGTAAGCTACTTCAGGTCATGAACTATATTTGATTTTATAATTGTAACCACAGGTTCTTTACCACAGTACTTACACAGAGTAAGATCTTAATAAAAGCTTTTCATTCATTCATTCATTCATTTATTCTTTACCTTCATTTTATAGATGAGAAAACTTGTCTTCCTGCTTCCACTCTAGGTCTGAATGACATGACACTTTATTAAAATTGTTCTGCAGAGGTCTGAAAAGGCATATTTTTCATTAACCTCCCTACCAAGACTGAATAAGCTTATATTCTCCTATACTCTAAATCTATGGATCCAATTTAGATAACAGGACTGCCTTGATGCCCAGCGAAAGCTGAGCTAATGGATCTCTACAGTTACTCTAAGCTCATTGATTTCCAATCAATTATGCTACAAAAGTCTTGTTACACCATTTAAGAAGCATTCCCATTCTTGCCAAAAATGTTCATAAGGCTTCCATTCTATAAGAATTTATCTCTGTAAATCAGGGTTCTTAATCTATTATTAATAAAATCCAAAGCAAGAAACAAACTGGAGGCTGATAATGATATGTGGGTATTTTTTTAAAAAACTATGTACAAAATTAGACTGTTGGTTGACAAAAAGCAGAATCAAGGGTCTCATAACATTATAGTACTAAAAATGTTGTCATACACCAAATAAAGTTTTCTTTATGAATAATTAATGCATATCTTCATTTTATTTATTATGTGAATATGCATGGTAAACTCTAGAATTTATTTCCTTTTATATTGAATAGGAGTGTGGGAAGGGTACTAAAAGCCTAGTTGAACAGGGACTGAAAAAGATTGGTAACTCACAAGCTAGACAGAGTCTAGACTTAAGTTGTCACTCTTCAGGGGAATGGAGACCAATGTAAGTTTTAAGTCCAAACATCCATTGGCCTTCAGCCTGCCTCACCTAGACCCCTGTGAAAGGGTCTTTCTCTGCCTTCATTAACTTTCATGCAATCACTGTGACAGGTTTGTTTATACTCCTGCCAAAAAGGGTGATCCTTTGTCACCACTGTCTTCATTACCTCCCTCTACAAAGGTAGCAGATAATTCCCTTTCTATTTCATTCTTTGCACAGTTCTCCACAATATTTTTTTCATGTGGCCCTTTATATTATGGCATTTCACTACTAAAAACCTTTAGTGGTTCCTCAATGCCTACCATATAAAGTACAAATTCTTAATTTTAACATTTTAGGTTCTCTTTTGGCTTCAACTTGCTTTTAACTTATATTTTAATATTCCACTTTCCATGCAAACTTCATCTCCTATTCTTGTTCGGGTTCCCTAGCTCCATGACTTGAATGTACTATCCTGAATGCCTAGAATGGACACTTTGCTTCCCAGTTCATATCGCAAAGTTCTTAATCTCTATCTGTTAGATTTCTTCTCTTCTTTCTATTTCAAGCTCTACCTCCATGAATCCCCCATTGATTCCTATAACTGAAAATTAGTTCTGTATTTCTCACAGTCTTTGCTCAGACCACTCTTTTGCATTGATTTCATTTGTATTCTAGATATCTATAGATTTCTTTCCCTAGGACTACTTTATTTTGTAGACTCCTTGAGAATAATGTCTGTTGCATCTCTTTGTGTTCCCTACCACTAGCATAGTGCCTTCGTTAACCTGTAGGTTAATATTCAGGGAACATCTCTGCAATGTTCAGGGAAGAAGACAATTCCCTCTTCACTTGCATAAAGTAGATGCTTATAAAATTTTGTTGAATTTAATCAAAAGGAAACTGAGGCCCAGAGATGTTATGATTTATCTGAGATCACACATCAAATTAGTGGAAACATCAGGACTAAAATTAATTTCTTTTAATTCCAACCTATTTCACGATCTCTTTTGAGGTTTAACTGAAATAAGAATCCAGGTATTTTTCCCTTCTACCTGAATTGATCCTGATTATGTATCACATTAATATTGGTTCAGACCTATGACTTAATTAGAAACTTAGCTGTACTTGAGCAGATAATTTTTTTAAAGATGTAATTAGAACTTGAGTAGTCCTATTTGACCTTGCCTGAAGATCCAAAGGCTCAAAGAAGCTTACATTTGGTTTCCATTAGTCAGAATCTCAGACTAGCCAATTTAAAAATATATTTAAGCAGTTTTTTTATAGCTCCAAGACTTTTTTTCCTCTCTCCCTTCCTCCCTCCCTACTTTTCATCCTTACGTTTACTCCTTCACTTCCTTATGCCTGCTTTCTGTTTTTCTTTCTCCTTTCTATCATCTATCTTATCTATTCCCTCTAAAAGAAGAATATGCTTAAAGATTCTCTTTCTGTCTGTATCTACACACACACACACACACACACACACAGAATTTGATGATTCTGTACTAAAAAATCCTTATTGCCTACCAAATACACACACACACACACACACACACACACACACACACACGTAGCACCTCCTTTGAGGTTGACCAAGGTCTAAAGGGACCATGGCTATATCTGAATCTAATCTTCCTTTTCTCTTATCCTAAAAAAGAAGAGAGCCAAACTCTTAAAGGGGAAAGAAGTGAGCAAATATGCTGAAAGTAAAAGGGGACAATAGATACCAATGGATTTTATACCTAAGAATGTTTAAATGAATGTTTAACAATCTGCTTTTGGAAGTGGGGGGAGGAAATGTAACCTTGAAACACTTTTAAGTTTATTCTGCATTATGAACATTTTCCTCCACCATTATCTTAAGTTTAGACAATCAGCAAAGCAATAATTCAAGCCCTGATTTGTAGCATTTGGTGATTTCTGAGGTATAACTGCTCACACTGAAATTTTAACATTTGACCCTCATGAACCAGTACATGTTGGCTCCAGCATAGCCTCCTATCCTGTGCCTCTTCTCTTCACCCTCTCACTATCTCTTCAGGGCAAGATGAATCTGTGTTGCCATAGGAAGAGAGACAGAGACAGAGACAGAGACACAGAGACACAGAGACAGAAGCAGAGACAGAGAAAGAGAGAAAGAGAGACAGAGACAGAAGGAGAAAGAGGGGGGGAGAGAGAGAGAGAGAGAGAGAGAGAGAGAGAGAGAGAGAGAGAGAAGAAGAAGAAGAAGGAGGAGGAGGTGGGGAGGGAGGGAGATAAATTCTCTTTCTAATGCCTGGGATTTTTTTCCCAGCTGAAAATTTAGATGAAGAAAAGTGGCTCCCTGTAACCTCCAGGATCACATAAAAAAAAATCCTCTGTTTGGCATTCAATCCCTTCATATCTCCCCTCCCCCCCTACCTTTCCAGTCTTCTTATACTTTATGTCCTCTCCTTACCCCACTCTTATCTAGTGATAGTGACCTCTTTACTACTCTTCAAAACAAGATATGCCATCTCCCATTTTCAGTGGCTATTGCTCTCCCTCTTTATTTTAATCAACCAATCAAAAATATTTATTAAGCATTTACCATGTGCCAGATATTGTGTTAAGTGATGGAGATACAAAAAAGGAGGCAAAAGATGGTCCCTACCTTTGAAGAGCTTACAATGTAATGGGGGAGACGACATGCAAACAAATACAAATAAGGCAAACTATATACAGGATAAATAGGAAATGATTAACAGAGAGAAGGCACTAGAATTAAGAGTGGTAGGGGGAAGGCTTCCAGTAAAAGATGGAAGAAGAGTTGATGTATGACTTTTGTTCACAAATGACTGTGCACTCAATGTAACCTCTGAGTCTGAGATGCAATGGAGTATGGATTAATTCTTTGCTGCTTATGCTAATTTTGGCCTAAAAATCAACAAGAAAATGGAGGTTCTCCACCAACCAGCACCACACCATCCATGTGTAAAAACCATCAGTTACAGCAAATGGAGAAATTTTGAATGCTGTGGATGAGTTCACTTATCTTTGTAGAATACTTTCCAAGGATATCCACATAGATGAGGTTGATACACACATTGCCAGAGCTATCTCAGTATTTGGAAGGGTCCAAAAGAATGTATGATAGAGAAGAGGTGTTAGGCTGCCTACCAAACTGAAGGTCTACAGAGCCCTACAGAGTGTTGACCTCATTGTTGGATGCCTGTGAAAACTAGATAGCTACAAATGCTGTGCCAGGAAACTGAATTGTTTCCATTTGAGTTGTCTTAGGAAGATTCTGAGATTGCCTGTCAAGATAAGGTACTGGATACTGAAGTCCATTCTTGAGCTGAACTGCCAGGCATTCAAATTTTACTGCAGAGATGGGCTCTGATGGGCTGGCCACATTGTTCAAATGCCAAAAGTATGTTTCCTGAAAAGACTATTTGATGGAAAAATCACATAAGGCAGGAACTTACAAAACAAGTAATATAAGGACACTCTTAAAGAACTTTGGAATTTATTGTGAGACATGAGAGACACTGTCATAAGACCTTTCAGCATGATGTGTTCTTTTCAAAGAAGGTTCTGTACTCTATGAGTGAAGCAGAATTACAATAGTTCAAAAGAAATGTGAGATGTACAATTTAGAGACATTTCCATTCCAAATGTTCATATGCAGTATTTGTACCTGAACTGTGATAGAGTTTCTGAGCTCATATTGGTTCTGACCAATCACAATAAAACACATAGTACTTTGACCCCAGTGATGTCATTTTGGTCCTCTTTGAGAATGAAGGACAACAACCAACCAAAGGAAGCCATGGAAGTCGGTAGATGTTGTTGAGGGGGAAGAGCATTCCAGTAACAAAGGAATAGCTAGAGGAAATCTTGGGACCTGAGAGATGGTGTTTCTAGTACATGGAACATGGTAGGAAATAAGGTATAAGTAAACAGGAAGATCAGAAAGGTCAGAGGAGGCTAAGTTAAGAAGGACTTTGGATGCCTCCACATGCGACCAACCTTCTACAGAAAGCCTTTCCTGATCTCCCCCTTAATTCTTGAGCCTTCCATTTCTGGTAGCCAAGATGGCAGAGTAAGCAGTAAGACACTCTCACTCTCCCTTATTGACCTCTAGAAATCCAGAAAATATGGCCTTAGGAATAATCCTGGAACAGCGGAGCTAGCAGAAAAATATGGTAGAATATTCTATTAGCCTGGGAGGCTTGGGGGAACAGAAGGAAAGATCTGTCTCACTCTGGTGGAAGGTGAGCACAGTCTTGGATGGGAAGTGTCCTGGCAAGCCAGTGGTAAGCCTCACGTCAGAAAACCAGTGGGAGATCCTGAACCCCAGAGTGAGTGATACAGCAGGCAAACACCAACACCAGAACCTCCTGAGGACCTTGGCACAGCCAGGGGAACCAGTAGATTCCAGATCAGAGAATCACCACTTGCACCAGTGGGCAGGCATCCCCAAGCAACTGAACCTCCCCATGGTTCAGCACAGTGCTGGATGGGCAGGTGTCTTCCAGTAGCTTTAGCACTGCCCCAGGTGAGCAAATATCCTTCAGTGGCCAAACCTCCCCACTCCCCAGCCTCAGTGTAGCCTGAAGAAATGCAGAAAAACCCCATGTGACCTCAGCACATGTCAGACATCACCAATAGGACTGCAACTCAGCACCAGGAAAGATGCCAGACTCCTATAGCCTCCAATTGCCAGCACATGAGGCCCCAGCACACAAAGCCAGGGACCAGGCCCCTGGGCCCCAGCACAAAAAGCTTGAGACAGTGTCCTCCATGCTCCATCAGGAGAGCTCAACTTTAAAAGCCTAGAATTAGGTAAACATCATGAGCAAAAAGCAGAAACAGACACTGACCATAGATTCTTTCTATGGGAATAGAGTAGATCAAAACACAAATTCAGAAGAAGACAACATTGTCACCATACCTACATTTGAAATCTCAAAAAGGAATATGAACTGGTCTCAAGCCCAAAAAGCCTTCATGGAAGAGCTCAAGAAGGATTTTAAAAGTGAAATAAGAGAGATAGAAGAAAAAAATGGGAAAAGAAATGAGAGGTATGCAAGAGAGAGTCAACAGCTTGGAAAAGGAAGGACAAAAATTGACTGTAGAAAACATTTCCTTAAAAAAATCCAATTGGCCAATTGGGAAAAAAAAGTCCACTGAAGAAAACAACTCCTTAAAAAGTAGAATTGGCCAAATGGAAAAGGAGGTACAAAAGCTAACTGAAGAAAACAATTTGTTAAAAATTAGAATGAAAGGGGAAGCTAATGACTCTATAAGACATCAAGAATCAGTGAAACAAAATCAAAAGAATGAAAAAAAAATAGAAGGAAATGTAAAATAAGTCATTGGAAAAAGAACTGACCTGGAAAATAGATTCAGGAGAGATAATTTAAGAATCATCAGTCTACCTGAAAGCCAGGATCAAAAAAAGAGCCTGGACAGCATCTTTCAAGAAATTATCAAGGAAAAATGCCCTGAGGTCCTATAACCAGAGAGTAAAAATAAAAGAATCCACTGATCACCTCCTGAAAGAGATCCCAAAATGAAAACTCCAAGGAATATTGTAGCCAGATTCCAAAACTATCAGGTCTAGGAGAAAATATGGCAAGCAGCCAGAAAGAAACGATTTAAATATCACGGAACCACAGTCAAGATAATGCAGGATCTTACAGCTTTTATGTTAAAAGATCATAAGACTTGGAATATGATATTCCAGAAAGCAAAGGAGCTTGGACCCAGCAACATTGAGCACAGTCTTTCAGAGGAAGAGATTTAATGAAATAGGGGACTTCCAAACCTTCCTGATGAAAAATCCAGAGCTGAACAGAAAATTTAATCTTCAAATATGAGACTAAAGAGAAGCATATAAAGGTAAACAGGAAAGGGGAAAAATATATTATTCAATAAGGTTAAACTATTTACATCCCTACATGGGAAGATGATACTTGTATCCATAGACAGAGGGTGTGGATATAAGTTGACTTTGAGGTGATGACTAAAAAAATAATTAAGGGGTGAAAAAAGAGATTGTACTGGGAGAAGAGGAAAGTAGTAGGCAGAAAAGGGTAAATTACATCATATGAAATGGTGCAAAGACTATAACAGTAGAGAGAAAGAAGGGAGGGAGGCTAGTATTGTTTGAACCTTACTCTTACGGGATTTATCTCAAAGAGGGAATATCATACACACTCAATTAGATATAGAAAGCTATTTTATCCTATAGGAAGTAGGAGGGGAATGGGGGAAGAAAATACAGGAGGAGAGCTGATAAAAGGGAGGGCAGATTAAGGGAGGCAGAGGTCAGAAACAAAACAAAGGAAAGGGTAAAGAGGAAAAGGGAGAAAGGAGAGAGAGAGAGAGAAACATAAACAAGGGGAAAATAGGATGGAAAAAAAGGCACAATTAGTTAACATAATATGAATGGGAATGGGATGAACTCTCCCATGAAAAGGAAGTAGAGAACAAAATGGATTAAAAACCATAATCCTACAATATGTTGTTTACAAGAAAAACATCTAAAACCACGAGATACACACAGAGTAAAGATAAAAGGTTGGAGCAGAATATATTATGCTTCAACTGAAGTTAAAAAAAAAAGCAGGAGTAGCAATCCTGATCTCAGACAAAGCAAAAGCAAAAATAGTTCTAATTAAAAGAGATGAGGGAGGAAACTACATTCTGCTGAAAGGTACCATAGACACTGAAATAAATTCTTAGACGAGAAGTTAAGTGAGTTACAGGAAGAAACAGATAGCATAGCTGTAATAGTAGGGGACCTCAACCTCCCCCTCTCAGAACTAGATAAATATAACTATAAAATAAACAAGAGAGAAGTTAAGGAGGTGAATAGAATCTTAGAAAAGTTAGATATGGTAGGCCTCTGGAGAAGATTGAATGGGGATAGAAAGGAATATACTTTCTTTCAGCAGTACATGGCACTTAACACAAAAATTGACCATGTACTAGGGCAGAAAAACCTCACAATCCAATGCAGAAAGGCAGAACTATTACACTCATCCTTTTCAGATCATGATGCAATAAAAATTATATATAATAAAGGGCCATGGAAAGATAGACTAAAAATTAATTGGAAACTAGATAATCTAATCCTAAAGAATGAATATAAAAATAATTATATATAATTAACTTCATGCAAGAGAATGACAATAATTACACAACATACCAAAACTTATGAAATGCAGTGTAAACATTTCTTAGGTGAAGTTTTATATCTCTAAATGCTTACATGAATAAAATAGAGAAAGAGGAGATCAATGAATTGGGCATGCAACTAAAAAAGTCAGAAAAACAACAAATTAAAAATCCCCAATTAAATACCAAATTAGAAATTCTGAAAACCAAAGGAGATATTAATAAAATTGAAATTAAGAAACTATTGAACTAATAAAACTAAAAGCTGATTTTATGAAAAAAAGCAATAAAATAGATAAATCTTTGGTTAATTTGATTTAAAAAAAAGAAAGAAGAAATCCAAATTACCAGTATGAAAAAGAAAAGGGTGAATTCACCACTAATGAAGAAGAAATCAAAACAATAATTAGGAGCTATTTTGCCCAACTGCATGTCAATAAACTGGAAAATCTTAGTGAAATGGATGAATATTTACAAAAATATAAATTGCCCAGATTATCAGAAGAGGAAATAAAATACTTAAATAACCCCATTTCAGAAAAAGAAATTGAACAAGCCATCAAAGAACTCCTAAGAAAAAACCTCCAGGGCCAGATGGATTTACAAGTGAAACATTTAAAGAACAATCAATTCCAATACTATATAAACTATCTGGGAAAATAGGCAAAGAAGGAATGCTACCAAAATTTTTTTATGATACAAATATGGTGCTGATATCTAAATCAAGAAGAGCCAAAACAGAGAAAGAAAATTATAGAACAATTTCCCAATGAATATAGATGCAAAAATTTTAAATAAAATATTAACCAAGAGATTAAAGCAACTTATGATGAGGATAATACATTATGACCAGGTAGGATTTATTCGAGGAATGCAGGACTGGTTCAATATTAGGAAAACTATCAGTATCATTCACCATATCAACAACAAAAAACTAACAGAAATCATCTGATTATCTCAATAGATGCAGAAAAAAGCTTTTTGACAAAATTCAACATCCATTCCTATTAAAAACACCAGACAGCATAGGAATAAATGGAGTCTTCCTTAAAATGATGAGTAGCATCTATCTAAAACCATCAGCAAGCATTATATGTAATGGGGATAAGTCAGAAGCATTTCAAATAAGATCTTCTGAACAGCTTAAGATTTCTGTTGATTAACAATTTTATCACATTGACTAGTTCAAGAAACAAAAATATTTCAAAGGTTTCTCTCTGAGTTTCAGAGAGAAGCAGGAAGTTTAAAGTGAATAATTACTCCATGACACATTCAACTCTCCAGGCAGCAGAAAAGGGGAGGAAAAAGGAAAGTCACCTGTTTCTCTCTACCTCAAGCTTGATCTGTCATATAGGATTCATCTAGTTCACACATGAATTGCAACCATGGCCTGGCTTTTCTCATTGGTGCCACTCACAACCTACTGTCCTCTCTCCATGGTCCCTCATTAGAATCTCCCATTCATGATGGTGTCTGATTTCTCCTTTCTACTGTTTGCTTTGTTCTCCATCTTCCTATCTATAAACTCCATTCCCAAGGTCAGGATAAGTAGTACTGTGAGTACTCTGCTTCGAGGTCAAGGTCAAAATTTTCTTGGAACTTAGGCTACATTAGGAAAAAAGACTCTGCCAGTAAACAAGCTTTCTGCCTCCCATTGATCTGTGCCTTGTAGGCATTTTTTTGTGGCATTCAAATGGTAGGTTACATCAGAAAGGTAATAAGACTCATATCTACGGTGTCAAACCCATAGCTGCTACAGTTATATTCAGTTAGTAGAAAAAATGACATTAATGACATTAGTGAGAATCTTTTGGAAAATTATGTGTCTTCTCTTCCCTGTTTGCAGAGGTGAGGTGGACTATGAATATGTAATCTTACATATACCATCAGTTACAATGTGTTGACTAGTTGTGTTTTTTTTTTTCCTTTTCTTAAAAAAACAAATCCAACCTCCCTGGATTTGGTTTCTTCCCATGCCCTTGACTTGCTTTGTTAGGCCGTAAATCCTGAAGAAAGACAAAGTAATTCATACTGAAGTGCTAATAAACGCTAACAGCCTAATAAACTACTCTTTGACATTATTTCCATTTTAATTGGATACCCTTAAAACAAAAATAACAAATCTCCAATTGTGAAAATTCTGGCTTTTCTGACAGACTTTTCTCCTGTCAATGAGAATTTTTTTTTTTTTTTGCATAGGCAACATATCTTCCTGTTGTGTCTTAGATCACATTCTGTAGGTGGTTGCACACTCCACTTGGGCATATATCTGGTTCTGAATGTGGGACATATTGTGCTACACAATCATAACTATCTACTCAGAAAATATTGAATAGTTTCAAATGAAGTCAACAAATACTTAGGTATCTACTAAACAAGTTATACTTAGTTGTGGAAGTATATGTTTCCTGGTAACATAGAGCCTGAGTAATAAGCTTTGTTTTGTGGAAACAGAAAGAAAAAATAGGAATTATGGACCAAAAAAATGTCAAAGTTTCTTTTTATCTGTCTAGTTATTAGTGAAAAAGTGATTTTTCTAAAGACAGAAGCAGACAGAAAGACAGAGACAGAGAAATAGAAATAGAGCTAGAATTTTCCTGGTATTGAACACTGAAGCTACATTGCAAGAATATAAGGTGATGTGTATGAATCATTGCAGAAAAGAGTATATCTGTCATTCATCCTCCATTGCTGGAAACTGCAAATGGTGAAGTAATCCCTCTCCTTCCCAGAAAGGATATGGATCAATTCCAAAGGTTATCTCTCTCCTTATCCCCGCCCCGTCTCTCTCTTTCCACACATACATTCATATGTATATATGTATGTATGTATACATCCACAGAAACACACATATACACACACACATATATATGTATATACACACACACATATGTGTGTGTCTGTATTGCTGTTGTTCAACTTCCTCTCAAATAACCAATATGGAAGCTAATTAATTGGTTTTTTTTGAAAGTGATACTAGGGAGCATTTAAAAGTAGCAAGTTCTTAAGCTAAACCACCAGTGATTCTTCAAAGTTTGGAAAGGGCTTTGTCTGAATATATTGTAAAGGCTTAAGATGGGAAGTAACGATTTCATGAAGTTTTATTGTAGAACCAGGAAAACAAATCAAAGAATAGAGGAAGTGCAGAAGAGACTTAAAGGAGTTAATCACAGAATCATGATATCAGGAAGGGGAGTGGGGCCCAACATGTGTTGTAAGACTCCCTATATTACAAGGGACCTGTTTTTGCATAGCTCAGAGGGAGCTAGAATAGACATCTAGGCTCTTCTCCTTCTACCCTTCTCCAAGGTGGAAAACTCATTTATCTAAGTCATAGCAAAACAGATATCAGAGAAGGTATATATAGGAAAATATATACCAGACAATACAGAATGAAGGCGCTCTTCCAGTGGAAGTGAAATAACTCAGCTCAACCAAGAGAGAGGGTCCTTGATCTCACCCAAAGGGAAATGCTTCAAAGTCTCTAAAGTAGCAAGCTAAGGGTACAGACATAATGAAGACTGCCTCCTCCTCTCATGTCTTCCCTGAGTCTTCTCCTTCAGTAACTTGAAGTGATGTTCTCACCTGGAGAGTCCCCAAAGGGGTCTGACAGATAACTGAAGCTCTCATCTCTCACCCACTTCACCCTCTCCTTCATAAGACAGGTTCTTCATCTGTACTAATACGAAGAAAGGCCCATACCAACAGGCTTCGGGACAATGGTTATGAGACACAAAAAGGGCTACAACATATAACTGGCTTGTGCTTACAAATTTCTGATAAGAGGAAACCAATGTCATAATAAGACAAACCCATTACACTTGGCAATAGCTCTGAGTTAGGAATTTTTTTTCCAAAATCATCTGACTTTCCTCTTTTAAATATCTACCCACAGATCTGCTTTTTGGAAAACAGTGTAAGTCTAATCTCTTTTCTACCTGAAAATCTTTTAAGTGCTTGAAGATAGTTATAATATTCCCTTTAGTTTTCTCCTCTCCAAGGTAAATTTCACTAGTTCCTAAACTTGATATTTAAATGGCGTGGATTTAAGGCCCTTTACTATCTCGGTTGCCCTCCTTTGGACATTCTCCAGCTTATAAATGTTCTCTCCAAACCAGGACACTCAGAAATGAACATAACACTCAAGATGTGGTCTGACAAAAAAGCACAGTTTAGCACCACAGAACAATCTGTGTCTGTGTGTTATATTTCTTAAATTCTTACTTTAAATGATGTTTTCAACTCATATTAATGAATAAGCATAATTGTGTGTCTAATATTTTTACTGTTATTTTATTATTCTTTTATTTTTATGAGAAAGGCTTAATCAAATTGATGTACCATGTTTCATTATATTTCTGCTGTTCATGGCATAGGAGAAGTTAATCACCTGGCCTATATTATTAAATCAAGACACAACAGTGTGTATATAGGACCAATCTGCCTATTATACATTATATATTTAAGGTAGATTATACATTTAAGGTAGATTCTAAAATAGTCATCCAATCAATAACAAATATTTATTAAGTGCTTACTATGCTCTGGGCACTGTGCTAAGTAAGCACTGGGGATTGAAAGAAAGTCAGAAAGTGAAAAAAGATACTATAGGAGAACTTGTGGGCATTTGCCTCCAAGGAGATCAAAGACAGAAAGAAATATACTAAAATATTAATAAAAATACTTTTTGTAGTGGCAAAGAACTTGAACCCAAGAGGGAGCCCATTGATTGTGGAAAAATTAAATAAATTGTAGCATATGAGTGTAATAGAATATTATTATACCATAAGAAATGATGAAAATGAGGGATTAAGAGAAACACGGAACTTATATGAACTGATGCAGTAAGCAAGAAGTAATAAGAATCAGGAAAACAATGTACTCAATGACAATAATTAACCAAAAGAACAATATGATGAATGAATAGATGAATGAAAAAAAAAACATTTTAAAAGCATTTACTATGGGCCAAGGATTGTGCAAAGTGTTGGGGCAAAGGGACATCAATACAACACTTTAAAAAAAAACAGCAGGAGAGAGGAAGGAAGGACAGGAAAAAGAGGGAAATAAATGGAAAGAGACAGACTAAGAGAGAGACAAAGACAGAAAGAGAGAGAGACAGAGATAGACATACAGAAATTTACATAGAGAGACATACTTACAGAAACAGAGGGAGAATAAGCATCATTGGAGAGTGTACAAAAAGGAAAGCTGAGACACTGCCTTCTTTGAAGGACTTTATGCTCTAATTCAAAGTACAACACATAAAATAAAATTTAGCTTTTGGGTAAATGGAAAGGCCCTAAAGTACTAAGTGCGACAGAAGGGCCAATGTTAAAGCCACAGCATCCTTTGGTTATATCAACATGTGAGGTGACAGTGCCAGAATCTGTAGTACATAGTGGCAAGACAGATGGTAAAGCTGGTGGTCCTTCACATCACTGGAAGGAATGTAGTTTGTGACTTCCACCTCATCCAAGCTTTGTCAGTAATCAAACAGCCTAGATTGGGGTCTAGGAGGTTCAACCAGGAGAGGAGGGAAAGGGATAAGGCAAGGGACAGAGTGCTCACCCTCCAACCATTCTAGATGGGTATGGGGATTACATGGGACCAGGGGAGACAGAGAGGGTAGAAGACAACAGGAGAAGTCTATCCTAGGGAATTTGAATGAAACTTAATACTGAATGGTGATTGATGTTGGCCCTATAGGTCAGATGAAGAAATGTACAATCCTCATTTTGTTGCAGAGGTAAAGGATTATGAGTATAAAATGTTGTATTCATTACCAAATACATAATGATTTAATTTGTTTTATTTAAGTGTTTTTACATTTTTTGTTGTTGCTGTAACAAATTCTAAATGTACATGACCAACCACTTAGATAATTCACTGGCAACTAAAATTTGACATAATCCTCAACTAAGGTTCCCTCTAAATGTGCTCTTCTGTCTGTCATCACAATGTTTATCCATTACACATCTATTCATCATCTAACATGTTTGAAACTTTTCTAACTTTGATTATTCCCACGCTTGGATTTCTAATATCCATTTTATTCTAAATTTCTGTCCATTGAATCTCTGCAGTACTTTTGTTGTTGTTGTTGTTGTTGTTGTTGTTGTTGTTATAAGATTCATGGAGAGATGGGAGGAATGGGAAGGAATGAGGAGAGTGGGATATGTAGAAATTATTGTAATGTAAAAACAAAAGATATGAAATGACTGTAATGTAAAAACAAAAGACATCAATACAACTTTTTTTTTAAAAAAAGACCAGGAGAGAGGAAGGGAGGGCAAGAGAGAGGGAAACATACAGAGATAGAGACTGAGAGAGACAGAGATGGAGAGACAGAGACAGGAAGAGGGAGACAGAGAGAAAGACAAGAGAGAGACATGGAAACATAGATATATTATATATATATCCATATATATATATAATATATGGAAAGAGAGAGAGAGAGTACATACAAAAACAGAGGGAGAATAAGCATCATTGGAGAGAGTAATAGTTTTCTTACCAACCTCACGTACTTGTAAGGACTGAGAAAACAAATTTACAAATGCTTTTGATACTTAAATATGCTCTACAAATATATGTTGGACCATCTATTTGGCAGAAGGAAACCTCCAACAAATGTCAAGATAATTGAAGTGTTCCACAACAACCCCATGCCAGCTTTGCAATCTACCTCAGAAACATCTTCCAATTCTTCCAGGTATTTTGGCAACTTCTCATATTCTTCCACAGCTATATCACTTCTGTGCCTCCCCTCTTTCTTTCCCCCTCACCCAAATGCATTGTATAATACTTCCCTCTTCGGATTCATGAATTTCTGCATGGGTGAATATTTTCCTAGTGTGTAATACTATCCTGCCAAACCTTTTATTTGTTACATTCCTTTTCACCTATATTTCATGCATTGGTGGTCAGGTAGTGAAATCCATGAGTATTGTTTCTGCCTCTTTCCTGTTGTCATTTCCTATGATTTCCTGATCACCTATAATGCTACTCCTGACTTTTACTTGCCCTCATTTTATAGAAGAAGAAGCTAAGACCCAGATAGGTTAAATGATTTATCCAGGGTCACATAAGTAATAACTTTCTGAGATATGATTCAAACCCATATCTTCCTGTATCCAAAGCCAGCACTCAATTCACTCTACCACATGGCTAGTTGTTTAACATCTTGTCTAAAATTTGCCATTTCTGTACTTTAAGTCATGGCTATAATATATTAACAATAAAGAATTGTATTGGAGAAATAAGAGAAAGGATATCAGAAAGATGTGTGACCAGGAAAGGAGATGGACCAGTTATGAAATGAGAACAAAGGGTAATTAAAGGAAATTCTGAATGCAATATTAAGAGATTTAGAGAGAGATCTCCAATGTGTTGAATGGTACCTATGGAGAATTCGTGGAAAACAGAGATAAAACTCAGAGAATTAGAAAACATGGACAAATTGTGTGTGTGTGTGTGTGTGTGTGTGTGTGTGTTTACTGGTAAAGGTACAACAGTATTAATCCAGTGGTATCACAGATCCATCATGGTTGTGAAGCATGTCAAGTCCTCAAATTCCAATTCCATTCTCTAAAACCATCTTCTTTGCTTTCAAGTTCCTATGTCCTGTTGTGTTTACCAAAGTTCTTCTCTTCAATCACTAACATGAAAAAAGAAGTCTTTGTCTCCAAGTCCTTTAGCTGCCTTCCCATATAGTTATAATTCTTAGAGATTCTTCCTAGATTTCTTCTGGAAATATCATTTGTTCCTACATGAACCATCAAAACAGAGTCCTTGAGTCTGACAAGTTTCTGGAGATTCACATTCTAAATGCATGACTTGGGAAGACAGCACACTTCCTTATTATCAAATCTGACATATAGCTACTTCTTTATCTCTCAACAGGGAATCTCCTTTGACCATGACATCTCTTATTCCTGGGAGCAATAACAAATGGATTATTTTTGGCAGCATCTACAGATGTCATTTATCTTTCCATAAAGTATAAGGAGTTATTTCTCTTTTTAGAAGTTCAGACTCATGCAAAGAACTTCATATCTATTAAATAGTTTAAGCTTTTCAAAGTTCCCTCTTCTACCTGTGTGGAATCATGGAAACAATCAGATAATACCTAAGTTAAAATCCTATCTCCTTTGTCTAAACCCTATTTCCTCTGACTGATGGTAATATGACCCTGGACAGTCACTTAACCTCTTCAAATTTCAATTTCCTCGTTTGAAAAATGGGAATAATAGTGATGACCATATTGGTTTGTCATGAAGATCAAAGAAAGTCATGTTTGTAGAGTATTCTGCAAATCTTAATGTACTAAATAAATGTTAGCTGTTTCTATGATTATTCTGCCTCTTACCCTATATTCTTTTGTTTGGGATTCCTCTTTGTAGCTTTAGAATCTTTTTATTCCCTAGTATTTTCTTGGAATTTATCTGTTTGGGAACAGATGGAGAACATTTCATCCTTCTTGATAAAGAGGATGCTTCCCCTCCCTTACACAGCAGGTACTTAATTCACTCAATTTTAGGACTTGATCTTGCTAAATCTTTTGCTGACTACTTCTCCCTTCCCACCACTAACCACAATTACCACCCAGGGAGAGTGAATTTACTCACCTTTGGGACTCCACCCTGGAGGGTGAATTAATCCTTATTCTAGCACCCTACATATAGTTGGTCCAAGATCCCCTGCTGAATAAAATTTATGAATAGCATTTATTGAATTCTTACTATGTGCAAAGGAGTATGCTTAGTTCTAGGTACACAAATAGAAAAGTGAGAAAATCCTTGCTCACAAAGAGCTCACATCCAAATGGGATGACAACATATACTTCAGATTAAGCTGCAAGTTAGACGGCCAAGTCCTATGGTCCCAATATAGAGTGACAAAGCAGATATTAATGCTTCTTCTTTAGTGTCATTTCCACTGATAAAATACTATCAGTTTCTGATGTTGAACTATTTGACCATGCTCAGGACTTTGGTGGCAAAAACTTTTTTCTGGGACTTCAGTAGCTGTGGCTTTAGCATCTACAAGAGTAATTGTCAGGTTGACAACATCTTGATAGGGGTTGATTCCCAGGATTAAGTCTGAGGGCACTCACTGGGCTGGAAGTATTGCTGTTCCCAACACTCTTGGGTTTAGGATACTGAATTGTCTCCATCAGAGTCTGAGAGGAGATGACAGTCAAGATAGTGGTGATAGTTTGACTTATCTGGTATATGCTGCTCCTGCCTAGTCCTCAGGGTGCCTTGTTATTTAGACTGGCTTGCCTTGCTTTACAGTTGACAGGGTTGGATGGTCCCTTCTCCACAAGAGTTGCTTCTTTGGATGATGGCTTCGAGGATATCCTTAAGACCATGCTTCATCCTCTTTAGCATCTACTAGGATATAAGAACTAACCAGTATGGTCATTTTAACATCCTACCATGTAGTACTCCACCTCTTTTCATCTGTTGCTTAGAGAACAAAAACCAAGTAAATATTTCTACAGCTACTGCTACTTTCTATTGCATGACAATCTATTACCCTATTCATCCACTCACAATCTCTGTGATAGCTTAGAGAGACTTTCCCTGGATACCACTCCCAGATATGGTTGTGTATTTCTTCCCTAGACTAGTGAAATATAAACTCCTTGAGGGCAAGGACTACTTATTTTAAAATTTGTATTTTCAGACTTAGCACAATTCCTGGTACATAGTAGGCACTTGATGAATGCTTATTAATTGATTCATAAATTGGAAAAGTGAGAGAATTTTACATTGTTTACCTTTTATCCATCATTTTATGCTCTCTTCTTTCAAGGATGTTAATTTGTAATTAGTTCACACATATTTGCTGATAACTTGCAGCAAAAACACAAACTTGCCATATTCTCTGCAGGACAACAAAAGAGATCTTTCACCCACCTTATATGACTCAATTGAAATTCTGTGGGTTCTTTTATACCTTTTCCTAATGATTCCTTCTGTTAACTGTATTAGTAAAATTTTCTTTTTGAGTACTTTTTCGCTAAACCCCAGAATGGCTCAGCAGCTCATCATTTAAATGCTGCCAGAAATGTACTTTCTTCCCCTAATCTCTGAGGTATGAACAATCAAGAATTAGTAGATGCCTCCCAATGTTGTAATTTTCTTCTTAAAAGAAGTAGTCTTAGTCAGCAAATATCCTCAGGAAGTCCGACTAGAAAAATTCCCAAGCAAATCATCACCTTCTTCTCTATGCTTTTTTCTACATTTGGGGTAATATGACCTAAAATGTCAATCTTAACTTGAAGTTTGTTCAAATTATGAAAGAAAAAAAAGCCTGGAGGCAAGCTGAAGGATATCAGGGTAGAAAATTCAATTGAAAAGTAAAATGGCTTAGAATTATTTTTTTCTTCTGTTTTCCCTTTCTCTTTGAAGAAATTAAAGTATCATGTCTTAATAAGAAATAGTTTGATACTATTCTTTCTTGGTATAAATATGCTTGAAAATAAAAAATTTCATGTAGTTTCTAAGATAAAGGTAGTATCTATTTTATAAAATATACACTGTGTTAAGAAGTAGCATTTGAAGCTGATATATGAATGTATATCATTGTAAAGAATTGCATTTAAAACAAGAAACAAATGGTCCCATCTAACATATAGTGTGCTAAAAGTCTTTGTGCTGTTTTAAGCTTCAGTAGCCTAAAACATAACGAAAACTTTTGGGACACTTTGTATATCACATTATAAACCTGATTTTTAAAGCTGTCAGTGGTACAGAGAAGCCTTGCTTGCCAGATGCCTAAGGTTTAACACAACAGAAATTATGGTGCTTACTTTATAGAGCAGCTGCATTCATCTTGAATGTTATTTAAATTAGTATTCAATATTGAATTAATACACAATTAAATTCAGTAAGCATTTCTAAACACCTGCTATAAAACAGTCACTGTACTATGCTGAGGAGATACAAAGAAAAACTGACAGGCATCCCCTGCCTTTAAGGTGATTATATGTTACTGGAGGTTCTAAAATAATACCTGGCACACAGCAGGGCCTTCATAAATTCTTATTGACATATAAAAATGAATAAAATAATTTGAAGAGGGATAGATTACTAATGTAGCAGTAGAATCAGTTTATTGTTGGTGGGGGACAGTAGTGTTACTATCAGCTTCCACTTGTCAAGTTCATGAGGGCCCACTTGTATTATGAAAAGTAGAATATAGAAAGGTAAATTATAACAATAACAACTAGGCAGTTCAATGGATAGAGAGCTAGATAGAATCAGAAAGCCCTGAGTTCAAATTTGACCTCAAATAGTTACTAACTGCATGACAATGGCTTAACAATCTCTTAACCACTTAATGTTGGTCTGCCTCAATTTCCTCAACTGTAAAATGGGGATCCTACTTTGTAGGATTATTGTGAGGATAAAATGACATCATATTTGTAAAGTGCCTGGCACATAGTAGGTGCTACATAAATGCTTATTCCCTTTCCCCTCCCAACAAATTTGGGGTGAGGTTTGCACAGGAAAGTATGAGGTATATAATTGAACCATACACCTGCATATGTGCTCAGAAAATTCTCAGCTTGTGAACAGTTGTGGTAAACTAGAGCCAAACTGTCTCATGCTTAATGGCAATACCTAAGGAAAAGTTAGTCTAGACAAAGGAATAGTGCCTTTCACTTCTCTTAAAGGATCAAAGGCTTCTTTCCAAGTCTTTACCAAGGTGAGGTGGCATTAATCAAGTTCTAGTTAACATCTCACCTTTTATAAGAAGCTTTTCACTTTCTTGAATAATAGTGCTTTCCTTAGATTGAGGGAATTTCATTTCCCACCTAGTAGCATTCTTTTGGACTAGATCCATCATGCCCTCTGCTAGAATATCATCATCATGAAAATCATCATCTTTTGAAATTGCATTAGCTTTAGTACTCACACTTCATCAATATCCTTAGAACCCCTTCCCCCTCTGACTGGAGGGCTGGAAAGTAGAAGAAAGAAATCTTCTCAAAGACTCCATTTAAAGTGGCTAGCTGTATTTTCTTTTCCCACCCAACTATACCCCTTTGGATTGAACTCCATCATGTCCCCACACTGAGTACCTTACTTCTCTCCTCACTTCCCTCTCCTTTTCAGCTTCCTTTTATTTATTATATTCCTTATTAGACTGTAAACTCTTGAGGGCAGAGATTCTCTTTCTTTTTGCTTGTATTTATATCCCAGTGCAAGCACAGTGTCTGATATATAGTAGGTGCTTCATAAATAACTGGCTTGATTATTTCTAATTGATCCTGCATATAGTTTTTATATGTCTTATTTGTACATAATTGACTCTTCCATTAGACTGTACATGTCTTTTGCCTTTCTTTGTATATCCAGGCTTGGCCTGGCACATAGTAGGTACTTAATAAATGCTTATTGATTGGCTAACAACCAGTATTTAGGTGGCTGCAAGATTTTGCATTTATCAGACACATGGACCTACACAAGAATGCAAAGCGGAAATAAACATGATTAAGTCAAGAAATAAACATAATAAGCATTTGCTTCTTCTGGCCAGCATCAAGGAGGGGCAAATCATAAACTCTACCATGACACAAACCTTTAGAACTGAAATGCTGTTGAGAAGAATGTAAAAATAAAAAGTAAATTACCTGATATGTTATTCTTTTTAGCTGGCAATTTTGTTCAATACATGAAATTGCCAGAGATTTATTTTGATAGGAGTCCTTTATAGGCTTATAATGAAATATATTTAACTGGAAGTAACCCTAGTACTTGGAATTTTGGACACTCAATCTAGTAAAAAATTTTTTTTTTCTATTTGTTTCTTAGACTTTTCCCCTCATCACTCTCTTTGTTTTCTTTTGTTGACCTGAACATAGAATGAATATCTTTCACCTGGTCATTAGTCCTTCTTAAAAATAAGAAATCTTAATTGTGTGAAGGTCGGAGACTAATCTGTGGACCTTCCAAATTTTATTTTTTTGAAGGGAATTTTGTTTCACAGGAAAAATAATTGCTAAGACCTGAATAATCCTTGATCCTATTTTAGGAAAGGAAGGAAAATACATTTGTCTCTAATAAAGACTAAAATTAAAAAAAAAGTTTTTATAATAAATATTTTTAATATCCTAAAAATTTTAAATTTAATATCCTAAAAAAATCATGGAGATCTGCATTTCCACCATTTGAATAACTCTTTGCTTAACTCCAGAGTTGAAAGTTGTTACTTGCTGAGAATGTGTGTACAGAATGTACTGAACTAGGATTAATTTATCTGCAGCTCATACTTGCATTTCTGTGGCAACCTTCTGAGACACAAATTTCTTTAGTGCTACATCAAGTCTTTATGGGTCTGGGTCATCTGCATTCATAACCTTTTTACATTTACTTTATTTTTTTAAACATTCATTGTTTTTATTTTCAGTTCCAAATTCTATCCTTCCCCCCAGTCCCTCCCCTACTCATTGAGAAGGCAAGCGATATGATACCCATTAAACATGCATTCATAATGTTTCACCTTGTGTAAAACCTGTCTCTTTTTTCCTGAACCAAGCAAAAAGCAGTGTAGGGCCAGTAGAATGTATCCCACAGTTCAATTAAGGATTAGGGGCTAACCTCTTAGCAAGCAGCAAGAAAAAGCAATGTCCAGGCAGCCTCAGCAGTTAAACTTCACCAACATGCCAGTCACTTTTGGACAACCTCTGTTCCATCAGCTGCAATCACTATCATCCTACAATAGTCCACCTGAGTGCTGGAGGAATACAGAATCAGGCATCTAGAGGTCAGACACATGTTCGGGATCCTTCATCATTGTGTCATGCAAGATGGAATCTCTTCCAGATTTTCCTTCCTAGAAGTCTCTGTTCTAAGTAAAAAAATGTCAACAAACTGGTGATTTCTGAGACAGTATGTTTGGCTATGTTCTTATGTCTCCATGGCAACTTGCCAGGCAACATCTAGATACTAAAGAGTTATCCTATTTTTGAGATCAAGGAAAACTTCCTACAGGATGCAGAGGTGAGGAGAGAAAGTGCATTTGGGTCACTCAAGACAGCCTGTGCAAATGCAGAGGTGCAAGATGGAATGCCCATTTCAGTGAATTGCAAGAAGACTAGTTTGACTAGAATATAGAGTGTGTAACAGAAAGTTGTGTGCAAGTAATTTTGAAAAGGTAGACTGGATTTGGATGGTGAAGGGTTTTAAGTGCCAAGTTTAAGGAGTTTGTAATTTACCCTAGAGTCATTTAGAATCACTGAGAGTTTATGAGTAGGGATGTAACATGTTCAGACTTGTGCTTTAGCAAGATTATTTCAGCAGCTGTGTGAAGGATAGATTGGAATGGAGAGAGATTAAAAGCAGGGAGCTCAACTAAGAGACAATTTAAAAAGTTTATGCATGAGAAGAGGATCTAAAGGAGGTTGATGGCTATATAAGTGAAGAGAAGGGGTAGGCTGTGAGAAAAGTGGAGGTAGAATGGACAAATGGGGATAAGGGATAATGAAGAGTACAGGAAGAGTCTAACATTGGAAACTTGGGTGACTGGAAGGTTGGTGTTACCCTTCACAGAAATAGGTAAGTTTGAAGAAGTGAACAGGTTTGTGATGTGGAAAAGATAATGAGTTCCATTTTGGACACATTGGGTTCAGAATTCCTACAGCATTTCCAGGCGTGAAGGAGAGATGCTCAGCAGTCAATGATGAGTACTGAAGCTTAGGAGACAGCCTAGGACAAGATATTAAGTAAAAGATAATTAAATTCATAGGAACTGATGAGAAAACCAAGTGAGGTGATATAGAAACGTAAGTGAGTTCAACAGGGAGTCTTAAGGGACAGTGATAAAAAAGGGTTCCAGCACAGAATAGGTGCTTAATGTTTCTTGACTAAACAGATTTTTTTTTTCTAGGAGTTTGACTCTCAAATGGAGAAAAGGGGAAAGTAAGGAATCATCTACATGTTTCCTGTTGCACATATACTGTTAAAAATCTAAGCATCAAAGACTTTGGAGGTTTGGGGATTCAATAAATTAAATTTATTGAATTTTCATTCTCCTAGCACCATCAGAGGGCATACTAGAATTAGGAGGACACCACTCCTCCCTTAACTTGATGAAGGTAAACACTAGGACAAAAAAATTAGGAAAACCCTGATGGAAATGTATGTGAATAAAAATCAGGAGCCCAGAGAATTCTGATTACATAGACTTGGAAAGCTTTTGCATTCACAATATTAGTGAAATAAGGATAAGAAGGGGAACTCTTAAGAAGGAAAAATAATCTTTGCATCAAATATATCTGATAAATATCTGCTATTCAAGATATACAGGAAATTAAGACAAATATATAAAGACCTAGTAGATAAGTGATCAAAGGATATGAACAAACAATACTCACAAAAAGAATGATAAACTATGAAAACCCACATGAAAGACTGCTTCAGATCAATAATAATGAGACAAATGCAAATCGAAACAACTTCAAAGTTTCACATAATATCCAGAAAAGTAAAAAAAGGTGAAAATTGTCAAAATTAGAAAGGCTACAGGAAAACAGGCACAGTAGCACACGTTTAGTGGAATTGTCAATTGGTCTAGTCACTCTAGAAAGCCATTTGGAATGAACTGGGGGGTGGGGAATGACTAAAATGTTCATATACTATGACCCATAGATTCCTAGGCATATACCCAAGCAGGGGTCAGTGAAAGATAAAAACAAACAAACAAACAAAAAAAGACCCCTTCCAATATATGTCAATGTATTCATCCATAGCAACACTTTTAATAGCAGCAAATTGCTAGTTGATACATTATTTGCCTTACTGGTAATTTTAAACTTCAGATGGTTGACTTAAGAAAGGTAATTGCTATTCTAGTCCTGATTCTTAAAAAGTAGGTGAATCATAGGATCATATCTGGAAGGGACCTTAAAGGTCAGTTAATTCAGCCATTTTATTTTATAGATGTGACATTGAAGGGACTTACTCAAGCTTGCACAGGAAGTAAATAGTAGAGCTGGGTTTCAAACCCAGGTCTTCTGAATCCAAATGCAGTTACCAATTGACTGAGTATATGGAAGTGACAGGAATCCTGAAAGGAAGTGTTCATTCTCTGTTATAGTTCCTTGTAGATAATAAGAAGAATTCTAGGCTGATGTGTAGGACTGCTCCTTCTCAAACTCATTTGCTAGATTTCCATTCAGATGTGGATGTCCTCTGAGGCTCTTTTTGGGCACTCTTCTCCCTCTAAACTTTTTCACTTGCTGATCTCATCATGTCCTGTGAATTCAATCACCATTTCTATGCTGATGATTCTCAAATCTCCTTATGCAGCCTTAACCTCTCTCCTAATCTCCAGTCTCTCATCTCCAACTACCTACTGGACATTTCAAACTGGATATTCTATAGACATCTTAAACTCAACATATCCATAATGAACTCACTGTATTTTCCACAAGCCTTCCCACTTCTTAACTTTCCCATTATTGTTAAAGGGGCTACCATCCTTCCAGTCACCCAGGCTCACAGCCTAGATGTCATCTACAACTCCTCACTCTTTCTCATCCCCCTATCCCCCTTATCCAATATGTTGCCAAGTTCTGTTGATTCTACTTTGAAAACATCTATAATATATACCTCCTTCTCTGCTTTGACAATGACACCATGATGGTATGGGTCCTTATCACCTTACACCTGTAATTTTTCAGTAACCTCCTGATTGGTCTTCCTGACTTAAGTCTCTCCCTCCAGTCCATTCGATGGTCAAATTGATTTTCTTAAAGCACAAGTATGATCATCACCCCCGTCCCCACCCCATTCAATTAATTTCAGTGGCTCCCTATTGTTTCTCAGATCAAATATAAAATTCTCTGTTCTGCTTTCAAGGCTTTCAAAGCTCTTTATAACCTTCCCCTTCAATTATTCATTCTTTACCTTATTCTCTTCTACTCCACAACATATATTAGGATCCAGTGACATTGACTTCCTTGCTGTTTCTTGAACAAGACATTCCATCTTCCAACTCTGGGCATTTTCATTGGCTGTTCCATGTGTCTGGAATTCCTTCCCTCCTCATCTTCACCTCCTGGCTTCCTTCAAATTCCAGATACAATCCCTCCTACAGGAAACCTTTTCTAATCCCTTTTAATTCTAGTGTTTACCCTCTGTTGATTATTTCCAATTTCTCCTTTATATAGTTTGTTTATATATAGTTGTTTACATATTGTCTGTAAAGTAAGTGGTGATTTCCTCAAGTTCTGGGATTGTTTTTTTTTCTTTTTTCCCTTTTCTTTGTATCCCTAGAATTTAGGACAGTATTTGGCATTTAATAGATACTTAATAAATGCTTTCAACTTGATTTGACATTTTGGAGAGCAGAATTTAAATACTTCAAAGGAAAGATAGTTGCAACTCTATGCTATAAGCTGATATAGGGGAGAGAGTATGAGTCAGAAGACATATTTTTGAATCTGTGCTCCAACACTTGGTAAATCACTTAACTTTTTCTGAGACTACTATGACAAATGATGTAATTAAAAAGAATAAAAAAACCTTCATATAACAAATATCCATAGATGCTTTATTTATAATAGAAACTTCCCCCTATAAATAACATATATTGCTAATATATGAGGGTATGACAAATTATTGTAATGCTAATGACTTGAATATTATCAAGCCATAAGAAATGACAAGTGGGAGGAATTTAAAGAGGTATTGAAAAACATACAAACTAATGGAACTCAAGGAAGTCATAAAAATTGATTACAACCATGTAAAACAACAACATATAGAGCCAAGAGAAATCAAAATGTCATTGTAAATGTCACTATAAATAAGTTGTTAGCATAATTTTGTTGAAGCATATATTATTATCAGTCCAATTTTTTTTCCTTTGTATTTGTTGAGATCATTATTGTATATGATAAAGATATTTTAAAATGAACAAAATCGTGGTCAACAAACTATTTTTATTTTCAATAGGCTAATTACACTGATCCTCCATTAGAATCCTGTTCTGACACTGTGTAATGGCATGGAGATGACCTTGGGTTCAGTAAGGCTTAGTCAATTAGTAGAAACTCTCTGGCATGACCTTTCAAGATGATTTTTTTTCAAGGGAAGCATTGTGGTGCAATGGAAAAAAAACACACTGAATTTTAAATTAGAGGACCTGGATTTGAACCTCTTCCACTTATTACCTATATGACCTTGGTCATATCACTTAATCTACATAGACCACAGTTTCCTCATCTATAAAATAAAGTTGGACTAGATGAACTATAAATCTCTTTCTAGCTTTAAATTTATTATCCTATGTAAAGTATGGGACCAGTAACAAGTTTATATGTCTATTATTGTGGACCAACCTACTTAAGTTCAGAGAGGTTTATCACTAAAAGGTTGGCCACCAAGTGGCTAATTATGTCCACAGTAACTCATGAATATTATCTACTCAAATATGGAAGATGTTGTAATCTATATGGGTGAATCTAACATCCACACTGGATAATGGTTTCCACTGCTGCTGGTTTTTTAAAGGCATATTAGACAGGCAGATTAGGAAAATGATATGATAGAGGTGTCAAAGTCACAGCCCTACACCGGCCACAAACTGCCCATAAGCCCCAAATAATCTAGAATCAGGTGAAAATGCAATTGAGAAATATTTAACAAAATAAATAAAAATGCAATAAGACATAGATAATGTTAATTTGTGGTTTTTAAAGCCAATATTCAGCCTGCAAGTATCTATTTCTATTAGAGTTTGACACCACTGATATAGATAGAGCATACCTGGATTTAACTGGGAACTTGACAGTCTTTCAGAATATTTTTGTGGACAAAATGAAGACGTATGGGTTGAATAATAAGTGGCTACATAATTGGTTGAAGGATTGGATATAAAGAATGATGGTTAATGAATAGAGATCAACCCAGAGAGGTCTCTAGTAAAGAGCTGGAGGATTCTTGGATTGGCCCTTTTCTGCTCAACACTTGTATCAATGGTTTGAATGAAGCCATAGATGTAATCTTTACGTAATCTGCAGGTAATAATAGTAATAATAATAATAATAGATAGCCTTTTGTAGTATGTTAATGTTTGCAAAAATCATTACAGATGTTAACTGATTTGATCCTCAAAACCTTAGGAGGTAGGTGCTATTATTACAACCATTTTACAGATGAGAAAACTGAGGCACAAAGAGGTTAAATGACTTTAGAAAACATCCTCTGCCTGTAAGGAGCATTGAACAGTTTTGAGTTGGGGGTCGACATGGTTTGATTTGTGCTTTGGTATCAGTTTGGTTGCTATGTGGTAAATGGATTGAAGAGAAAAGAAACTGAAATCAAGGAGGTCAATTAGGCAATTATCCCAATACTTTAGGTGAGAGAAGATGAGGAACTTAACCATGGTATATAGGGTAAGCTAAGTAGCAAAAAAGGGGCATGGGTTGCATTAATATATTTGAAGGGGGTCATCAGGGGTATAATATACAAAATGAGGGATATAGAACACAAAGTTTGTGGAATTTTAAATTTGAAGCTGTCTAAATAAAAATCAGAGCTTCAGTGATTGTATCTATTTCCTATACAAAAAAATAATAATCTCTGAAGGATTTGACATTATTGACAACCACTTCCTTTTCGATATTCTCTCCCAATTTGGGCTTTGTGACACTGCTCTCTCTTTATCTTTTCATACCTGACTAGATCCTACCTTTGTTTCCTTTGTAGAATGATCATCTTTGTCCCGCCCCATATCTGTAACTCAGGTGTCTGGGCCTCCTCTTCTCTGTCAACTCTCTCTCTCTCTGTCTCTTTCTCTCTTTCTCCTGTTACTCATAAATTTTCATATGTTTAATTACGGTCTCTCTTTTGATCTCCAGGTAAGCAACACCATTGAAAAATTTCACCTATCTCAAACCTTTAAATCTGTAACAGAATTCATTATTTTTTTTCTCCCATATTCTCCCCTGTTCCTATTTCTGTTGAGAATATCACCACATTCTAATCATACAGGCATACAATCCTGGAGTCATCCTCAACTTCCCGTCCTCCCAAATTTCCCTCTAAACAACTAGAAAACCATCTTGCAATTGGTCTAGGAGCAGGCAAGCAGCTTACCAGCCCAACAGGAAAGGTGTGTCTCACTTGGGTGGGAGGGGAGCAAGGTCCAAGAGCAGAAACAGCAGGGGGCCTGCAGCAAGGCTACAAGCCCAGGGCAAACCACTAAAGAGACCCCACCCTCCTGCAAACCAGCAGCCCCCTAGGCAAGTGAGCAGTCTATGCAACACAGATCCCATCCCAGAACAAGCCACCAGCAAGGCCTTGACCCCACTGCTGACCAGTAGTGAAACCCTGCCCCTGGGCCTACCATTGGAGAGACCCTGTTTCCACAGCAGACCAGAAGGAGGGCCCCACCTCTGGGTCAGACCAGCAACAAGATCCATCTTCCAGGGCCAGCAACCAGAAAGCAACCCAACAGCAAGGCCCTACTGCTGGAGCAGGCCAGAAGCAAAACCCCACACACAGGGGAGGCCAACAGGAAGGTCCCACCAATGCAAAAAAGAAAGGAAGCCTACACTCTAGAGAAAGCAAGCAGCTAAGCTCTGAGACCCAGTAACAACCAGCAGTAAGACTAAGAGTCCCAGCACAAAAAGCTTGGGACTATACAGGACCAGAGCCTAACTCTCACATAAAAACACCAAGCTACATAAAAGGCATAAAAAATGAGCAAAAACAAACAAAAAAAAGAGCTAGACTATAAAAAGTTACTATGGTGATAGGGAGGACCAAGGCATAAACTTAGAAGAGGATAATAGTATCACAATGGCTGCATATGAAAGCCCCAAAGAAAAATATAATTTGATCTCAGCCCAAAAAAGAATTACTGGGAAGACCTTAAAAAGAATTAAAAAAAAAAAACAGCAACAACAACAAAATAAATGGGTGAGAAAGAAAATTGTACTAGAAGAACAAGGAATGGGGAGATTGAATGGGGTAAATTATCCCACATAAAAAAGGCATGAAAAAGCTATTATAATGGAGGGGGAGAAGCTTAAACCTTACTCTCATCAAAATTCGCTCAAAGAGGGAATAATATACACACTCAATTGGATATAAAAAATTATCTATGCCGATAATTTTCACAATCTAAATTAAATGGATGAATATCTACAAAAATATAAATTACCCAGAGTAACACAAGAAATAAAATACTTGAATAACTCAAACTTAGAAAAGAAATTAAACAAGCCATCAATGAACTTCCTAAGAAAAAATCCCCAGGACCAGATGGAATCATAAGTGAATTCTACCAAACATTTAAAGAACAATTAATTCTGATACTATATAAATTATTTGGAAAACAGGCAAAAAAACAAAACAAAACAATAACAGTCCTACCAAATTTCTGTTGTGACACAAATGTGATGCTGATACACAAATCAGGAAGAGACAAAACAGAGAAAGGAAATTATAGATCAATTTCCCTAATGAATATTTATGCAAAAATTTTAAATAAAATACTAGCAAAAGGATTATAGCAATATATCACAAGGACCCTATACCACGACCAGGTGAGATTTATACCAGGAATGCAGGGCTGGTTCAATATTAGGAAAACTATCAGCATAATTGGCCATATCAATAACAAAACCAACATAAACAATATGATTATCTTAATAGATGCAGAAAAAGCCTTTGACAAAGTATAGCGTTATTCCTGTTAAAAATACTTGAGAGCATAGGAATAAATGGAGCTAACTTTAAAATGGTAAGTATTATTTATCTAAAACCATCAGCAAGCATTATCTCTTGTGGGGATAAGTTAGAAGCCTTCCCAATACATTCAGGGATGAAACATGGATTTCCATGATCACCTCTATTATTTAATATTGTACTAGAAATGTTAGCTATAGCAATAAGAGAAGAAAAAAATGAAAGGAATTGGAATTGGGAATAAGGAAACAAAATAAACAAAAAATAGATGCAGGAGAGTTAATATAAGAATTATTAGACTATCTGAAAACCATGATCCAAAAACAAAAAAAAAATCATTTTTTTCAGATGGTATGATATTATACTTAGAAAATCCTAGAGAATCAACTGAAAAACTATTTGAAATTATTAACAACTTTAATAAAGTTGCAGGATACAAAACAAACCCACATAAATTGTCTTCATTTCTATATATTACCAACAAAGTCCAGCAGCAAGATATAGAAAGAGAAATTCCATTTAAAATAACTACAGACAATATAAAATATTTGGGAGTCTAACTGCCAAGGCAAACCCAGGAACTATATAAACACAATTATGAAACACTTTGCACAACTAAGATATAAACAATTGGAAAATATTAATTGTTCATGGGTAAGCTGAGCCAATATAATAAAATATTAATTTTACCTAAATCAGTGCCATACCAATCAAACTGTCAAAAAATATTTACAAGAGCTAGAAAAAATAATCACAAAATTCATCTGAAAGAACAAAAACTCAAGGATATCAAGAAAATCAACAAAAAAATGTGAAAGAGCCATACCAGATGTCAACCTGTATTATAAGGCAGTAATTATAAAAATAATCTGGTATTGGCTAAGAAACAGAGTGGTGGATCAGTGGAATAGATTAGGCGCAAATTACATTATAGTAAATGACCATAGTAATCTGGCATATGATAGACCTAAAGATCCATGCTTTTGGAGCAAAAATACATTATTCGACAAAAACTGCTGGGAAAACTGAAAAACAGCATGGCAGGACCTAGATATAGACTAACATCTCACACCATATACCAAGATAAGGTCAAAATGGTTGCATGATTTACACATAAAGTCTGATACTATAAGCAAATTAAGAGATCATGGAAGAGTTTATCAATCATATTTAGGGATAAGGGAAGAATTTAAGACCGAAGGAGATATAGAAAGCATTCTAAAATGTAAACTAAACAATTTTGATTATATAAAATTAAAGAAAAATTTTGCACAAACAAAACCAATGCAACCAAAATTATAAGGAAAGCAGAAAACTGGGGAAAATTTTTTGAAGTAGGTGTCTCTGATAAAGGCTTTATTTCTCAAATATATAAAGAATGGATTCAAATTCATAAAAAAGCCATTTCTGAATTGATAAATGGTCAAAGGATAAGAACAGGTATTTTTCAGATGAAGAAATCAAAGCTATCTATAGTCATATGGAAAAAATGTTCTAAATCACTATTGATCAGAGGAATACAAGTTAAACCAACTCTGAGGTACCACCTCACACCTGTAAGAGTGGCTAATATGAGAAAAAAGGAAAATGTTGGATGTTGGAAGGGATGTGGGAAAACTGGGACACAATGCATTGTTGATGGAGTTGTAAACTGATTCAACCATCTGGACAGCAATGTGAACTATGCCCACAGGTCTATAGACCTGTGCATACTCTTTGATCCAGCAATACCACTGCCAGATCTATATCCCAAAGATATCCAAAAAAGGGAAATGAACATATTTGTGTGAAAATATTTATAGCAGCTCTTTTTTTGGTGACTAAGAATTGGAAATCAAAGGGATTTCCATCAATTGGGGAATGGCTAAACAAGTTGTGGTATATGATTATAATGAAATAGTATTATGCTATAAGAAATGACAAGCAGGATGATTTCAGAAATACCTGGAAAAACACATGAATTGATACATAGTGAAGTGAAAAAAAAGAGGAGAATGTTGTACACAGTAACAGCAATGTTGTTCAGTGAAGAATTGTCAATGACTTAGCTATTCTCAACAATGCAATGATCCAAGAAAATCTAAAAGGACTAATGATTAAGCATACTATCTTCTTGCAGAGGAAGAACTGATATTCATTGAATATAAACTGAAGGATGCTTTTTTTCACTTTTCTTTCTGTACAAAATGCCTAATGTGGAAATGTTCCACATAATTGTACATGTATAACCTATATCTGATTGCTTACCATCTCATGGAGGGGGGAGAGAGGAATAGAATTTGAAACTCAAAACTTTAAAAATGCTTTAAAAAACCCCCAAACATTCCTATTTCTTCATTGTGCAATATTGTTATTACTGTGTACAGTGTTCTCCTGGTTCTGGTCACTTCACTTTGCATCAGTTCATGTAAGTCTTTTTAGGTTTCTCTGAAATCATCCTGCTTGTCATTTCTGGTAATACAATAATATTCTATCACAATCATATATCACAGCTTTTTTAGCCATTCCCCAATTTCCAATTCTTAGCTACTACAAAAAGCTGCTATAAATATTTTTGTACAAATAGGTCCTCTCTACCTTTTTTATGGTTTTTGGGGTATAAACTTAGCAATGGTATTACTGAATCTTCCTGACTTTAAGGACATCTCTCCATTTGCTATACCATCTTGTCTCTTTGACAATTAGAGAAATGAAGATAAACATAAAACATATCAACAAGAACTTAGATTAATTGAGTTCCAAGAGGTATAGATGAACATAGGAGTGACTTATGAAAAAAATACTATTGTGAAGATGCTTCAAAAAATAAAATTTGTAAAAATTTTAACCAAATAAAAATAAAAAATAAACTTTAAGCAATACCATTTCTTTTCTGTCCAAAGGAATCATGAATCTGTATCAAATATTATTTGCATTTATGCAAATTTACTGAAGAAGTACACCAGGCAAATATTTCTTTAAGTTGGCACTTTTATGTCACAGAGATTGTGAGAAATAACTATTTCATAATATCATACTGTGGTTTCTGTACCTACTGAAAACCCAATGAATTGTTTGGCTTCATTAAAATAATGTAAAAAAAAGAGCACTGGGGACAGCTTTAAAGGATTTTCAAGAAGATATTGATAGGAAGAAGATAATGAGCTTGTTAATAGCATAAATAGGCCAACTTCCCTCACTTCTGTATCCCCAGTGATTCTCCCCAATATCAAGGAATAACACTTCACTTTTTTTTCCCTGAAGTTACATTGAATTCTATTCATTCACTACTAGCAAATCTAGTATTTGTGTCAGTTCCCAGGAAGTGAATCTGTGAATATAAATATGAATTTAAGTTGGAAGTAGAATACAGTTTTACAAGTAGATTAGAATCACCTTCAAGGCTGAAAGATGGCCACCAAACCATTCCTACATGGAAGAAGCTTTAGTGTAATAGGGCATCAGGTATCAATGAACATTGCTGGGATGCAGGAATGACTTAGTGGCATGATTCATCTCTTCAGTATTTATTAAAATTCCTGTTAATCTGTAGCTAAATCATGCTTTGGGCCTAATCTAGTTTCTTTCAGGCTCTAGTTTTATGGAGATACACCAGTTTATATGTCTGACAAAGAATTGGCATTTGACTTATTTTTTTTCTTAGATTTGGGGGAGGGGTATTACTTAATTTTATATCAGTGGGTATTTGATGCAATTTGTTCTATAAGAATTATAGAAATTTTGGTTGAAGGAAGAAAGTATGGGAAAGGTCACCATTTATAACAGTTTCACCCAGTCCTTTTCAATCTTATTCCTAGGGTAATTTTGTGGCAACCAGGGCATTAGAAGGTTCAAAAAGAACATTTTTCACACCAAGTCTACCAAGTTCCTTTGTAGTTTTGTTAAATAAGGACCTAGAGATAATTTGAAGGGGGCGTAAGCTAGTTCTCCAGTGGTATAATAGTAGTTTGTATAACTAAATACTACTAATATAATAAAATTAAATGCAATTGTGTCATAATTCAGATAAAAAAGTAGATTGAGAGACTGAATTGTAGGAGTAAAATGCAGTTAACAAAAACAAACTTAAATTGCCTAAGGGCTTCTTTAGTTGACTGGCTAGGTGGGGGTTGCTTGGAGTGAAGATAGACCTTGGGGTTAAAACTAAAAACCTACGGAAGTTTGTCTTAAGGGGAAAGGAGGCTTACTGGAATTAAAGGCCATGCAGGATCATCAAGAGGGCAATAAAGAAGTCTATTACAGCTAAGACCAGAATATAGAGCAGAGGGCAGCAGGAAGTTTATTGCTGTTGTTTCTCCTTTGTTCTTGAAGAGGACTAATAAAGTCATGAGGGTGATGTCTTGACTTGCTCATGAATTGGGTTTTAAGAGAGGCCTCACTTTCTCCTTCAGAGTCATCACAAGTCCAGTGGTAAGACAAAAGTCAAAATGATTAATGATAGCCCAGGACATGATGGATGACTTTGACTTTCTAAATTAAGGCTTTCCCCAGGCCTCAGTTTATCTGAGGCAATGCCCATTCAATGACTAAGGGTTAGGTAAGAATTGAGACAAAAAAAGGCCTAATTTGCCATCACAAAAATTGCAGTCTAGGAGGGAAGGACACTCAAAGTTTCTGACTGAAACAGAAGAGCTGTTAGGTGCACCATAATAGCTGATATTACCATGGGAATCTTTAAGATTTCCCAAATACTTTAAACAGATTGTCTTATTTGAGCAGTCACATTTTTAAAAGTATTAACTGGGTACCTAAAAAAATCTAGACCTGATTGGTTTCAGATGGAAGAGTCCTAGAGTACAAACTCCCAAACAGTTGAGAGTGATAGCATTAGAATTGCCTGTGGAACTCAGAGAAGGTCAAAGGCAGGGCTTGAACTCAGGTCTTCCAGATTTAGAGAAAGTCTTCACCAAACCATTTAATCTGTCCAGGGAATACATTATCTTCAGAGGCACAAGAGCTTCTCCATGCAAGTAACTCTCCATATATGTTCCCTTTTCACATGTGTTTCCTTCATTTGCCCCTTCCCCCGCTTATTATGTGGTAAACTGTGGGAAAGAATACCTGTATGAGTATGGGGAGAATCTTTCTTGTCACTTCCTTTGTTCTGTTTAATTGAAGGTCTGTTGCTTTGAACTAATATGGCCTCAAGTTGACCTAGTAAAATATTACACACAAATAGACTTCTGAGCTATGATGTTGAGTGGATGCTTTCCCATAATGTGAATCCAACCTGGGATAGCTTTCTAGAGACTCTTAGGTAAGGAAAGTCCTAGGTGTTAAAACTAAATGGAATAAGCAACAAAGTCCCCTTTACTCATGGCTGCAAAAACACAATATGAGGTAAAAAACATGTTTTCATTTTTATTAGTCTGTGAGAGAACTAAAGTACATACATTTTTTCATGTAAATATTTCATAATGTGGATATTTCTTTCTGGCATATCCCTTTCTCAGCTCTTACCACTCATCTTGAGTGATCACCTATCTTTAGTTCTTTGGAAGCAGTGGTATTGTATACCTCACCATCAGTAAAATGTTAATGTTGAAAATGTGGTCCTTTGCTTATATGTGAAGCTTGAGGCCAGCAGGAGATTTTTGCAATTTCCCAAAAGCAATCTAGTCCACTCTCAGATATTTTCTGGATATTTTCTTAGATGTTTTCAGATATCTGGAAATCAGATATTTTCTGACTAAGGCACTTTGTGGGCTTTTTTTTGTCTCCTTGTTTACACTGGTTAAATGTTGGGATAAAATGATTATAATTGGTGTCAAAGTCATTTGTTGACCTTTTCCCATTTTTTATTTTCAATAACTTGTTAAAAAATTGAAGATTAAATCACTTTAATTACACCTCCTTTCTTTTTCTCACTTTCTTCTTTTCCCTTTCTCTCTATTTCTCTCTCTCTCTCTCTCTCTCTCTCTCTTTCTCTCTCTCAAAAATTTGTTCATCAAATACTACATTACTAATTGAAAGTATTTGCCATCAGACTATCATATAGATCAGAGGTGTTAAACCACAAACCACATGCAGCATGTAACACTCCCAAGTAAGGACTGAAACAGATTAAAATGTTATTGGAAAATACTGAAGATTAACAAAAATACAATAAAGCATAGATGATGTTACATTTTAAAACTAAATCATTATGAAACTTTCAGGTATACTTATGTATATATTAGTGGCCCCCAATTGTTTTATGTTTAATATCACTGACATAGATGATTACAAATTATATTCCAATATTGGCTGTGGAGGATGGAGGGGTAAACAAATTTCATGAAGAACTTGCTAATACCTCCCAAATAGGATCAATATCCATTCTAATATTTGCCTGGAACATGGTAGGTACTTAATAAATACAAGCTGATTGACTAGTGACTTCAATGAAAAGGTAAGGGTGGAGAGAAATATATGTGGAGTCATGATTCAAGAAAAAAATAAGACCAAAGGCTTATAGGTTGTTCAATTAAATTGGATTGAATCCATCATCTTCAAAATCATCATTTACCAGGGTAGTCATTATTAAGATTTGTGACATTCAGAAAGTCTCATAGAATCTCAGAAGGGACCACAGAGACTATCTAACCTAAATTATATCTATAGAAGGATAACTTCTATAATATCCTCAAGAAGTGGTCATGCAATCTTTGCTTGAATATCTCCATTGGTAGTGTTGATTGATTGATCTGAACTCAAGCAGATCAAAACTAAACCTTCATCTACTTGACGACAACTACAATGATCTCCCAAGTTTCCTTATTCAATGCACCTCCAGGCCATGTTCACTCAGTACTATCTCTCACCAGGGTGAGAAGTATATATTGGCAGATGAGGTTCCCTCATTATCAGCATCTTTCCCTCAAGGATGTTCCTACATTTACCTGTTCTCCTGCTTTCCCTGATCCTTTGGCTCCAGTGGTCCTACCTGGTTACTTATGGGCAACTGGCATTTATTATACTGACTTCTATTTGTGTACTTTTGGTTTCTCTCACCTACCTGGCTTCTAATTCATCAGCATCCTCACCCTTGTGCCCTGCCTAATTCCATTGGCTCACTGCCACCTATAACCTAATCAAATCTACTAGGATTAGCAGATAAATTTAGTGATTAGATTTTTCACTCTGAGAGTTAATTAAATTTTATCATCAATAATTTCCCACATGTCTGGAGGTCAGACTTCCAGCAATCTCAATCTTCTGGAATGCAGCCATCAACCATCGGGGAAAAAGACTTTGGAGGGGCAAGTAACGGTTACACAGCCAGTGTGCACTTCACTCTATGAAAGGCAGTCATTCTCAGGCCAGAAAACTAGTTTAAACTAGGGTATTAGAGTATAGTGGCAAGGCACACAGACAACAGGGAGAAGTAAGAGCTCGACAGCTGAGAGAAGGGAGAAGAAGCAGAGAGAAGAAAGATAAAAAGAATATAATTTCTTCTGTCTGTTTCCTAGTTCTTTAGTATGGCTATTTAGAACCATTGTGTATAAGGATAACACTTCACACTTCAATGGCCTTTGATGATGTTATCATATTACTTTACAATACAGAATAGTGGAAACATGGGATGTTGGAGTGAGAATAGATCTTAGAAATCATTTAATCAGACTTGGTCCTTCAAGAGATGAAAAAGCACAATGTCACAGCTAATGAGTGGCAGAGATGGAATGCAAGTTCAGTCTTTCTGACTCCAAGTCTCATCAAGTTTATTAAATAATCGATGTTTATGATGAATCAATCCAATTGAAAACAATTCAGTAAACAGTTATTATGAGCCTGTATATTATGAACCAGATTATATAGCGTATACTCATTGTAAGAAAAGAGGGATGCTTTTAATATTTAACATTTCCATTAAATAGTTAACATAAACCAACTTTTTTGGCATTATTACAGCACCCTTTACCCTACTTAGGCCATCTGGAAATTTAATTTATATGGAACATCTTGTTTCATTGAGGGTCATGAAACACTATAATCTCTGAGCAATTACAATTTAATATCACTTGGAGTCAAATGGTAGGTGTGAGAAGGCTACATCCTATAACATAAGGAATGATGAAGAAAAACTAGAGGAAAGAACGTCATCATGAATTATTGAAAAAAATGGATTGGTCATATTGCAAGGGGTAGACATGAGATCTCCACTGTCATTCTTGAAATGCACAAAAAAATGCAAACAGACCACAGTACATTATAGAGTGGACTCTTTGGTGAACTAATGAGAGAACCTGAGCAAGAGTTGTCCAGGCTGGGCAGGTAGGTTGTAGCTAACAAGGGAATATCCACGCTGATATGTACATGGGGTTTTTTGAGTATTTGGATATTAAGTGGAATATTTCATTCTCAGATAATACTGGTTAAAAGAGGTCTTACAATTTTGGAGAGTCATTTAAATTTTCTGAGCTTCAGTTGAAGATGAAGACATCTGTAAAATGTAGATCATAATACTTGCACTACCTCCCTCATAGAGTTGCAATGAGGATGAACTGAGACAGTTTTAGAGTACAAGTTTTAGAGACTCAATTGAATGATTTTGTCTGTAAGTATAATCTTAATGCATATTAGTCTTTCAGAAAATTCTTGCTGATATATTATATGTCATAAAGAATAGTCTTTCTATAGCTAAATAAGAGCAAAAAATATAGTTGCATATCTACCTGATGCTATAATCAATTTCAAAATTTCAGAAAAGTCAGCTGGAAGATAATAAAAATAAATTACCTGAATATAAGCATCATAGGGAGAATTTGTGGGTGCTGTCACTAAAAAATAATGAATGAGTGACAGATGAAATGGGAAACTGATAAGCTGCTATTTGTAACACAGTATGTGCACATAAGTAGATCATTTTATTAATTATGACAATGGAAATAAATTCTGCAAGATGATTTTGTCTATGGCCTACCTCTTTCTTGAAAATAGCTATTATTGGAATGGTGGTAACACAGTGGTTTTCATATTCCTCCTAATGAATAATTAAACCTTTGCACCTTAAAACAGCTCCTATTATCTTGGAATCAGAAGAGTGATATCTAATGCATTGTTATCAGTTTGCAGAAGTCATAATTATGGAGCTGTTATCAATAGTACTGAGTAATGCTGCCTGCAAAGGCTATTACGCCAACATTTGTACTTCTCAGCCTTGCCCTCCTCATCTTCTCATCACAGTCTAGAACTTCCTGTGTATTGTTTCCATTCCCAGGTAGCTCTACATTTTCTATCAGAAGTTCAGCTTGATTTCAACTCCAGGGAATATCTTGCATCCCCCAGGATAAAATGATCACCCGAAATTTCATCATCATGAAGATTAATGTGATTTTTGATATTCAATACCTTACCTTCTCAACCCTCTCCTCTGATTAGAGGGCTAGATTGTGGAGCAATAAATTCCTATCAAAGTCTTTCTTTATAGATGACTCAGAACTTCCTGAACTTTCTAAGTAACTCTCCATTTTCCATCAACATCTCTCCTTGGCACCAGTTATACCCTGCTATCCAACCACCCAAAGTTTTTCAGCTTCCTTTTGTGTGTTGTCTTCCCCTATCAGAATGTAAGCTCCTTGAGGGAGCTTTTGTCCTTTTTAAAAAAAAAATTTATTTGCTTATCACAGTGCTGCCATAGGCACTTAATAAATATTTATGGCATTGAAATGAGTAACTCTACTATGGAATCACTGTCAGGTTTTTAGTATCTCTTCCCTGAGATCTCAATTTAATATTAACACATTTAGAAAATTTTTAAAAGTTTATAGCTGTCAGCAGGGGTTAAGAAATTCATAACACACTTTCTATATAGAGCAAACTCTAATTTATACAGATTGGTTGAGGAATGGGATGTTGTAATGAATTAAATATTCTGGTAACTTAAAAAAGATAGGATACTTTAAAAATACCCAATATTAAATGCAATCTCTATCTTTTTTTATTCAAAAGACGTTTTATGACCTTAAAGAGCTCTAGCTTCCTTTTCTAGTGAGAAGAGAATCTGGTTATTAGTTTTCTGGTATAAAGAAGATAGATATAATTCCCCTTCCCCCCAGCTCAGTTGATACTGTATATTAGAAGATTATGAAAGGTTAAACATAGATGGTGCTTAAACTCAATCTTGAAGAAAACTAGGAATTCTAAGAGGCATGAGTGAGTTTTGGAGAGATGGGATGGTGGTAGATGGGTCCTATTTCTACTTCAAAGATCATAGTTGGAAGAGGTCATCTAGAGTACCAATCCTTTCACTTTAGAAACAAAGAAACTGAGAGCCTTAGAAGTCAAGTGAATTGTTCAGGGTCACATAGGTTGATGAAAATGGCCAAAACATCACACAAATGTGAAAAACCTGTCTTAGAAATGAAGAAATATCTGCCATTTAGTAGGAATTTAGTAAATGTATACTGGATTGACTGTTATCTTTCTATTTATATTGCTTCCTGTCATCACAGTTTGTATTAATGGCAAGAATGATGTCTAGCCCAATTTTGTTGTAATTTCATTTAATGTTTCTGTATGTGAAATCACTTATTTATATGTAGGAACAATGCAGACAAGTGACACTGTATAGAATCAATGCCCCAGTAGAATATAAATTCATTAAGTGCAGGAATTTGTTTTTGTTTTTTGTCTTTGTATTCTCAGTTCCTCATACAGTCAGTGTCTGGCACCTTTTAACTGCTTATTGAGTTGAATTCAATATAGTTGGAAAACTGATGGATAATGGGTTTTTTTTTTTGTTTAGGCTGGAAGTTCACAAAGGGAAAAGATAATGGTTTTTAAATTATTATTGGTAATACATGTAAGGAGTAGCTCATGGTCACTTTCTCACACTGAACTGACAAAATTGACTCTACTGTGGCTACCTCCATTGCTTTCGTGACCACAAATAGTATTCAAAGGGAGAAGGCAGTAGCCATTGGAAAGGCATAGTTACTTTTCCTTTTATCTTAAATATGTATTTCTGGGTTTTAGTAATGGAGAGTCTCTAATAAAAAATACCTTGGACAACATTGGTTTAGAATGCATATTTTTTGAGCAAAGATCCAACTTCTGGCTTTTAGTCCAAGTTTATGTACAGCATTCAAATGTTTCTGAAAACATGAAAATTTCATCTTAGATCTAGAGAGGAGTACATCTGATATGAAAGGCAAAATGTATTATTATCTATTCATGCTACAACCTGAATGAAAAATTCTGCAAGGTAAAAATTTGACCTGAATATAAAATGAGATCAGAGTAGTTCTATTTCCACAGGGCCTTTCCCCCCTCTCCCTTCCTCTTTTCAAAAAATCTTTTCTATTTTCTATAGTATTAGCCTTAGATGCTTCTCAGTACATCTATTAACCATCAGGTGGTCATCAATTTCAATACCATTAAAAAAAAAAAGAATGTTTGTTTCCAAGTCAACTGATATTGGGAAGAAATTAGCATTTTCTCTTCTTTAGAAAGAACAACATCAAACAACTTTTCAGGAATGTTTTAGAACTATCCATTTAAATTTATCTTTTTAATATTTATTTTACAGACTAAACAATTTTACTCAGTCAAATCTCCTCAATTTAATTATTTTTTGGCTTGGTATAAATAAAATACAAACTGTTCAGTTGGGCATTTAAAGCCCTTCATAGTTTGGTTCTAGCCTATCTTCCCAGCCTAATTTCATATTAATCCTCCTCATGTACTCAACATTTCAATCAAACTGGCTTATTATCTTTTACAAGACATCCCATTTCTTGCCTCCATGCACAGGTTGTCCCAGATGCTTAGATTGCTTTCTAACTTCACCTCTGCTTTTTGATCTTTATTTCTTTTCAAGTTTCAATTCAAGTGTGTCCCTCTCCCTAAAATCATTTTGTATTTTATATATGCATGCACATACACGTAGTATTTACTTATCTGGGAATATGTTGTATACGTTCCATGGAAGGTAAGCTGCAAGCTGCCAGGGAGGGACTTTCATATTAGTGTCCCTGGTATTTAACAAAGAGCTTGTATATAATAGGCTAATTGATTGGTATCCTGATTTAAGGAAACCTATATGTCATCAAGAAGAGTCACCTTAGATTACTATACCTTATGTGGAAATGTGGCTATTATCTACATTTTTAATAATTTGCATATTTAGAGTAGAGGGGTAAAGTGAATAGAAGACTGGCCTCAGAATCAGAAAGACACGCTTGGGTTCAGGTCCCACCTATGACATGAACTGTATCTGTGATCCTTGGAAAGTCATTTAATCTCTCAATGTCCCAGGCAATTATCTTCAGACTGTAAGTTTCAAATGAAGTGCCAGCTTGTATTGGTAGTTTAAGAAATAGTTCTCTGGGAATTCCCTATGTGGGTGAAATTATAGTTTTGGGTAAACAATAAGAATTTTTGAAAGATGAATTGAAATCAATTCATTAACATATTAATTCAGTTTCTATTTAAACCTCAGGTAGCTAATTAAGATAAATTTGAATTACTCCTTAAATTAAGAGGTTAGGAAAAGGGTGACATCTTCTATACTATATATACATAGTAAATGAAGAAATTTGGATTTCAAAAGCTATTTTTAAACTTTCCCTCCATATCTTCAGTGCAAAAATTTCCTTTTATCTTCCTCACAAATCTACACACAAGCAAATTTAATCACATGGGGGTATGATGATGTTTTATAAATGATTGATATTATGTTGAAATATTGAAAAGATAAGAAACAAGGAAATAGTCAATATTGGAATATCTGTGGGAAGTCAAGTGTACTTATAACCTGTTTGTAGAAATGTGCAGTGTTCCAATCATTCTAGAAAACAAACTGGAATTGTGTAATAAAAGTCACTAAACTCTTTCTACCTTCTGACTCAGCAACTTCACTAAACAAAGGAGGTCAATGACAGAAAGTTATTGACATAAGTGTGTAAGTACCAAATATTCATAGCAACATTCTTTGAGGTAGGAAAAAAAACACTGGAAAAACTGGGCATCCACATGATTGGACAAATTGTGATATGGGAAAGTAATAAAATATTATTGTACTGTAAGAAATTATGAATATAAGGAATTAAAAGAAATATAGAAATTGATATCAGTTGATATAGGGTGAAGAAATCAGCACCAGGAAAACAATATACACAATGAATACAACAATGTAAATGAAAACAGTCCTAAAAGAAAACAAACTTTAAGTGAAATACAATGAACAGTCTTGGTTTAGAGGAAAAGAAACATATATAGGATCTTATTTAGCTTAAGCCCTACTTCTTACCTTTTTTCAATTCAACCAACATTTATTAAGTAGCTGCCATATATACTATTTTAAGAGCTAGAGAAGATAAAAACTATATATTAGATAATTTGTATCCTTGTCTTCTTGGAATTGTAGTGGGTAGGAGACACAAATAACTATATCAGGAAAATGGTGTTTTACCAAGAATACCTTGACAATAGTATGAAGGATGGATCAGAGAGAAGAGCTCTGTGTCAGAGATACCAGTTACTGACAGTCACTGTGGCTGTGTGACTCTGGAAAAGTTACTCAACATCTCTTACCCTCAGTTTCATCATCTGTGAAATGGGGATGATTATAACACCTACCTTGTAAGGTTGCTATAAGGGTCAAATGAGATAATATATGTAAAGTGTTTCACAAATCTTAAAGCACTACTTAAAAGTTGTTTACTATTATTGTTGTTATTATTATTACATAGTCCAAATGACAAGATGAAGAGAGGGGGAAATGGGTGGTAGAAATGGAAAGGAATTGACTAATGCTAGTCCTTGCTTAGCTGTTCCCAAACCCTGTTGCTGCTGCCTCTCTCTTTGTTACTCTCCTTCTCTGCTTCCTCCAGAGGGGTTGAGGCAATAGGCAGATCCACAGGAAATCTGACACCTAAAATAATGTACTATACTAAATGTACAGTACTAATGCACTAAATTTTTATAATACTAATATACCAAAATAATCCACTGTAATCGATAAGTGGTTTGACAAAGGAGCAATTGTTATTATATATAATTTTTACTTTCTGAGCTACCCTTCAAATCCAAACATCATCATCATCATCATCATCATCATCATCATCATCATCATCATCATCAATCGTCTTTTCTCTAATGACTCGCTTTGTTCGAGTTATCATAGCTTTTTTTGTATTCATCTCATCCTCCGGCTATCCTTTTCCTCCCTCCCATGAGGTAATTAATTCTTAGGGAAGGAAAGGAGGGAAGAAGGAAGGAAGAGAGAGAAAGGTCTTCATTAGGATAGGGACAGAGTCAATAGACAGTATAAGAATGGAACAAAGTATTCAAACTGGGAAGAGGGATATTATATGCTAAATGTCAATCCCTAGTCTTTATATATCAGGGTTCAAGTTTATGATGATAAATTAGAATAGTAAAAACAACAACAACATGTTTTTAAATGAAAGGCAAGATTCAACATGGGTGTAAATGCAAATGAAACCATAAATCTAGTAGATTATTATGAAAAATGTATATTGGAAGCAAAAGTTCAGAGCAAGGACTGAGAAGTTATGACATGATAAATTGCACTGGTTTCCTTAGAATAGGACACTGGGGCAACAGTATCAAGGAACAAGGACCACAGAATTTTGTCCTTGGGGTACCATTTATATTCTGTCCAAATTGTTTCTTTTTTTATAGGAATTTTTGCTTTTATATCAGTCATAAATAGATTTTTTTTTTACATGTGTAGTCATGCAAAACACTTCCACGGTGGTCATGTTGTGAAAAACTAAGTATATTTCCCCTAATCCTATTCCACCTCTCATTTACTCTGTTCTCTCTTTTGACCCTGTCCCTTCTCAGAAGTGTTTGCTTCTGATTACCCCCTCCCCAGTCTGCCCTCCTCTCTATCATTTCCCTGCTCTCTTGTCCCCTTCCCCTCTATTTTCCTGTAGGGTAAGATAGATTTCCATACCCAATTGAGTGTGTATGTTATTCCCTCCTTAAGCCAAATTTGATGAGAATAAGATTCACTCATTCCTTCTCACCTTCCCCCATTTCCCCTCCACTGCAAAAGCCTTTCCTGTCTATTTTGTGTGAGATAATTTACCCCATTCTATCTCTTTCTTTCTCCTTCTCCCAGTATAATAATCTCTCACCCCATAATTTTATTCTCCAGATATCACCCCTTTATCTTCAACTCACTCTGTGCCCTCTGTCTTTCTATCTATCTATCTATCTATCTATCTATCTATCTATCTATCTATCTATCTATCTATCTATCTATACATACATATAATTTTTCCCTCCAACTACCCTAATACTGACAAAGGTCTTATGAGTTACAAATATCATCTTTCCATGTAGGAAAGTAAAGAGTTCAACCTTAATAAGTCTCTTATGATTTCTCTTTCCTGTTTACCTCTTCATGTTTCTTTTGAGTCTTGTATTTGAAAGTCAAATTTTCTATTCAACTCTGGTCTTTTCATCAAGAATGCTTGAAAATCCTCTATTTCACTGAATATCCATTTTTCTCTGAAGGATAATACTCAGTTTTGCTGAGTAGGTGATTCTTGGTTGTAATTCTATCTCCTTTGCTCTCCAGAATATTATATTCCAAGCCCTCCTGTCCCTTAATGTAAAAGCTGCTGAATCTTGTGTTATCCTGATTGTGTTTCCATAACACTTGAATTATTTCTGCCTGGCTGCTTGCAGTATTTTCTCCTTGACCTTGGGACTCTTGAATTTGGCTACAATATTCCTAGAAGTTTTCTTTTGGGGATCTCTTTCAGGAGGTGATTAGTGGATTCTTTTGATTTCTATTTTACCCTCTGGTTCTAAAATATCAGGAAAATATTCCTTGATAATATCTTGAAACATGATGTCTAGGCTCTTTTTTTTTTATCATGGCTTTCAGATAGTCCAATAATTTTTAAATTATCTCTCCTGGATCTATTTTCCAGGTCAGTTGTTTTTTCAATGAGGTACTTCATGTTGTTTTCTATTTTTTTATTCTTTTGGTTTTGTTTTACAATGTCTTGATTTCTCATTAAGTCACTTAGCTTCCAATTGCTCCATTCTAATTTTTAAGGAAGTATTTTCTTCAGTGAACTTTTGGACTTCTTTTTCTATTTGGCCAATTTTGCTTTTTAGGGCATTCTTCTCATTGGCTTTTTGGACGTCTTTTGCCATTTGGGTTAGACTATTTTTTAAGGCATTATTTTCTTCAGTATTTTTTTGGGTCTCTTTTAGCAAGCTGTTGACTAGTTTTCCATAATTTTCTTGCATCACTCTCAATTCTCTTCTCAGTTTTTCCTCTACTTCTCTTACTTGCTTCTCAAAATCCTTTTTGAGCTCTTCCATAGCCTGGGACCAATTCATATTTTTCTTGGAGGCTTTGGATATAGGAGCTTTGACTTTGTTGTCTTCTTCTGGTTGCATGTTTTGATTTTCTTTATCACCAAAGAAAGATTCTATGGTCTTGCTTCTTTTTTTTTTTTGCATAGTTTGCTCATGTTCCCAGCCAATTCCTGTAGTTATAAACTCTTTGTTAAGGTAGGGGTCTGCTTCCAGTGTGGAAAATGTACTGTCCCAAGTTTCAGGGGTTTTGTGCAGCTATTTTCAGAGATGCTTCTAGGGACCTGTAAATTTTCAGTTCTTCCAAGGTGGTATGATAAGGGGCGAGGTGTTTACTCCTTTCCTGGCCTATGCTCTGGTCTATGAGTGACCACATGTACTCTTTTCTGCCTTGGAACTGTGAAGAACGTCCCTCTCCACTGCCACTATGAGCTCCACCACACCAGTGCTCCTTTTTGCCCTAGGACTGCCACCCAGAACTGTGTCCCAGATCCAAGCATGGACAAAGCAAGAGGATCCTTCCTCAGCACCAGCAAAAAGATTCCTATAAATTCCCTTTTGATTAGCCACTTGATTCCCCCTCAGTCTGTGGGCCAGAAATTCAGGAAGCAGCTGCTGCTCCAGGGCTGCAGCTAGGGACTGGGGCTGGGACTGAGCTTCTCTCTCACCGAGGTCACAGACTTTTCCTACTGACCTTCTAAGTTCTCCTTGGTGTTTATGAGTTGAGAAGTCTGGAAACCATCACAGCTGCCTAGGATTTAGTCCCCTGAGGTCTGCTCCAGGTTTGCTGAGGCCTGTTTTGCCTGCTTGCCCAAGCTAAATTGCGTTCCTCTCCCTGCCCTGTGCAATAGACCTCTCCAATCAACCATCCATGTTGTCTTGGGTTGTTTCACTCTGTCTTTTTGTGGGTTCTGTTGCTTTAGAATTTCTCAAGCAAGTCACTGCTTTTACTTTGCCATCTTGGTTCCACCTCCCTGTCCAAATTGCTTCTTGCTAAGATTATCTTGGGTCACAATGGCAGTAAGTATTTAGAATGGTAATAAAAACTATGGCCATGAATATTACATTTTTATTAAAAGAAACATTCATATTTTGACATTTATTTTAGGACATGTACCAATGGCCCAGTTTTCTATGTTGCCCACCTAACTACACATCATAGTCTAGATTTAAGGTTTCCTTCATTTACTGGCTTTTATGTGAATATTAAGCCAAACTCTTTTGAGTTATTATTAATCTCATTTGAGAGGCTCTTATTGTACTGAGGCTTCATTCAGTTAGCACCTTAAGTTGCAGGTTTCTTTTAGATTGTTTCCCTATTTAATAGATATTAATAGAGCACACAGAGGAAAACCCCCAGTTTAATGAGTAGACACTCTGTGGAACCTTTAGGGAAGGACCTGAATGAACACCAATTGAGTAAAATAAGAAGGTAGGTATAGGGGGGTTGCACTTTTTACCACTAGTGGGAATACCCATGTCAATGAGATCACAGAACTATGTAAACACCAAATTATTTTATAAAGCCTATTTTTGCCATGATTGTTACTACTACTTTGCTGTCCAGTTATAGGGAGTGGAGCTAAATTATCTCTTTGAGTCTTTCCTAAGTTTCTATGATAGTTTTATGTAATTTAGGAAATCTATGTTGGCTCCTTCATAGGCACAAAGTATTCTAAGGCAGAGATATTAGAAATAATGGCAAGATATGACTGAATCTCTCCCCAAAGGCCAGGATTAAACCTCTTTGTCTTCCCTGTAAAATGGTTTGTGTGTGTGTGTGTGTGTGTGTGTCTGTGTATCTGTGTATGTGTGAATTTCCTGCCATTAGTTGTAGCAGTGGATATTAGTTAGGTGGTGAGTTACATATATCAATAGACTTGGTTTGACTTCTGCTTCATTTCCTCAGTGATATTGTGAGGAATATAATTAAGTCTAACCCATAACCAGCATACCTGGCCATGTAACTAAATGGTTCTATGGAGGGGGACTATGGTCATGATGGAATGATTGTATCTAATATATGGTGTGTAGCTTCTCATCAACTGACTCCAAAAGTAAAAATTTAGCAACTAAGAGGATTTTAGTCATATAGCTCAAGAAATTTTCTTTGACTTTAGAGGAGGCAGAATAGCTCCCCCTACTTTTTATTTATTTTTAAAATTTATTATTACATTTACTATCTTTCCCTCCTAGTGCCCCCTTCCCCAACTGAACAACTTAAAGAAACCTGACCACAAATATGCATAGTTCAGCAAAACAAATTTCCAAATTGGTCATGTCTCAATAAATATGTCTCATTCTGGATTTTTACTCTATCTCCTTTCTGAAAGGAGATAAGTATTCATAGGAGGTAAGATTCATCTTCACTCCTATAGACACATGATTTATCATTGCATTAATCAGAATTCTAATGTCTTTCAAACTTGTACTTCTCTGTAAAGTTGTTGTCACTGTGTAAATTGTTCTCCTAGTTATGCTTAATTTCCTCTGTATCATCTCACAGAGATCTTCCCGTTTTCCTTTGAATCTGTTATTTATTTACTTTTGAGGAGAGAAATAATTTCATCTGGCACAAAAACATTTCCTTACATTCATAGTACCATAATTTGTTTAGTTGTTCCTTAATAGATGGTTACTCCCTTAGTTTCCAGGTTGGAGCTATTATAAAAAGAGCTACTATAATGCTTTTGTATATATAGATCTTTTTCTTCTTTCTTTGATCTCTTTCAGGCAAAGGCCTAGTAGTGGTAGTGTAGTAATCACTTTTTGGCCATAGTTTCAAATTTCTTTCTAGGATGGCTAGACTTAATCTATAGCTTTAGTGTGCCTGTTTCCCCTCTAATCCCTCTGGAAGATTGACTTTTCAAAACAAATATTTAGTTAATTTTATAAACAGTGGATAAGCCAAATCAGGGTAAGGCACATTCAATCACTTTATGGCCTCAGTGTGATTTTTTTTATTTTAATTTTTTTAATTCTTTGCCTGATTTGTAGACTGACATTTTATTCAGGGTCAGATTAGACTATGTCCTTTCTTTTGAATAGAGCTAAAGCATTTAGCTCTGGAGACAAGTACTGCCATCAGTGCAGAGTACCAAATGAAATTCTCTCCCATGTCCTTTGCTGCTGTAACCATCGCGTGAGTGGGACTATTCTCCATTAATGTGATGCTATGAAAACAACTACAATAACAAGAAGTAAAAATGATGAGTGTCCATGGATCAAACTAACTAACTGCTCCTGGATTATAGGAGGACATTGTAATTTTAGATCATAAAAAACTGGTAGCCACAGTTACAGTCATCAATTTAATTATTTCTTCTTTTAAAAGACACTGCTTTTGAAATGGCCAGAGCTGGCAAAAGAAGGAAATACTAACTAGTATGTCAACATCTGTCCTATGAGGGGTACAGAATATACAGTGACTTGTGGGTAAAGAGTCTGTGTGGTACAGACTCAAAATCAGGCTGAGACATTGTAATCTTACTTGAAAATTGATGATGTAGGGGCAGCTATGTGACACAGTAGATAAAGCTCCAGCCTTGGGTTCAGGAGGACCCGAGTTCAAATCCAGCCTCAGACACTTGAAACTTTCTAGCTATGTGACCCTGGGCAAGTCACTTAACCCCTATTGCCTCACCCCCCCCCAAAAAAAATTAATGATGCAGAATGTAATTAAGTGGAGCAGAGACTTACAGTGAGGACACCTTAGGAATGAGATAATACAGACACTGAATATATATGGATGAGTATCAAATTAAAAAAACAATAGTACGACATTTTCTTTCTTTTTTTTAAACCAAGAAATATATTTTTTAATATTTTATAATGATATTGTATGTTTTTAAACAATTTTTTGTGTCTTGTTATTGTACTATTGACTAGTTAAATTTTTGTTTTTTATATTTAAAATTTTGCACATAATGCAAATTTCTGATGAGTTACATTGTCAAGACCATGATAGGTATTTTTAAAATATTAACTAATTATTATTTAAATGACATAAAAAACAACTTAACACCCCAGTGTATTAAAAAAGATAAAGGAACTATGCTTAAATATAGGTTTCCTCTGGTGAAACTTCCTGACATTTAAACTTATGACTAAAGCCATTCTCTAAATTGTCCCTTTACCTTCTAGTATGTTCATTTATCAACATTTTGGACGCCTCATGATATATCCTTTCTAGTTCACTGTAATTTTCTTCTATGGTATCCAACTTTCTTATTCTTTAAAGATTAAATTTGGCCATGTGCAATTGAGTCAGAGAGGTTGTGGGAACATATGAATGACATTTCTTTTTTCTGTTAAAATAGAAATTTACAGAGGAGTTAGGGGAAGTTTGGGGTGTAGAGTTCAGAATTTCTTTTTAACAAAATATCATTTCCTTGAGTATATAGGTATCTTCTTATATTTATACAAATGTCAAAACAGATTAATATGTGTCATTCAATATATTTATACAAATGTCAAAACAGATTAATATGTGTCATTCAATGTATTTATACAAATGTCAAAACAGATTAATATGTGCCATTTAATATAACACAAGTGTGCATTTTCACCAGGAATAAAGCTATCTTGTTAAACTTGATGGTTCATATATATGTTAGAGTTTTTATTTTGCCTTCTGTTGTAAACTTAACTTTAAAAAAATTCTTGGGAAGAAAATAAGAAAATACAAAAAGTTGGCTATGAGCCACCTAACACACACACACACACACACACACACACACTCACACACACAGAGTTTTTTTCCAACTTTCACAATATGTATCTTAAGTGTAGAATCACATAACTTTTATGAATGTTGCTATATATTTTTTGGCTAGAAATTTGGGCATAAATAAAAATAATTAAAATATATAACATCTTACTGCTTAAATTGATAGGTTGGATACTCACTGTACTTAAAGTTTTCATTTTTTACCACCATGATGACATTTCTAGATGCTTTTTGAACTTTTAATTTGGAATTCACTTAATGAGGTTTATGATTAGAGAAATCTGTATGAAGAAAGACCAAAATATACCATACTTTTGATATTTGATTCCTATCTGTACTGATTATATCTTCTGATCATATTAGAAATTACATTTTCAATGCCTTTTATTGTGGTGTGTCCTTTCAGCAAAGCATTTACCCTTCCATTTTATTTTCTAAGGGCTTTTCTTGATGTTCTCCAAAGTCAATGAAAGAAAATTAACATTGTCATAGCAACAGCTAATGACATATTTTACTAGGTAGTGAAAGTAAACTATCTGAAAACTTTACATTTCTTTTTACTACAAAAGGAAAAATGATTAAAATTAAATTACATTTCCCATAGCCATGTTAAGGAAATACTGGCATTGATGGAGAAGAATACAGAGGTCTTCATTATGGTATTAATACCACTATTCAATGAAATAAGGGTAGGGAGAGGAGGTGATATGATTTTATATATGAAGATTCTGTTGCTATCTAGCCATCAGCAGAATATGAACCTTTAAAGTTAGAGGATTTTTTCTTTTCACTAGAGTTTATGGATTTTTAGTGAACCATGCATACAGAATCTTGCCCACTCTTTATTTAGCACTGGATAAAGGTTAATAAAGTAAGTTGGACAGAGCTAGGAGTTTCTTACCTATGGCAAGAGAACAGAACCAAGTAAAATACTATAGATTGTTTTATATTTTTTGAAAGCAATGAGCAAAAACAAAGAAAATTATCCAAACATTATGACATCCTTTTCTGGGAAGTTTAACTGATGTGTATGGTTTGTCAGGCAGCTAGGTGGTACAGAGAATAGTGTGCTGGTTCTAGAGTCAGGAAGCCTTCAGTTCAAATGCTGCTTCAGACACTTACTGGCTATGTGACTCTAGGCATATCACTTTACCTCTGTCTACCTCAGCTATCTCATCTGTACAATGGGAATACTAATAGCGTGTATTCCCCAGAATTCTTGTGAGGCTCAGATGAGATGATGTAAAACACTTTACAAACTATAAAGCACTATGTGACTGCTAACTGTCATTATTATTTTTATGCCACATTAATTTTTCCTTAAGCCAATTCCCATTCCTCCACTGTCACCAATTAACCTTTGCACAAAACCAAAAAAGAACACACATAGCTCAAGAAAAGCAGTCAATAGAGGGACTAGCTGATAGAATATATTTGTGACATCTTATATAAAATGTATGGAAAGATATTGAATGAACCTTTTACATGTATTTGTATAGAAAGGGCTGTTGGTATCTATGTCTTCAGTCACTGATATATATATATATATATATCATCCACAGTTGTTCTTAATTTTCATAGGGGCAGAAATCATAATGATATGGGCCAGCAATATCATATGATGAAGGTGTTTTATGAGGGTGCATAAACATGGGTATTTTGAAATGGTCTACAGAAAAAAACATGTTTTATTAATACCTTCATAGAAGTTGTATCTGTAGGTATGTTATTATCTTCTTTATAACACCTCCAATGTTTTACCTTTTGTATTTTATTTCTCTTTTTTAACTTCTCTTTTAGATAATTTGAAACAACAAAGAATTGCAAGAAGAAATTTATCTGACATGAATATATATCAATAAGGATCATAAATTCATATATTCAGAGCTAAGAGACTTTAAAGGTCATCTAGTTCAAACCTCTTATTTTACAGATGAGGAAACTGAGGCCTACAAAAGTGAGTTGATTTGTCCAAGGTCACAGGGTAGTGAATAATAGTATTTTTGGCTTTCACTTGTGGAATTAATATTCATCAATTATTTCTTTTCAATTAGATTGATATTTCCTCAGTAGCAAGGTTTTTTTTTTTTAATTCTTCTGAATTACCCTTGAAGGGTATCAGTGTGGAAAAAGCATTGGATATGGAGTCAATGCAGTTGTATTCTAATCTTTCCTCTACTAATTGCTCTCAAAGCAACCTTGGTCAATCCAGCTAATTTCACTGGTCCTCATTTTCATTATCTGTAAAGTGATAAGATTGGATCTAATCATTAGGTAGATTTTGAGGTCCTCTCTAGTTTTAAATCTATAGCTCTCTGATTCCACAGGTCCTTCTAGTAAAATTTTGAACATACAGTAGGGACTAAAAATATATGCTAAATTTAAAAATTATTGAAAGAAAAATTTCATAATACCAGAATAAGATGATGCAAAGGAGTACGATCAATCAATAAGAACTTATTGACATGCTTATTATGTGGATAAAAACAAAACAAAACAAAAGCAAAACAGTCCTTGCCCTCAAGGAGTTTATATTATTAATAAACACACAATAAGAGCAAAATAAATGTAAAGCAGTTAAGTAGTAAGTAGCTATATTTATTATTATATAACATAGAATAAGAGAGTGATTAATGTTCTGTGATGTTACTCAAAGAAAGCTGGGCTATAAGTGAAAAAATGGATCTGGATCAGCAGCCAAATGCATTGAAGACAAAGACATTGATTTAAGAACAAATAAGATATTTGTCATAAAAGTGACATTCTAGAGTCTAAACATTATAGGAAAAATTTTGAAGTTGCTAAAACACACACAAATATGTGTATATGTTTACATATATATACACATATATACACACACACACACATATATATATACATATACACATCTCCAGGTATATGATTATTTTATTTACAATACATCCAATGTTTTGCCTTTTGTATTTTATTTCTCTTTTTTAACCTCTATTTTAGGTATTTGAAACAACAAAGAGTTTCAAGAAGAAATTTATCTGACATGAATATACATCAATAAGGATCATAGATTCATATATTCAGAGCTAAAAGGGATTTTAAAGGTCATCTAGTTCGAACCTCTTATTTTACAGATGAGGAAACTGAGGTGCATGTGTGTATATTTAAGTATACACACATTTTTTCTTCTACATTTATTTAATTTGCTTATTCTGACTCTGACATGAATTAGTTGTGTGATGCTGGGAAATCACTTAGCTTCTTAGTTCCCCAGGCAACTCTAAGACAATAAATTGCAGAACATTTACCCATTTACTTTGGTAGAGGGAGTTTCCTCACCAAGAGTTCTCTATACAAATAAAATCACAGGCCTAAAACTATCTAATATGAGTTTTTCTAATTCAATAATATTGAATTAGAACTATGCCTTGTAAGGTTAGTTTTTATTTTCTTATAACTCACTGAACAACTATATCTATACACTAAGTGGAAATGGATAAGATTTTAATAGAAATCATTCTTGATTGAGGAAGCAGCTTTAGTTTTCATATTAAAAGATATATGGTTCTTAAAAATCACTTTATGTTAAATTATTTTTAACATATTTATATTATATTCTACTGACTTTTGCAGTCGGAAAATTACATAGAGGTTGTAGGCACTTATTTAAGAGAGGCACTTATTTTAGTAAAGAAATGCAAAGCAGTCAATCTTTTTCCCCCACATTTTTTTGGTTGTTGTTTGAACCACCTAATCTTAGGATGGGTAGAATCTGTCATCTTTCATAAGATAGCTAATCAGATACTCTACTGTAATATGTTAATTTTTCATACAGCATAGGCCAACTAATGGATTATTGGTTGTGTTGTGTTGTTGATAGTATTGTGACTTTCACTAATCCATTATTTCAATCTCTTGTGTTAAGATCTGACTCCACTAGCTCTTCAGGGTGTAGAAATGACCTGAGATTTGAAAGCTATATTGACTAAGTACAAATTTAGGCAGAGACTATCATGGTGGAATGGCTTTTAGTATGTGTCCATTCAGGTTAGCATGTATGCCTGTGTTCCATTCTAGGTAAATTCAGAGAAGCTAATCAATAGAAAGTCATCTACTAGTTAATGATTTTTTTTGGACACAGAAATCTTTCTGCATCAGTAGACAGAATGGCCATACCTATGAAATCATAGACCTTTGAAACAGTAAAATAAAATGTTAAGTGCGCAATATAAATAGAGGCAAGCAAGGAAAAATGTTACTTTAATTTTGTTTATGCTTTCATTTGCTATCACAATTTTTAGCAGGATGAAAACCATTTCTCAAGGAAAAGTAAACAATATTGTTCAAGAAAAACCTTAAATTGATGAAAAAAGTGAAATTGGTCAGACTACAACCTAAAATAGTTTGAATGTCTTCTTTTTCTTTCTTAAAAAATGAGATAGGTTATACTCTCTACTTAATGAAACAAAAAGCTACTCATGTGCATGAAGAAGAAAAAGAGATGAGGGAAAAGACATAAGAAAAAGGAGATGGAGAATTTAACTATTTTTGTACAAATTTGGAATTGACTGGGGGAGAACTGAATAAAATAAGGTTGCTTTTATATGATTTTGGTTAGGAATAAAATTTAGCCAAATAAGTCAGTATATTTAATAAGTAGATAAACTAGGGAAATTTGAAGTTTGTGCAATTTATCATAAATTTTTGATTTATATATTTTATTCATAAACATATAGGAGATTCAGACACTACTATTCAGGAACTTACAGCTATGAAGAAACCCGACAGAGAGGTGATTGGCTCAAGATGCAGAATACTTTCTACTTTTAGATGTAGCCAATGTGGGGATTTGTTTTTCTTGACCATGCATGTTTATTAGAATTATTTTTCTTCTTTACCTTTTTTAATAAAATGTGGGGAGGGGGAGGTGGGAAACTGAGAAAATAAATGCTTGTTAATTAAAAATAAATTTCATTTAAAAAAAAGTTAAGACCTATACACAAATAGTAAAATGATTTGCAATAAAAGTGCATAGGAAAGGTACAAAGTGCTATAAGAAGTCAAAGAGATGGGATTTACTTACAGCTGAAGGAAATCCACCAAGGCTTCATTAAGTGCCATGAGGGATGGATTAGTTTTCATCATGTGGAGATGAAGTATAGGAAATGACATGGACTATCCAACACTTAGTCATTGCCGTGGAAAGCAATATGATGAAGGAATTGAAAGTTATCCTAAATTCAATTTAAGAAACATTTAAGTACTTTGCATTTACAAGACATTGTGCTAAGCAATGGAACTACAAAAATAAAAATCAAACAGTTTTTGCCTTAACTTTGCTTTCCCCTCTCATATCCAATATTTACCAAGTTCTAAAGAGTCTGCTTCTGCAATATTTTTTGCATTCAACATCTGCTCTTTATTCCTACCACCACCAATCCAGTAAGACACTCATTAAAACATACCTGGACTACTGGAATAGCCTCCTAACAGGTTTTACACTTTCTCTCCCCTCTAATCCATCCTTAACACCCTTACTAGATATATGTATGTATGTATGTATGTATGTATGTATGTATGTATGTATGTGTGTATGTATGTATGTGAGTGTGTGTGTGTGTATGTTTCTTTTCATGTAACTCAATTGCTCAAAATGATTGAGGGAAGTTCAAGCTCCTTATCTTGATATTCAAGGCCTTACAAAAGTTTATTCCACTATTTCTACCATATTCTTCAAACATTACCTAGTATTATACCGATCTACATACTCCGTGCTCCAGTGAAACAGGACTATTTGATCTCTTCTAGACAACTCTGTTTTATCATTTCCATTTTTTTGCTCTTGCTATTCTCAGTGTTTAGAATGCCTTCTCCTTTTCTTAACCTGTGTAATTCTTCTCATTTTTTATTCTACAATATATTTTATTGATATTTTTGTCATTGTATCACCGTTATTTCTTCTTTTCTCTCTAGATTGAATCCTCATTTGTAAAGAATAAAAACATCTGATATAGTGGCCATAGCTGACAACACATACATTGTCCTAGTAGCCTTCCACATTTCTGTAGTGAGGGGAGAGAAAAAATTTATTATCTATTTTCTGATGCTTTCCCTGGTTTTCTCAGAGTTCAATATCTTTTTAATAGTTTTAAATTTTACATTGTTATAGTTATTGTATATATTATTCTCCCGGTTTTGCTGATTCCACTTTGAATCAGTTCATACAAACATTTTCATAATTTTCTGAATTATTCACATACGTAATTTCTTACTGCACAAAAAAATTCCACTGCAGTTAATTGGTGAATTTTAGTTTTGTCCATTGATCCTACCAATAAGTGTCCACTTTTTTTCTAGGTTTTTGCCATCACAGAGTGCTACTATAAACATTTTGTTATATTTTGAACATTTGTTCCATTTTTTCCTTTTTTGGGGGTATTTGCCCAATAGTAGTTTCAGTGCATCTCAGTTAGTTACTTCATAATTCTCTCTCTCAAATAGGGAAAGAAAGGACCCAATTTGGGCCTTTTGAAAGTGTAGGATAGAATATTTGGTGGCACAATTCCAAGATGGAGAAGTTGGAGCTAATGAAGTGAAATAGAAACCAATTCTTCCACATATCCTCCTCCTGATTTTTCTCATTATATCTTTTACTTTTAAGATATTTTATTAAATCAATGCTTTCTCATTCTCTAATAGAAGATATACAAGTTTAAAAAAAACAAACAACAACTAGAAAGGCCTCCTTATCCCCCATCTCCATACTGCCAAGGAGTGACCTCTGAAATTGTTGCTTAACCATGAGTTGCTTTCTTTTTTTTTTTGCTTCCTATAATTGTAATTTGCTGTTCTCTCTAAATCCTCTTCCCTCCCATTACCCTTGTCAATCCTACAGCCAGTTGTCCAGGTGCTAGAGATGAGGGAGAGCCAGAGGCAGAAATACCTGTGAAGAGTCAAGTGTTATGGGCATGTGAGTTGGTTTTCAGGTATAAAAATTACCTTGTGGTGGATTATTTTGCTTTTCCTCCTACTGTGTTTGCTGCATTTTCTGCAATGAAGTGGCTTTATAATTATGTGGTATGATAGAGAGCAAGCTACCCTTAGAAGGCCTCTCACTTGGCAATCTCCCCAGAATTCTCCTACTCATTCTTCAAATGCCTTTAAATGTCACCTTCGCAGGAGAACTTTCCATTAATCTACTCAAAACTGTATTCATTGTTAACCGTTTCTGCTCTCAGTCCTCTCACATTTAGTTCTATCCCTTATACCCTATTATGTACTATTTTGTATTATAGCTATTTGTCTTTGTGCAATATTCACCTATTCAACTATGAGACACACATGGGAAGGACTATGTCTTATTTATACTTTGTATCTTTTCAATTATCTAGCATGCAAGGGATAAAAAAGTAGACATATTCAATGAATTCAAAAAAATTCTCCAAATTAAATCTATATATGTTTTGATACTTATGATGATGGCTCTATTAAACCACTATTTTAAGAAAGCACTGTCCATACTTCACTTTTCTCCTTTCTCTTTGGCCATCTCCTCCACATCATCACCAAGTACCTTGTTACCAGAGATATATACTTTTTTGGTCTCCTTCATCCTTCAGTTCTGATCATAAGTAGATCATAAGTAGATCAAGTAGATAAGTAGATCTGCACTTTCCCCCAGATGAAAAGTATCAATCTACTTCCTTCTGGCCTAACTCAAGATCCCTGTAAATTTCTGGATTAAAGTGCATCTCCCCCAGCCACTACTCCCGTATGTGTGCCATTTTCCCTACTAGAATGTCAGCTGTTTGAGGGAAGAGATTATCTTTCCTTTTGTATTTGTTTCGCCAGCACTTAGTACATTCATTTGTTCCCTTAACACATACTAAGTACTTAATAATTTTTTTTTCATTCATAATGACTTTGATGTCAAGGTAAACACATTGTACAACAAGAAAATATGCTTGATATTATGCTTGGAACTCAAAAAATGAAAGACACCAAAAGTATCAAGACTGAACAGAGACCAAATTTTTATTTATCATGAGTGTTTTCTTTGAGAGAAGAGTTAGAAGACGCAAGACATGTTCAGCACTAATTAACATCACAAAATGATGAAATTCGTTATATTATATTGAATTCGTACCTATGTGGGAGTGACCCTGAATCAGCTATTTGTGTACAGACTCTCAACTTATTGCAAAGATGAAAATTATCACTATATTTGAAGAAAGAATAAAAATAAAAAGACACATCATGCAAATAAAAACAGTTCCAACATCCCTGCCTTCTGGTACTGGAAGAATGGCCTATGCTCCTTTAAAACTTAAAATTAAAACTCTATCTACTGTTACTCATGTTCAAATTAAAACAAAAGATTCAATTTGGTAATTTCATTAAGAAGTAGCAAGGCAAATGGCTAATACTATTGGCTTTCCCTTTCTCCTCTAGGGGCCAATTTAATTTTAACATAGCTCTGTCAAAACAATGGTAGTTTCTGGTCTGAGTTGAGATTATCCTTAACTCATATGGTTCCAGATTTGATATTCCATCATATGTAACTATGGGGTTTGATTTAGGATTATAATATTGGGCTTCTAGGAGTTTGGGGGAAATCTGTTTTTTCCCCTACTGATTAGGACTTTCATTTGTAAATACACCTGCACGGATTCAAAACACTGAAAATTTCAAATCCATTCTAGACTAGAGTGTTCTCTCTAGGCATAAGATGACCAGAGTAGGCCCAAATGGAACCCTGACAGTTTCAACCTAACCTTCTCAAATGAGCACCAACCCACCTTGGTCTAGAGGTTTTGGGAGCCATTTGAAGAAAGAGTAATCCAGATTTTAAAGCAATTAAAACCAAACTGAACTCTTTATTGTAATTTCATATCAGTCTCAAATCAACACTAATTATTTGCTTAAATGGCCATTTTCCCCCATCTGTAGTACTCTCAATCAGAGATGACTCAGTTGAGAAGGGTATCAGAGAATGCTGTGAACTCAAAAAGCCACCACAAGTCCTAGTTTGGGATTCACATTTGTGGTCATTGGCTAGAACCAGATAATTTAGGGATAGGATGGGGACAGTTTAAGTTACTACTTGTTAGTCAATTTTGAGAAGCATGTGATGTTTTTAATTTCATAATTTATCTGGTAAATATACCTTGCTATAATACCTTGGATCTTTTGACTTCCTTCACACTTAAAGGAATCCAGCAGCAATTATTGAGGTGGTAATTGTTTCCTTGAGGTGGTAATTGTTTCCTTGAGGTGGACTGATGGAGTGGATAGAATTGGTGATAAAAAGACTTTAGTTTCAAATCCTGATTCGGTCCCTTATTAGCTGTGTGACCCTAGACAAGTCACTTAACCTATATATGTTTTGGGTAACTCTTTAGGATTTATTTTCTAGGTGATATTAGTTGTTTCAGTAGAGGTCAGGAGCACAAATATTATTAAACCCATTTTATAGATGAGAAAACTGAGAACTGCCATGATTAAGTGAATTGATCAAGGTCATACAATCAAGAAGCCAGAAATAAAATTCAGGTATTCTAATTCTAAGTCTATTGGTATATTTATATTGTGTTTTTAATTCTATGCTTCTGGGAAATTTTAGTAAATCCCATTTACAAAGTATCACATCCCGAGAATACCAGCATCACCTTAATTGAAAATTATAAGTTAACTCATATTTAAAATGTGATGTCCTTGCATGGCTATTAGCATTTTAAAAGGAGAGCCTTTAAGATAAAATTGAGATCATCCTACAGGGCAGCTAGGTGGTCCAGTGGATAGAATACTGGTCATGGACTCAAGAGGACTTGAGTTCGAATCTGTTCTCAGATTCTTACTAGCTATGTGATCCTGGGCAAGTCACTTAACCCTGTTTGCCTCAATTTCCTCATCTGTAAAATTAGCTGGAGAAAGAAATGCCAAACTACTTCAATATCTTTGCCAAGAAAACCCCAAATGGAGTCATGAAGAATCAGACATGACTGAAAAATGACATCATCCCATAACCTTGATTATCAACTATTAAGATAATTACTAAGGGTCTAAAGCTAGGGGAAGTGAGTTTTTTTATTTTATTTTTAGGGGGTGGTACGATGATGAAATCTCTTCATTGTTCTGTTCAACATTTTTATCACAACTTATGTTAAGTCCTGGTTGTCATCATTCTCAAAATTGCAGTGAGGCAAAGCTGGTAGGGATAGCTAACATGGCAGAAGATTGAATCAAGATTTCAACATGCTACACATAAAGTCCTACATCTACATTAATAAAAATCTGTTATACAATCAAAGACATGGATGTTGGGGCAAGAAAATAGTTTTTGTGGAAAAAATCTTAAGGTCTTTGTGGACAACAATCTCAATATGAATCAAGCATGATTTGGAAATCAAACATATTAATATGACACAAATATATTTAGCATAGATATATAATTTCCTTGGTGAGGGAAATTCCCAGTGTGGATTGCCTCCAATGATGCAAATTGGCCACTTATCTGTAACTTGTAGATTTGCCTAGAAGCACTGAGAGCTTCAGGGACTTGCCCATGGTACAACAGTGTGGTAGTGGTGAAGAACTATAATAATAACATAATAATAATAAATAGCTAACATTTATATAGTGCTTACTATGTGCCAAGCACTTTGCTAAATGTTGCTTAGTTACATCTTACTCTTTGTGACCTCATTTAGGGTTTTCTTGGATACTGGAGTAATTTGTTATTTCCTTGTCTAGTTCATTTTATAGAAGAAGAAACTGAGGCAAACAAGGTTAAGTGACTTGCCCAAAGTCACACAGTATCTGAGGCCAGATTTGAACTTAGGTCCTCTTAATCACAGGGCTGGTGCGCTATTCACTGTGCCATCTAGCTGCCAGGTATTTTATGCTATGCTAAATACTTTACAAGTATTATCTCATGTAATTCTCACAACAACTTGGGAGGTGAGTGATATTATTATCCCTATTTAAAGATGATGAAATTGAATCAAACAGAGGCCAAGTTACTTGTTCAAGGTCACAAAGCTAGGAAGTGTCTGAGGCCAGATATGATCTCAGGTCTTCCTCAGTCTAGGCCTAGAGCTCTATCCACCATGCCACCTCACTACCTCCAAGAACTATATGCTCTTAGAGGGGAGCACACTATTGTCCTAATCACCAATAGAAATATTCCTCTTGTTTGTACCTAAGAAAGAAGGGAGTGGAGCCTTCAAATATGTATGAGGAGTTCCATAAGATAATTCCCAGAAACCACCATTTCCAACTAAGCCCCATCTCTATCATGCTAAAAAGGTAAAGCAGACCCATATTTATTCTAAACTACATTAAAATAACAAGAGAACTAGGGCCAGGGAATGAATGAAAGACAATACTGTGTTTAGCCCCAACAATTTTATATTTCCTGAGCTGGTGAATTCCCTAGCAACTTTGTGGCATTTCACAAATGATGTTGTTGCTGACCTTCTGGATCAATTTGTTATGTAAAGCTAGATGGAATTTTATTGTGTTTATATTGGAAGTATCATGAATACATCTCCAACATAAGGTAAGTGAACATTAGAGAGGCAATGATGTTTGTTGTTTTAGATGCTATCGGTCTAGTCTGGAAAAACAAAACAAAACAAAACAAAATTCCTCTATTTGTTGTGTGCTATGGGGGAAAGCAGATCTCAGTTATTTCCTGGAGCTATTTAAGAAAACCCAGGAATTAGCCTTGGGGTAGTATTGGCCATTATTGGTTATTGGAGTCTGACTTCAATGTGGTGAAGGAGGAAGCAGCATGGAGAACTAACATGGAGTGCTTAAAAGTTTGTGAAAGGTTGGAGACAGGAAGAATGGGGAAGAGAAAAGAGGAAAGGAATCAATGGTTATATACAGGAGTGAAGGAAAGGGATGAAAATGAAAAGTAGGCCAAACCTAGAATTAGTGAACCTTAGCTGTGCATTGAGCCATCATCTAAGAAGTGCTTTGTGCTAGAGGTAGAGCTAATGTGATGATCTTTGCCCTAGTACTTCCCTTATACAGCATTCATGTATAAACCAGTCAAAAAAAAAAAGCAATGATAAGAAGTGATTGATTGGCCTTGGTCTTATATCACTTATTTGAATTGGACATTTTCTGAATTAGACTATTTTAGGTAAAGGGTGCCAGGGTTGAGGAGAAGCTCAGGATGAGGTGAATTTCTGAAGAGCCTTAAAAAAAAAGCCTAAGGAATTTTGACTAGTGAAGTGGAGAGTCAATTAAAGCTTTTGTGCAGGAAAATAACATGATTAAATTAATGCTTAAGGGAAATTAGTCTGGTAGTGTTTTAAAGGACATTTTTTTTGGAGGGTGATTATAGTCTGGAGTTAGGAAAATCATTTAGGAGGCTATTGCAGGAATATAGGTGAGATATTGAAGGCAATAGGAATGAAGATAGGACATAAAAGGAATAATTTTAGATAATAAATGACTAGATGCTTAACAAGATAAGAGGGATATTTTAAAGATAAATATAAGATGTTAAACCTGGGTGTCTGGTCAGATTATGTTATGTTAGTAGAGAGGGATTTTAGAATAAGCAGCTGATTTGGGGAGAAGGTAATGAATTTGGGCTAAGACTTCAAATTTTATGTAATAGTGAACTATTCAAGTTGAAATATTCAGCAGAAAACTGGAAATACTCATCTGTGTTCCCTATTTGCATGTGTTATGCTGAAGTCCTTGTATACATTAATGTCTTAGACATAGGTCAACAAATGAGTAGATTGTACTTGTGATGGTACTCATATTTAAAATACCATTAACTTTAAAGTTATATTGATTGTAAATTTATTAAAACTTCTTGCATACTTACATATATATCTTCTTCTCACTACTAGGCTGTAAGATAAATGAGTTTAGGAAACATGTCTTACCTTTCATTCTATCTTCCCCTATCAAAGAGCTCCTCATAAAACTGTCTTTATATGGATGAAGAGTCACCAGGGATGAACAGGCGTGGATAGTTTGTGTTCTCTCTCCTTGGAGAGAATACTTACATTAATTAAATCAGATTTGTCAAAAACTGAAACAAATAGCTAATAAAATAATGAATTCACTGCATATATAAGCCAACAAATATTGTTTCTCTGGGAAAGTGGCAATCATTTAAGTAAATTAAAATAATAATTGATGACCTTGTACATTTAAACCCTTATTAAACACAAGCAAGTGCTAACTATTTAAAATGCCTAAAGAGTTAAGGACAGAATCATTGTGTAAATACATTGCATTGACTCTACTTATTTACTCCATATTTATAAAAATGTTCAAATATTGTACAGCCTATATTAGCTTTGGAGCTTTCTTAATCCAACATCCACTCCCACTCCCATTAACTAATTGGGTCATCCAAACTCGACTATAACTCCCCTTCAGTGTTCTTGAGGTGCCCCTCAGGAATGAGTCTCTAATGCCATCATTTCAAACCCCCATTGGTGTTCTTCCCCCTCAAGACTGTCAGTTGAGAATGAATTTAGGCAGCCAGTCTAAGTAGTTTTTAGAAACAGTCATTCATTAAAGTGGTATAATAGAAACAATTGGTACAAAACATTCCCTCAAACATCTGAGACATCATCTCCCACAAGTATATACAGACTCCAGGGGAAAGTGGACTCAAATTTAGAGAACACATGTAGTAAAGTGTTAACTTGCAACTCTTAGTTGCTAGAAGTTCTTTAATCTCATTTATGGAATGCTAAAGAAGTTCACCTTGGGTATGTTGTAGTCTCTTTGTGGGGGTTCTTGTGGAATTGTGAGTCCAGTTTGTCCTTGGCTCCTAAGATAGACATTTCCACCACCTGAATATGGCTAGGACATCAACATGCATGTTGCCTCTCTAATTTAATAAGAAAAAATAATCTAATATTTTAAAAATCAGAGCAACTGGCTATTGCCATTAAATTGTTTACGAAGCAGGCTTATATTGTTATCTATTGTTTAGATAGGTCTAAATCTTTTGTTTTTACTATCACTAAAAAGTGCTGAATAGATTGTGCATATATAAATATAGATGTATCTATTCAGCAAATACTATTCCTTTTCATCATTCAGACTTTTCAAGAATTAGAAATTGAAAAGATTCGTTATTTCTTTTCTGGGACATGTTCTTTTCTTGGCTTCTAATCTGCAAATAGGTGAATGGATTTCATCTTCTAATTTCTGTGCTTATTACAGTTTTCCCCATAAGAATGAGTTATAGATGTACAGATATAATTTTGTTTTCATTTTCCTTCATCTTCCTTTGACAGAATCACATAATGAAAATGGAAAATAACGGAGAATTTGTCTTCTCTTGTACAGTTCTGAAGACTATAGAATTATGGTTCTACTTGGCTATTAGTATGAGTTTGATTGTTGGTTTGTTTTTGGCTCTAGAGGTGTGGGTATAGTTTGCATTGCAATTATGTCAAAGTCTTTTTCAGTTATAATGAAAAACTGTCTTAAACTATCAATCTTAAAAGGAGGCCATAGAAGGGGGTTTAGATTTAGGGGAATGAGAGGATAAGGGAGGGATTGCTGGAGTGGGGGTAGATTAAGTAATAGGAGGGTAAGGTAGCAGGTAGATGTAAAGTAGAGGAGTTAGGAGAGATAGAAAAAAGAGATATGCATAAACATAAAAACAAAGTTTAGGAGTAGAATCTCTTAGGGAAAGGATATATTTATGTATGTACATATTTATATGTATACATGAATGTATATATCAATACCTATATATAAAGATATCCATGCTCAATTGTATCCTTGGGGTGATGGGCAGAAGGGGGAAAAAGAACAAAATAAAAAATGTACAGCAGGGAACAAAAGAAAACCTACAAGAAAGCAAAGAAAAGATGGACAGTTTTCAACATAATGCACAGTATTTAATATATAGGGTTTCTTGAAATGAGGTTATTGCTATATATTTTGAATCCTCTCCTATGTTTTGCTATGCACATAACATGTTTTTTCTTTTCTTATTTTATATTTAAGTTTATAATGTTTCTCTTTTATTATTATATATTTAAGTTTCAGCATTTGTCTAAAATAAAAAAAATTTAAAAAAACAATCTAAGTCAAGGGACTAATGTCATAACTCCTCTGTAATTCACTAAGTAATGTCTTAATTTTGTATTGTAACGATAGGTATTTAATAAGAACTCCAGATAATTTTATGATATTAGAACTCAATGCTGAAAATCTAATATTCCTAGTTTGAAATATGTTTATTTTTTATTAAGGAAATTTATTCCTCAGGGAACAGTGAAAGAAGGTGCCAAGCTATTGCACAAATTATTTATAGCTAGCATGGGAAACAAGAGTTTTATTAAATTAAATGCAGAAATAAAATGGAAATGAAACACAGACATAAGCTTATAGATCAAATTAAATCATAGAAAATTTAATTACTACTTAATGAGCTAGATTCTGGTGAGCCTTAGGCTATCCTTCTGGAAATAAATTGGTGAGTTTTTAGGAAATTAAACTTCAGAGGTACTGCTTCAGAGATATCAACACAGTGGCTTTCATTTCATTCATACAACAAGAAATTTCAAAGCTGGAGATCTATTGTTGCACTTTCAAATCTCACTGACACACATTACTCCCATTTCTGTTTCATTGCTGATTGTGCCAGTAAGACTTCTGAACATAATTGTAGCTCCGTGACTGACTGGCTCCATAATTTTGTTCACAACCAAAGGGTTGTTCTATATTTAACATGCCACTGACTTTGGAGAAAAATGCTTTGAAAACAGTCTTCCCAAGTGTCTCAATAATAATTCTTTTGCCTCATATGCACAACCTGTAATTACTCCACACTCATTGCTCCTTCATATGTGCAGCTTTTATGGAGAGGACTTCAGAATAGTCTTTCCATAGATTGAATGAGATCCTTGATCTCCTATAATGATCCAAAGGCAGTTATCATTATGAATTCCTCCTCAGAGCGGAGAAAAACACGTGTGCAAAGTTGTCTTGAAAAAAAAAAAGCAGATTTTACTCATATTGCTCTCAAATCTAACGCTTACTTTATTCCAACCCTGACACTGTGCCCCTATATCTATCTGACATATGCAAAACCTACATATGGCCTGTCACTGTGCTCTTCATACCAGGACATTACAATGAAAATGATATTTTGAGGAAGACTAGGGATAATGATAACAAAACTGTTGAAAAGTAGAGCAGTGATGATAAAAATAAATAAAACTTTTTTTATTTAAATGGAAATAGCAAAACAAACAAAATGGGAGAGTCTTCAGTGACATTTTTATCTAAGTTCCAATGGTTTTTTTTTTTAGCTTCAATTTATTCACTTCTTTTGTTTGTTTTTAAATTGCCTTCTGTACTTTAGAAAAGACTGGCCTTTTAAATACACTCTTACTTTGTTAAATACCACGAGGCAGGTTACTTCCTCCATGATTCCTCTGTTGTTCCCTATCAAGAATGAGATCTTGAAGGTCTAAGGACTAATCTAAAAAAAAATTCATTTTGAACTTCTCACTATGCTGCCTGGGGATCTCTAAAAGTCCTCAACATCTGAGGATCATAGAGAGTTCAAAAATAAATATTGTTTCCATGAAAGAAACATACACAAACACACACACACACACACACACACCCCTTTGGTACTTCAGAAAGTTCAGTGCTTTTGTTTTTGTCTAAGATAAGCCTTGATTGAGTCAAAAAGTCAGTGATACCTTTTGGGGGGTTTATTTCACTATTTCTTGGTTTAACTTCCCTCCCTACTGGTAATTGTGGGAAATAGTTCCATTATGACAACTTGAAGCACTGTCAAATCACCAAAGAGTTTGCAATACCAACACAAGTGAAATACTCTCTATAGATTTGCTAATTGTTTAATTTCATCCATTTCTACTCTTTTTTGGGGACCCAAGACAGTGCTCAAAAAAAAGAGCTCAAAGTCAAAGCTTCCAATACTTCTATCTGATAGTGTTTTTATTCTCAGCAAGGCAACTGGGTGTAGGGAAGGATGACTGGATTTGGGAGCAGAAGATCTTGATTTGAATTCCACCTCTTTTACTATTTTTTAAAATTTATATATATATATATATATATGTATATATGCATTAACATAACAATTGGCCAGAGTTTCTGGTCTATTCTTGATGATTCATATAATTTATATTCAGCTGAAACAGAGAAACATTTCATCTTATGTCTAGTTAGCAGACTTGATGTTTCTGTAACAAATAATAAGATGCTTCTGAGCATAAAAGTGAGGTCTATCTGAAATTCGGTATAAATAGTACAAATGTCAGATGAAGCAAATATTTACAAATACTTTTTTCTTTGTTCTTCTGTCCTTTACAAGAGTTCCATAGTCTGTCTCTGTCTCTCTTTCTGTCTCTGTTTATCTCTTTATCTACCTGTTTTTCTGTCTCTCTTTTCTTCTTCTTTTTTTTTTAAACCAGGGCCTTTCCTTCCCTACCATGCTGCCCTCTAACACTTGTTCTCCCTGCATTTTTCATATCCAATTTGAAATAAATGTGAATAAAATTTTGCTTCCCCTTTTAGTTTTTGAGTTTTGAAATTTTTCTGAGTATTGATGTATTTTATTTTGATACAAAAAACATCTAAACAATTCCCACTTACCACCAACCTCTATGAAGTACATTTTCATAAAGTGAACTCACCTCAAAGAGTAACTATGACTTATAATAGAGTTCACCTTCCATTTCTGCAGCTTACTAAGTAGATAACATAAGGGAAGGTCATGTGCTTGACCTTGTCTATTGTACATAATTTTCTTGCCTATCAGTGCTGTCTTCACTTACCTTCTTGGAGTCATCATTCATATTATTCGTTTATTCATTTTCTTAATCCTATATCACTTCATATAAATATTCCTCTCCCCTCTCTCCTCTGACCTCCAGTATTATTCCTTTTCCTTATTCCTTACAATAACATTCCATTACATTCAAATGCTACAATTTGTTCAGTCATTCCCCATCATAGTTTGCTTTCAGATTTTCAGACCTATTGATTGGTAATTCAATCACAAATTTTTGTTAATTCCCTAAAGATGATGTCAGAGATAATTGATGCAATACTTATGCTCCATCTATTTCATCCAATTCTCACAGAATTAATTTTATTTGTGGAAAAAATTTTAAATTTAAATTTGAGGCAGCATAGCCTAAGGCTTGCAGTGAGAAAGAGTGAAACTGAAATCCTACATCTGAAAGTTACTGGTTGTGTGATCCTAGGGAAGTTATTTAAACATCTATATTCCTCATATAATTCTTCTCTACTAAGAGATGAATTGGAATTTGCATTGAGTGAAAGACACATCAGGAGCTCCCTACATTGACAAAATACAACATTGTTCATATAGTGTATATAATTGAAATGGTTTATTTTGTCTTATTAATCTCTACACCATAGTTTTCCCCAAAACTCTGTTCAAATCAGCAACTTTTTCTTGTTTAAATTTCTGTTATATTTGTCAATTCCTGAGAGAGGAATGTCATAATATCTTACGATCTTTCCCTTATTATCTAAGTCAATTTGTGTTTAGTTAGTTTTTCCTTTAGATAGTTGGTATACTATTAGGGAAATTGTATGTCTGGCTAAAACTCTGTGTCTTTATGTACGCATATATTTAAATATGATATTTATAAACATATATACCTATATGTACAATATATGTAGATATATATTAACCAGATCTGTGATTTCCTTGTTTTAAGGAGCTGATAATGAGACACTTCTATTGACAATGCAATTTGGCATCTTTTCTAAAACTTATAGAGTTGGAGAGTCTCCTAGATTTCACGGCTGATTTAGTTTTTTTTGTAGTGTGTGACATAGTAGACCAAGATTAATATTGAGTATTTTTTAGACATAAATACAATTGTGTGCTTATTCCAGTTAATGTACTATCTTAGAACAAGCATGCCAGATTTTTAAAACTCTTCATTTCTCTCTTCCAATCATTAGAGACTTTATCTCTGTGAATGAACAATTCTGTCTGAATTGCTTTAAAGCAGAGGTTCTTAACCTGGCATCTAAAGACCCCAAAGGACTTATCCATAGGTTTCAGGAAATCTGTGAATTTATATGGGAAAATGTACATATTTATTTCCATATGATTGGTCTCCTTTATAATACAATATATTTTATTTTCTTATTTAAAATCATTATTCTGAGAAGGGCTCCATAGGCTCCACCAGATTACCAAAGGGGTCTATGACACAAAAAAAGGTTAGAAAGGATAGAACTGCCACTTTAAAGGACAAGACATTCCTAGCCTGATGCAATCACCATTCGTATTAACCATAGGAAAGGTAATCTTTGCCAGTATTTTTAAAATTTTTTTTTTCAGCCAAAGACAAGATGTATTAGAACATCCATCAAATTGGGCAGACTCTTAAGGAATCTGAGCATCTGTGAGCTATTGGCTAGATTGTAAGAATCTGAGCACCTTAATGGAGACAAGCTGGACCTTATATACAGAAAGGCTATGGAAAGGATCTAGGAGTGGTCCAGTAGTCTGAGGGGACTGTGAGGTAATAGAATGCCTGGGACCTGGACCACATGGCCAAGGGAGAATGGAGCCTAGATAGGATTAATGGTGGGAAGTGGGGGGGGGGGTATAGCGAGGTAAGACAATGGAGAGCTAGGACAGGTTAAAGGTAACAGAGAATTGGGAGATTGGGCATAGACACAATGAAAGGCCAGTTTATGGGATTATGGCCTCAGGGGAACATCGGAACCCTTCTTGATTAAGTGGGAAAATTCAAGGAGAATCCCTTGGACAAATGGGACTCAAATTTTTTGGGGGTAAGAGGTGAAGCTCTTGGCTTCTGAAGCTGTTTCCTGCTGGCCTTTGCCTTTGACCCCGTTCAAGGGGTCAGACGTCAGGTCCAGTGGGCTAGAAAACCTTGGACTTAGTCAGAGATCGGTAGCCTGAGCAATCATCTGGAATTTGCTGGCTAGGACCCTGGAGGAGACACATCTGGAAAGGAGGTTAAGCAAACAGACCAAACAGCCACAAAAGGAGTATAGAGAAAAGACAATTTCCCTGGAGGGAATTAAAGATGACTGTGGCAAGGTGAAAACATAGAAGGAAAAGAGCATGTATGATTTCACCTCTTTTTATCCACCTGTCCGGTGGAGGGGGCTAGGGTCTTCCTAAATAGTAGCTTGAGGTCCTCCAAGGATTCACAGGGAGTGTCTGGATACAAGTTGGGCAAGCCCAACAGACTTGTGGGATGGTTCCTCCTAGCTTACTGCCCGTCAAATGGCTTTTAAACAGAATGGCTGTTGCAGCTACCGCCCAGAAGCATGAAGGTCATTCATCAGCCACACAGTCTAGATGTTTTGAAAAATAAACAACTGGCCTAGGGTCAGGTCTGAAGGACTGGGTTAGGACTCCCAAAGCCTGTCCTCTCCTTTCATCAGCATACAGAGTGAAAGGTTTTTCTAGATTGGGTAGAACTAATGCTGGAGTGGTGGTCAATTTAGTTTTTAATGTCTCATGCTTTACCTTGGTGGGGGCCCCACTCTAAAGGGAATGAGTCAGGACCTTGAGTAGAGTCATAAAGGGGCTTAGCAATAAGACCAAAATTAGAGACTTTAGGGTTTCAGAGGTGAACAATGGCTGGGGTGGCATAAGTAGCTCACCCAGGAATTCCCTGATTCCAAACAATTAGTTCAACTGTCTCCCATACTTCCGGGGGAACATGGGGAGGTCTGGTGCACAGAGGGAAAAGGGAGATGGGAGACTTAACCAGAGATTGACTCCCCAACTTCACCATCAGATCCCTTTCCAACAAAGGGGCAGGGCAAGAGGAGAGCATAAGGAGGGAGTATTCAAACAATAGATCCTCAAATAAGCAGATGAGGTTGTATGTCTGGAGATATGCCTTAGTTTCCCCTTCAATGCCCATGACCAGACAGATTGAGGGGTGGGTAGGGCCAGAGTAATTGGTTAAAACAGAGAACATAGTTATGATAAAGTGGGTAACCTTACCTTCAGACTCGATTTTTTAAAAATTTAATTTATTTTGATTTATCAACAATCACTTCCATATACTTTTGAGTTCAAAATTTTTCTCCTCCTCCTCCCTACCACCCTCCCCAAGACAGAACTCAATCTGATATAGTGGCCTTGATTTTTGCCCGGGGCTCTTTGAGAGAGATGGAGAAAGTGGGAGGGCTATAGAGCCCCAGGCTCCCCTGTCATTCCCAGTCTTCAGAAGACTGGAGGATGGGGTACTGGGGGGGGGCAACTCCACCACTTTTCCAACCTCAGGGACAATCCTTCCTCCAATGTCCCTTCTGGTCACATCTTGGGCATGGTCCCAGAGGTATCAGTCATGAGGGCTCCCCCTGGGGGGGATGCCCTGGAGGGACATTCCTTGGACCAGGGTGCCTCTTTGCGGCACCCATTGCCCAGGATGATGGGCTTCCTCCAAGGGGTCACCCTGGAGGGGCACTCCTTAGACCAGTGACCCTACTGGTGGCATTGAAAGCAGGTTTCCCCACTACTGGAGTGGCCAGGAGTACCCTTGGCCATGACAGCAGTCAAGAATTGGAACATGTTCTCTGTCTCTAGCCCTTTCTCTTCTTTTTCTTACCTCTGTTGTTAAAAGCTCCAAAATTTGTCTCTAGTAATTGGACCTGAGGTGTTTGGGGTCCCATTGCCAATTTCTGCAGTTTCCTCCTAATATATAGGGCAGACTGGTTAATGAAATATATGCTAAGGATTATTGCCCTTCTATAGAGTTGGGATCTAAATTCGCATACTTTTTAATAGTTTCTACTAGCCTGTCTTGGAAAAGGACAGGGTTTTCCTTTTCTCCCTGAGTAATTTCCTTAATTTTTTGAAAATTTACTTGCTTTTGAAATGCAGTTCTTAGGCTTCCTAATAAGCAAATTACCATGTGATCTTTCTTTCCCCTATCCTCACTCTTCTCATAATCCCATCCCTGGCCACTAGTGGGAACAGCAGCTATTCCTGGGGTGTATTCTGTGGGGTCATTGCTAGTCAAATGGTCCCCAAATTTTTGGGTTTGTTCCCAGATTCTCCTCTTCTCTTCAGTGGTACAACAGGTGGAGAAGAGGATATGCAAATCACCCCAAGAAAGCTCGAATTGTAGAGACACGTCCCTAAAGCCCTCAGTAAACTTAGTGGGATCTTCTGAGTATTGCTCCAGTTTCTCTTTGACCTGAATGAGGTCTGAAATGGAGAATGGAACATGCACCCTAATTGTCCCATTAGGCAAGACAGGAACTTCCCTTAGGGGAAAAAGCCCTGAAGGCATTGTGGGAACTGGGGCTAGGGACGAAGGGAGATAGGAAGTCCCACTTCTTGTAAGTGAGGGACTGGGGAATGCTGGCTGAACTGGGCTGGACTGCAAAGCCAGGGGATCCGGCTGGCAAAGGGAAAAATCAGCTGGCACTGGAGGAGGGGGAGGGATCTGGGGAGGAGATATTATGGAGACTGGGCCCTGGGTAGTCCTTGCCTCAGAGTAATGGGCTTGAAGAAGCGGTATTGAGGCAAGGCCCTTGTCCAAAGCCCGAGTAGGAATCGCCTCAGGAGCAGGGGCCTGGGGTGGAAATGCAGGGTAGGATACATGGAAGGTGAACAAGGCAGGATATGAAGGGAGGTGGGCTAGAGGAAAAGGGAAGGTAAACCAAGAGAAGGATGGGGGGGCATGGGAAACAGGGGTGGCCCAGGGGAGAATGGGGTGAAGATAGGAGCTGAGGAGGTGGTGTAAATGGAGGATGGGAAGAGGGGGATGCTCTAGCACTGGGTAATCCAAAAAGTGTAGTTGATCACCATTCCCCATTTCTGGGGCAGCTCTAGCTATGAGCATCCTACAATCTTTTCTGAGATTGGGGTCACAAAAAAGCTCAATGAAAATCATTATGTAGGGAATCTCCACCCATTTTCCTTCTCTGCTACAATATTGTTCTAACTCTGAGAGAGTATGTTTCTGTAATGTCCCAAAAACAGGCCGTGTCTCATAATTTTCCAGGTGATACTGAGGCCAAACCTGGAGTCAGGAAGACCTGAGTTCAAATCCAATCTCAGACAGTGCGTAATACTGTGTAAACCCTATTTGCCTCAGTTTCTTCATCCATCAAATGAGCTAGAGCAGGAAATGGCAAACTACTCCAGTACCTTTTCCAAGAACATTCCAAAAGGGCTCACAAAAAGTCAACAACAATCCCACATCCCACATTTTTCAAGTTAACTATAGAAGCTATGATATTTAATCAATTAATTCCAAACATTTATTAAGGACAAGTTTATGTCAGTCACTATGCTAGGTACAAGGAATACAAAAACATTACCAAAACTGTCCTTGGCCTCAAGAACTTTATATCTTAACAGGATAGAAAACGTGCATGTATATAGGTATATGTTAAAACATTACAAGGAAGGTTATTCAGTTTTGTTTTGTTTTAAAAAGTAATCAGGAATCCAGGAGTCAAGGAGGTTATCTGAGGACAAAACTTGCTAAAAATTAGTGAGCATTTGACTGAAAATAACCTGTTAGCATTAATTTAGAGATAGCTAACATAGGTGCATAGTTTCTCCACTAAATTCTGAAGATTGTCATCCACTTTATTACATAAGAAGAAAAGGATGAAAATATAGCTAATGAAGAACATTTGTTTGTGCAGCCAAATTGATTTAGGTGTGCAATAACTCCAGCGTAATGGACCATAACAGTAATTTAAATTGGTTCACTTTGTCATCCTCACTCACTACATATGGTCAAAATAATATTGAAAGTTCAGATTCTTAAAATCTAGCCCACTTGCATTAGCGATACAAATGTTTAGATTCCTTAAGAGTCTGCCCAATGTGATGGATGTTCTAATAAACCTTGTCTTTGGCTGAAAGAAGGCTTGGGTCAAATTCGGGCAGGAACCGCATGTCGTGATTTTGGGGTCCTAGCACCCCTAATTAATATTAATATTCTTCAACAAAATATTAATATAGGGTTAAGTATTTCTAGGAATTTTGTGCAGGTGAAGGTAGGTAGAAGATGTCTGTTTTGTTATTTTTGTTTATTTTAGATGTAATCCCTTCCATATTCTATTAGATTCCATTAGATTGTAAGCTCTGTGAGGGTAGAAACTGTCTTTTGCCTCTTTTTATACTTGGCAGAGGACCTGGAACATTGTTGTTGTTCATTCATTTCAGTTGTATCTAACTCTTCGTGATGCCCATTTAGCGTTTCCTCAGCAAAGATACTGGAGTGGTTTGCATTTCCTTCGCCAGCTCATTTTACAGATGAGGAATTGAGGCAAGCTGCCTTAAGTGACTTGCCCAGGGTCATGCAGCTAATAAGTGTCTGAGACCAGATTTGAACTTAGCAAAATTCATCTTTTTGACTCCAGGGCTGGTACTCTATCCACTATGTCCTCTAGCTTCTCCAACAAAATCATATTTCCTTCCAGAATAAAAGAGAGATTCTGATTTGTACTAGTAATTATTTTTAGACATTTTAATGTGAATTTACTTTCTCTAAAGATTTAAAAGTTTATCTAAAATGTGGATGTGATTCCAATTTCTTAAAATTTAAATATTTTAGAGCACCAAGACTTGTCTAATGGACTAGAATGGAATAAAGTCAAAATAGATCTCACTGTTCCAATATACATTTTATGAAGCTCAGCACAAAGAAGAGAGAACTTATTTATTTATTTAGCTAAGAACTTCCTGAAAGACATTATTGTGGAGTGAATAGTCAGCTTTGGAGTCAGGAAGACCATAGTTCAAGTGCTACATCTGAAACAAGTTGACTGTGTGGCCATGAGGGAATCACTTTGCCTTTTGGAGTCCCAAGACAAGTCTCTAAGACTTTAAAGTTGCAGAACCAATGCAATCTGAATTGCTAAGAGGAGTTTCCTTTGCACACATTCTATAGCAATTAATTTTCAGGTCTGAATCTCCCATCAAAAAATAGATATTTGCTCTCTGAGGTGGAATACTGTATGTAAATACTGCCATATATGTCAATGAAAGCCCACAGATGCCAAATCAATTTATTGCAGCCTGGAGCTGTTTCTTGAGAAGGAAACATAAATTAAATGTCCACATTTTGTTTTTAATAGTGTGGTTTTGCTGATTTAACACTTCAAAATATATGAATGACCTTTGCATCTCGGTTATAACAAAACTCACTTTGAAGTAATTTTGATAAACTGTTAAGTATTGAGGGAGGCATTTGTGAGGCTCAGATGAAATAATGATTGTAGAAGTATTTTGCAATCTTTAATAATAATAATATTCATTAATTAGAATAACGATGAACTACAATAATAATTGTGCCAATTATTATTAATTATCATTGGCCTATAGTTCCAAGGCCTGTAGTCTGATGATAACTTCATTCCCTGAGTCTTCAACTCCTGCTAAGCTCAAGTAATGCTTATTGAGTAATACAGGGGTGTGGTAATAAATGTTTAACACTTGGGCTCAATTGGGGTTTACGAAGCATAAATGTTCACATTAACAATTTAACAATTGGCCTATTAGAGCTCATTGCAGCATAGCAATGGTTGAAGAAAAATCAAAATGTGAAATTGTGAAAATAACCTTGGACTTGAAATCAGGAGGTCTAGTCTTAGGTCCTGAGCTTATCACTTAATAGAAATATGACTGTGGGCAAGTCACTTAAATCTTTCCTTTTTCTTTCATCTATAACATAGAGATAATAATAATAGCTAGCATATGTATTGTACTTTAAGGTTACATTTCAAGATTTTCATGATAAGCAGATAAAATAATATTTTATTACATTAAGATTTTTGAACACTTATATTATTGTCAGTGCTTGTTTGAGGCATTCATATCATGTAGTACTGCTTTACTTAGCATACTACCTGGCACATAGGAGATATTGAATAAATGATTGTTGATTTGACTTGTTGGTATTACTGTTCACAAATTCAAGTAAAAAAAATAGCAGAAAGAACACTTAAACATAGCAAAAGAAAGCAGAAGAAATGACAAGTTATTTGGCCTAATTTCCAAAAGAAAATCCATAATAATACTTATCAAGGCATCACTAAGCAGCTGGGCTAATAATAATCAGAAATAAGAGATAAGGGCAGCGAATATTCAAACCCTTCAGTTGTAGGAGCATTGGAAAGTTTCAAGTATGAGAAAAGCCTAAAAGAAAAGGAAATGATGGAAGGAGATTTTACACACACACACACACACACACACACACAAACACATATGCACACACAGTGGTTAGCTTAAATGGAGAGGCTAGTTTGAAGTTTTACTACAGAAAAGGAATTGTTACCAGGAAAAAAAAAATCACATATTGTATGTTCATCTTTGGTACATGTACTCTTTCCAAAAAGAAATTAATTCCCCCTCAGTCTTGTGTGGCTCACACTAGAGTTGGGGGTGGGGCAGCCATCCTTACTGCATACTCTGTCTTGGGAAAGCTGCAAATGATGCAACCTTAAAGAATGAATCTCATTGAGAAGTTATAGCTTTTAATGAGATAACTTAGCTAATGGAGTAAGCAGCAGCTTATTTATAGTTTACAGAGTTTGCTTTGAAATGTCTTTCAGGCATTAAATAACTCCAATGGAATTCCTATATCATAGGATTTGAGAGTTGGGACCTCAGAGATGATCTAGTCCAATTCTCTCAATTTAACAAATGGGGAAACTGAAGACTAGACAGATTAAGTGATTTATTCAACACCACAGAGCTAGAGCCAAAGCTCAGCATGACTAGAAGTCATGCCATGTGACTCCCAGGACAGCATTCCTTCTCCTCCAACAAATTGCTTTTGAATTTATAAAAAATAAAATGATTTGTCCTTTTTCTTAGCTACCACCATCTCTATCCTTCAACCACCTCATTCAAAGGGGCAAGAGGAAACAACAGCATTTTTCAAATATATTTAGAAGCAAAATATTTATAGCAGCTCTTTTTATGGTGGCAAAGAATTGGAAATTGTGGGGATACCCATCAACTGGTGATTGGCCGAACAAGTTGTGATATATGAATGTAATGGAATACTATTGTTCCATAAGAAATGAAGAGCAGGCAGATTTCAAAAAAACCTGGAAAGACTTACATGAACATGAATTAAAAGTATAGACACTTTTTTCTGACCCACAAAACTGTTTTCTTAAGGATTTAAATGATTATCTTTTTATAGTTAATAAAATCAAGAAGCATTGAATAATTGCTTACAATGTTCCAGGCACAATGTTGAATGCTGGGATTAAAAATAGGAGCAAAAGAAAAACATTCCCTGACTTCAAGAAGCTGAAATTGTAAATAGAGGAAGACAAATATAAAAGAAAGTAGAAAAGTTGGGAGGGACAGAAGGTTTACCAGTTGGATGAGGTGGTCCACAAAGTTGAGGAATCTTCCAAGATAAGAAAGCCTCAGGGAAGATAGAATGTTCTAGGATGAGAAAGCTCATAGGGCATGGTGGAGAAGATTACGGAATTAGGAGTGGACTCAGGAGAAGAGTGACTACCTTTTATAACAATGCATTTATTATGAATAAATATTAATTTGAACCACTGCCTAAGGCAGTTCATTTGTGCAAATGATTGAACTGTTCTAGGCCTTAGTTTCTTTATATGTATAATGGGAATAATATTCCAAACCTCTGAAATTTTTTGAGGACCAATTATATAAAGTACATAAACCTATTTGAAGATGCAAAGTTCTATTTAATGATCAGGCATTAGCCAAAGAAGGCTTTAACAGTTATGTCTTCTTTCTTTCATCAGTTATTATTCCAGCTATCCCAAGCAGTAGTCCTAGCTTCTTTTTTTATGTCATGTGGAAGTGTGAATTTTATGAAAGTATGTGATATTTAACCCAAAACTTACTGTTGACTGTATAAGCCACATAAGCAGCACTATAATATTGTGGAAATTTGGAAGTTACTGTTTCCATTTCCGGAATTGGCAAACCATATTTATTTTTTGTCCCAACCAATGTAATGTTCTTTTCCTAAAACATCTGAAATTAGTTTATTTTCTTTATTTTCCTCATTTCTTCAATTTGGCTTTAAAAAAGGAGAAGAAAACTCTTTTTTGCTGTCTTTGATTCTCCTTGCAGCCTCTGCCTATTCTGATCTTAAGCATTCTTATTACTATTCTTATAGGATATACCATAGTTTTTGTATTAAGCTGACCTTGTATCTTTCTTCTAGCATGTCTTTTAAGAACAAAAGTTCGTTGAGGAATTCTGACTGCATCCACATCAATTCTTTATAAAAATTTTCCTTTTGGTGGAAAGCACACACTGAATTTGAAGTCAGAAGCCCTGGGTTAAAATATCAGCTCCGTAATTTACTAACTGTGTGAACTATTGAGTGAGCTATTTGGTCTTTCTCAGCCATCTATAAATGTAGGGAGTTGGACTAGATAACCTGTAAGGTTCTTCCAGGTCCTAATCTGTGATGCTATGACCCATCTCTTTGGAATCATTTCTTTTTTATGTTTCCAGACTGTAGTTCTTGAGAATTTAACATCTTCCTAACATTTTCTTTTTAAATTTTCAGTTCATGGAACTCCTACTTATTTCTGAATTATTGAATTTAGGGGGCATGTAAAACCATGTTTCTCTTTAATAATAGCTAGCATGTTTACAGGGTGTCCCAAAAGTCTTAGTGCACTTTTGAACTTGAATAGCTTATTTTAGACTTTAAAAGCTCCACAAAGACTTTGGGGACACTTTGCTTTAAACTTATCTTTCCTCTTCCCTATTACAAATTCTTAGATGCTAAAGTTTCCCATCAATTTCACAGCAGCAATGAGTTCCTCCTTGTTGGTTATAATTCAGTCCAATCCCTTGTTGATTCTTCCAGAATGAATTTATTATTAGGCAATTCAAGGAATAATAGAAAAAAAAGCTCCAGCAGATGTCTAAATAATTGAATTCCTACATCACTAATATTCAATTCAATAAGCATTTATTCACTAGTATGTGTCAGGCACTGTGCTAGGCACTGGAGATAGAAAAATAAAACAACTTACACTTCTCTTCTAACTCAATTCCTTCTGACTTCATCATTCACCTTGAACTACTTTCTCCAAAGCCACTAATGATCTCTTAATGGCCAAAGCTAATGGCTTTTTCTTAACACTCATCTTTCTCATCTTCTCCGCAGTTTTTGACACTGTTGCATACTATTTTCCCAGATATTCTCTCTCCTAGATCTCCTTCTACCTTTTTAATAACCTAGTCACCTTTGCTGGCTTTTCATCTAGGTCATGACAACAAATGTAATAATAATAATAATAATAATAAATCTTGAGTTTATATAGGCTTGGAAAGCACTTTACAACTTTTTATCTTATTTTATCCTTATAACAAATTTGGGAGTAAGTACTACTTTTATCCTCATTTTACAGATGAAGAAACTGAGGCAGACAGTGGTTAAGTGACTACCCCAAAGTTGGAAAATTAGTAAGTGTCCAAGGCTAGATTTGAACTCAGGTCTTCCTTATTTCAGATCCTGTACTTTATTCACTACATCACCTAGCTGGCTTGTTAACTGTAGGCAAAATTGATTGTCTTAAGGTACAGGACTGGTCAATTCATCCTCTACTCAGTAAACTCCAGTTTTTATTACCTTCAGAATCAAATATAAAATCTTCCACTGTAGTTTTTTTTTTTTTTACAACCTAGACTCTTTCTATCTTTTCAATCTTCTTACATTTTCTTACCTCCACTACCTCCTACAATCTACATGTACTCCACTGTCCTACTTGCTGTTCCTCATGCATGAAACTTCCTTTGCACTGACCATACCCCATGTGTGAAATATTCTTCCACAGCTATACCTACTCCATTTCCTCACTTCCTTCAAGAATCAGCTAATTTCGACTTCTACAGGGGGCCTTTCCCCATAATCTTCCCCATGCCCTACTGCCTTTCCTCTGAGATTACTTTCAATTTATACGGTGTATGTTTTGTATGTACATAGTTTTTTGCATGTTATTCACTCCATTAGAATATGAACTAAGAGGGCAGGGACTATGTTTTTGCCTTTTTTTTGTATCCTCAGATTTTTTCACAATTTCTGACACATAGTAAAAGTGCTTAATAAATGCTTATTGATTGACTGAAATAATCTTTACCCTCAAGTAGTCTTTTGAAGACTCAACTGAATCTTTTCAAGATTCAATTGAATAAAAATAGCACAAAGAAAATTAAATACAAAATACATTTGTAACAATAGAGCTGCTGTTGGATCCTAAGGTGCATCTCCAATAAGGACCTTCTAACTTTGGATTCACATATGCAGAAGGGGTCAATTGTGAGGTCATACCCACTTTACAACACTCTATATCTTCTTAGTGCCTCCAGAAGCCCTGGGAAGAGTTACTTTAAGGCTAGGTTTGGCTCATGAGCACTATGTCCTCAAAAGAGAAACATAGAAAGGTACTTAGTATACAAGTAATCAATTAATTTCTTTTATACAAAGGACCACAAAAGACTCAAGAACACTCCTTGACAAAGATTTTTTTTTAAAATGCAGCAGTAACTGATACTCATATATTCTTATATGACTTTGATACACTCATAGGAGGTTTCCCCTTAAAACTTCAAAAGAGAAATGAGACATTTTGTGAATTGACTTTTTTCTATATTCATTTCTCTTAAAAAAAAAATCCCCAAGTAACACAGATCTAACCTTTCTCAATCACTTTTTCTTCTCCTCCTCTGGAAAAAGAAAAAGAAAAAAGAAAAACAGAACACCTGAAACAAATATGTAGAATCTACGAAAACAAATACCCATCTTGGCTATGTCCAAAAATGTCTCACTTCAGATATCTAGGCCATGGATAGCATTCTAAACCCTTGGTCATCTGGAAATCATGACTGATCATTCTGGAGTAAGAGCAGCAAAGTCCTATTTTTCCCCCAGAGCAATGAGGTCCTATCCTTTCCCTATGTGCTGAGTAGGCAACCCTTTCCTTGCTATGGTTAGCCCTTTCCCCCATATGCTGAGCAGGCAACCTCACCATTCCATGGCCTCCCTATCACCAGCGACCTTGCAGTCTAGGGAGTCTCAGCCCACCCTGTCATCAGTGACCTTGCAGTTACAGATCTTTCCCAAGACCACGCAAGCACAAGGAGACTCCTCACTGCTCCATAGTAACTTATGTGATGTCAAAACTGCTATTAACATCTCATGAATATGATAATGAAGGGACTCTCAAGAGTGAAAGTATAGCTGTTTCAAGATAGCCACCTGGAAGACCCAGTAAAGCTCAGGAGCAAGTCTTTTTTTTTTTTTTTGCTTGCATAGCACAAAGATTATGTCATAGCAAATTTCCATAAGTCACTCCCCCTTCAGCTCCAATATAAGCAAGTCCCCAATTCCCCTTCCACTCAACCAACCAGCCTCTTGACACTGCTTGGTTCCATTTGCTTTCAGGAAAGTAAAGCTTCATCTGTTGAGAAACAAGTCCAGCTCTGATAATTTTTACCCTTTGAACTCAGTCTCCCTTTGCATTTCCATCAATCAGAGTTCCTAAGTTTTTCAGGTTTTTTTTTTCATTTTTTACAATGCTGGTGGTAATAGCATAAATTGTTTTTCTGGTTCTTCTCACTGTACTCTGCATCAGTTCCAAGGAAGATTCAAGTGACATACACTCTTTCCATCCTTGCTTCATTTGTATAAACTTCTATTTGTTACCTCCAATTATGTGAGCTAAATTTCTGCACTCCCTTATTCCTCTCCTTTTCTTCATTAGTAAATATCTCTGCCCCATCCTTTGATTTCCTTTACCCCACTCCAGATATTACTGTTTTAATAACCTTTCTTTGTAAAATATTTGTGAGCCCTAATGTGTACAAAGGGAACAGAGACCTTAGCAAGATAAGACTCATATTTAAATGTTCCCTGTGATGCATCATGGGTGGGGCCTGTGACATTTATTATTCAGAAGCTTCCAAAGATTGAACTGGTTTGTAAGAACTCAGATCTGAGATCCAAAGCTATGTGATTGTGATACCTAAGCAGAACATGGGAACTTCAAACAAGAGGTTTCTCCTAGTATTGTTTTTTTTTTTTTTAGTTTTAGTGGGGGAGGCAATCAGGGTTAAGTGACTTGCCCAGGGTCACACAGCTAGTAAGTGCCTGTGGCCTAATTTGAATTCAGGTCTTTCTGACTCCAAGCCTAGCTCTCAATCCTCTGTACCACCTAGTTGCCCTGTTCATGGTTTTTTGAGAGATCTAAGGAGGTGAAAATCACTACTAACTGCATTGGGTAGGGGGAGGTGAATCAAAGATTTCATGGTACTTCAGTTAGATTACCTCCTATATTCACAAAGAAGCTAAAGAGTAGGTCTTAGTGGATAGAATAGGAGTAGAGACTGCATTAGTGAATTCATTGTTATTATGAACTCAGAAGGGGGGTGTCAGTGGGAAGACTCTCTGTGCAAGTGCAGGTCACCACTTTCTCTGCAAGTTAACGTGTTAGACGAGAGTTGCCTAACACTCACATGCTAAATGACTTGCCCAAGGTCACACATCCAGTATGTGTCCTAGGCTAGTCTTGAACCTCAGTTTTCCTGGCTTTGAGGTCATGCTACCTGTTAGTGATGCATCACAAGTGATATATCATAATATAATTTGTTAACAACTGCTCAATGCTGACTCTGATCCAGTCAGTGCCTACTGTCCATGGTCCTAAAGATACCTTAAAGAAAACACTTCACAAATGACATTTCTTGATTTCTCTGAGCTCCAATTCTCATCTTCACTCTGTGGTTACAAGCAAAACATTAAGTATAAAGGTTTGGTTAGGATTGTTAGAAAATGCCATCAGGAGCCATCACATATATCTCTGTCCTTTACCCAATACACCTACAAACTCCAAAAGTATGAAAATTAATTTTATACAAAATATAAGCTGTTCTAAGGCAGAATCTTTTTTGGGGGGAGGGTTAATGAAATTCTAGTCTTAATTTTAATTATATTTTTACTACTATAGTGATGCAATGTTTTCTTTGCTCTGAGACTTTTACAGAAATTACCTTTTTGTTTTACAACAGATGTCTTCCTTTTATGGTTCAATCCCTTCTTCAAGTCCAGGTTCCTCTGAATTATGATGACAACCTTCCAAGCAAATGCCTTTCTATTCTTAGTAGTCATTACTGTTGCCTTTTGTGGGTAGTAAAATGGCCTGCTAAGAAGAGTTTGTTTCTAAGCAAATTACTCTCAACATCTATTCATGCTTTAAGTTCAATTTCCATAATGTATAGGCTTTCTTGAATCTCCCCCTCCCCAGCTTACAGTAAAGTTATAAAAATAACAATAATAACAACAATAACAACACTAAAATGTCTCACTGCATGTTATTATTATTGAGTGAATAGTCAAAAGCTCAGAAATACAGCCTTGGTGATAAACTTCATATGTATCTTATATATATATTTGTTTAAAGCCATAATCAATAATTATAGAAATTCATCATTCCTCCCACTATTTAGCTTTTATGTAATTTTTATTCCTTGCCTATAATTAGTATTTGCTTTTTTATTATTTGAGGGGTGTAAGGAATGTTTTGAAAATATTTGATGTCAAGCTCAGAATTAGCACTGTCCTCACTATAAAATAAGTCAGAAAATAAGTTAAAACCCCGCACAGTGTCATAATGGTAAAGATGCTTGAAATGATGCTTGAAACAATGCATATTTTGAGGAAAGAATTTCTGAGTGGAATGGAATGGCAGAAATTTCACATCTAAATCAATGTTATAGGATTGAAGGAGAATATGGTGTATAGACTCTTAGCATATCCAATAAACTTAAATACTTACTAATTTTCCCTATTTCAGAACTTTGAAATATTTTGAATCCCTAGACATCCCTAAAATTTGTTTTCTTTTCTGTTTCTAGGCTTGGAATTTCTTATCTCTTTATGTTTTTCCTCCTTATTAATGTATCCTTATACCTTTCATGAAGTGCAATGGTAAAAATGCTAGATTTGGAATCAGAAGATGTGAATTCAAATCTGAACTCTGCCACTGACTTGTTTTGTGACATTGGGCCTCATCTGTAAAATAAGGGAATTGAACTAACCTAGAATAGGTGACCTCTAAGACCCTTTACAGTACTCTATGGTCCCATGACTCTCTGACTTTATTTCTGCATAATTTAATAACAGCTGAATAGCAGAGGCAACAATGGTTGGCACCACAGTAGGATGACCAGGGTGCTATCCTGGATTCTAAAATTGTGATGAATTTTATGTGTGTGGTCTTTTGTCTCTAAAATAACTAGTTGAATGAAGGGTGATATAGAAACAAAAGATGTCATGACAGAAACTTGCAGTTAATCCTCTTTGTTTTTTCTCTATTGAAATGTTTGTGTGCTGATGATGAAGTTCAAATTAAAAAAAATTAACAAGAAAAAACAAGTGATCAAAAAATTAAAAAAAGAAAATTAATTTAGTGAATAAATATGTATTCATTAAGTATGATTATATATTTGTAGAAGTAAAGAAAAAATAATTAGTGGACTATATCCTTGGGCCACCCTAGAATTCCTAACTCTAAGCTGGTTTTTCAGACTGACAATAAAGTGAAAAGAAAATTAAAAAAAAAAGATGCCTACCAGAATTTCACACAATTTGATTTCTGTTAAAATACCACATTCCTTCTCCCCCATTATTAAAACATAACAGATTTATGCTAACAGCAGCCTAGTTTCAATTAATTTAGAGGTTTTCAGTGGACTTTCACAGCTTCTGATTTTTTCTGATTTTTTTTTAATTTGGGTGACTAGTTGTGTTCTTCTTGAAAAATTCCTATTCCTTTGCCGTAACAGTATATTGGTCTTTCAAATCATTGAGGCTCCTTTATCACTGACATGTGCTCCTCTTCTGTACAAGGCCTCTTCTTTAGCTTAATTTTATTTTTGTTTTGTTGTTTATTTTGCATGGACAGCTAAGTGTTATGATGGATGGAGTGCTAGCCCTGGAGTCAGGAAGGCTCATTTTGCTGAGTTCAAATCCAGCCTCAGACATTTACTAGTTGTGGTTAAGTCGCTTAACTGCTTTTTGCCCCAGTTTCCTCATCTGCAAAATTATCTAGAGATGGAAATGGCAAACTACTCCAGTATCTTTGCTAGAAAACCCCAAATGGGGTCATGAACAGTCAGATACATCATAAATGACTCAACAATAACAAAAGCTCCTCTTCTTTAGAATCATATAAGCTTATCTTAGGGATTGATTGGATTCTATAGTATGAAAAGAATTTGGAGCTACACTAGTAGCTTCTAGTTGCTCAGCCCTAAAAGGGATGGCTACTTTTGATGGTTTAGAAAACCTTAGATGGTGCCATTGACTGCTCTCCATTCTGTAATAGTGTGTGTGGAGGGGTTGTGAGATTCCTATAAATGGGGGTTAGGAGGATTAAATATGAGAGATGGTTTTAATTTTTGCTTTCTTCCTTCTGTATCCAGGACCCATAGAAAGTAATTCTTCTGTGTGAGATGGAGGTTGGAGCCATCCCTGTTTAACCCTGTCCACATGATAGCTTAAGGACATGGCAACTGAAGCCCCTGGGTTGACTTAGGCATGCCTAAGACTGGATCTCGAAGTCTGATCTACCTCTTGCTTGTGTTTCTTTCCTGAGCTTTAGTTACTGAGCAGTGATGTTGGATATTTCCAGAGAGGTCAGGCACTCCTGGTTTCTCAATCAGTAGTAACTACACTTTGGGAGGTGCCCCTAGCAACTACTGCTTCTTGAAGTAGATGTCCACTGATAAAAGATGAGACCAAATCTTGGTCTAGCCGAACATAGAATTGGAGAAGATTGAATGCAGAGCTAAGGTAAAGATTTAATGTCTCTTCAGAATTTTGAAAATGATTCATGTGTTTCAAGTATAAAACACTCAGGAAAGTATAGCAATAGTTATAAGCTATTACTAATCCTTTTTTAAGGCTTTCTTAATGTATATTTGTGAGTCACTTGTGTTGAACATTTATTTTATGTATAGAAAATAAATAGCTAGCTACTACTTGATTTGCACCATGCATTGAGTACTTTTCTATTCTCCAGTTTGGGAACACACTTTCTGGAGAGGTGCCAAATCTTAAACTTTAAGTGATTCTTGCTGGGACTGTGTGATGGGGCATATACAGACAAAGAGTTTGAGAAAGGAAGACTGATTCTTCTTTTCAGTATCCTTTCCCCACCAGAACTAAACCTGACCCAGATATGAAGAGGGTCCCACAGTGGACAGGTAAGTGACCCTTTATCCCTGGCCTCAGCATCAGTTATCATTGTAACACTTTGACAAATACCACTGCACTTGTATTCTGCAATACTATTGATGTTACTAAAATATACAAGTATTTTCTATTCAAAGTGTATTTTGTTTTTACTTCTTTTTGAAAATTGTTTTTCTTCATACCAGAGTGGTGAGAACACTCACCTCAATAGCACTGACGAAAGGAATTTTGCTAATTCTCTAAGGTATAGATTTAACTCCTCTAGTTTCCCTTATTACTGTTTACGAATTGGCCCAATTCATCACACAAACTGAAGCAAATCATTTTCTTACACAGTTGAGAGATGGCACATTATGATCTCAACTATTTTCTATTTCCTAGAAACTTTACAAATATGTCTTCCTATATTGACAATGTATTAACCTTTAAAAACAACTTATTTCTGTGTCTTTGCCAGAAAAGGCAACATAAACAAAAGCTGTCATAACGTTTAAAAATTAATTCACTTTACAAGCAAATGAAGTCAGCTTCTTTTGCTGTCCACATTAAGAAGAGATATTTTGTAGAAAAGTTTTCAAGGCAAGTTTGTTTGAGCTTTGATAATTCTATCTAAAGATTTTATTATGTAAAAAAGCAAGGATCCAGATAAGCTAACTGGTAAAAAGACTACTAGAGAAATGAAATATAAAGATTTTTAAAAATTTCATCTCTGGAACATTTAAACAGTCATTTCTAACTAAAATGCTGAGAGGTAGTATGGTGGAGTAGATAGAGAGCTAGCTACAAACTTGAAAAGTTTCATGTCTGGCCTTTGCTACATATTGGCTGTAAGACTCTAGGCAAGTCATTTAAAATGTCAGTACTCTAGGCAACAGTTGTAGAGAAGATAATTACCTACATTAGGGGAGTGAGTTTACTCACTTGGGAGTTCCCAATACCAATGAAATCACAGGCTCTGATCCTAATACTAATGATGTCATGACCATATTTTACCAAGTAAAATTTAACATGTCAATTGGACTGAATCAGACTCTAACCTGTGGATAACTGGAGCCAAACAGAGCAGGATAGAGTCAGGAATAAAACAGAAGTTTAATTTCAAAGTTAGAGCAAAAGCAAGGAGGAAATCTAGACAGGTATTCCAGGGCCCCACCCCTAGCAGAGGGACCTAAGGCAGTGGGGTGATTTTAATACTTATACCAATGGCTACACAGTGAGCTGCAGTCCTGACAATGAGTGGTAATAGCAACAATGAGACAAATTTGATTCATAGCAGGGCTTCATGACCAGAACATGGATCCTCCTCCAGTTCTTGTCTGAGCTCAGAGAACACCTGGTGCTGGTCAAAACAATACAACAATTATGTGATTTTGCCAGAGGGTGAAATCATCCAGAGATTGAGTGCAAAGGATTCTTGTTATGCTGAGCTCAAGGGACAGCTTGCTTGCTGGGCCTTAGCTCTGGAAAGCAGGGTGTCTCCTAATACCTTGACAAATATGATGGATCAAAATAACCAAACAAATTTCTCTCAATAATATTTTCTGCCAATTTTTTTTCACATATAATGTTTAAGATAAATCAATTTCTTCATTTTATGTAATGCTCTTCTGTACCTTCAAAAGAGTTACCAAAGTTTCCACTGGGGGCTATGCCACATTTCTATAATTAAAGGAAATTATTTTCTAAATCTACAAATGGAAAAAAAAAGTTCTGCTGAAAGATTGTGTTTAGAGGTATCATTAATTCTTTTTATAAGCTCCAAATGGATTCTTAAAAAATAATTTTAGTCAAGTGAAATTTCATTAAACTTAATGTGTGTTTTGAGCCTTATATGAACCTTATAAATGGTGCACAGCAAATTTTCTTCTAAAGTTTCAGTAAATGACAGGCTCACAAAAAAATGACTTGGAAAGAGACCTTTGCACCAGAAGGTAGAAGCCTTCTTCATCTTTCATTACTTACTAGTTGATGGCCTTAGCCCAGTTTCTTTATCTCTGAGCCTCAGTTGCCTAATTAGTAAAATGAGGATAAAGATACCTGTCCTGCCTGAAGGAAGGAGATAAAAACAGACAATTTCTTGGTCTCCTTTCCAATTCTAAGAGCAGAGACATAATGAACTAATTCATTTCCCCATCCAAGTATCTATTTTTTTATATTTTCAGGTGAGAATGAAATCCATAGAGGTATCTGTTATTATAAGCCTTGGTTTCTAATAAGTGGTTCACAGAATCTTAATATAACAAAAATAATGACAGCAAGCATTTACATAGTTTGTTAAGGTTTGCAATGTTTATCATATGACCCTTGCAATAAACTTTCAGATTGGTGCTTTTAATATTTCCATTTTAGAGATATGGATATTAAGACTGAGGGATGTTAAGAAAATAACAAAGTCGAAGCTCCTACATCCAAAGCCTCCAAGAAAAATATGAATTGGTCTCAGGCCATAGAAGAGCTCAAAAAGGATTTTGAAAATCAATTAAGAGAAGTAGAGGAAAAATTGGGAAGAATAATGAAAATGATGCCAGAAAATCACGAAAACCAAGTCATTAGGTTGGTAAAGGACACACACACACACACACACACACACACACACACAAACACACAATGCTGAGGAAAATAACACCTTAAAAAGCAGACTTGGCCAAATAGTAAAAGAGGTACAAAAAAAATTAAGAAGAAGCAGAATTAGTCAAATGGGAAAAGGATGCACAAAAATTCACTGAAGAAAAATACTCCTTAAAAAGCAGAATTGGCCAAATAGAAAAGGAGGTACAAAAGTTCACTGAAGAAAATAATTTCTAAAATATTAGAAATGAGAAAATGGAAAATAATGACTTTATAAGAAGTCAAGAAACAATAAAACAAACCAAAAGAATGAAAAATAGAAGACAATGTTAAATACCTCATTGAAAAAGCAATTGATCTGGAAAATAGATCCTGGAGAAATAATTTGAAATTTACTGAACTCCCAGAAAGCCATAACAAAAAAGAGCCTAGACATCATCTTTCAAGAAATTTTATTCAGGAAAAGTGAAGTGGAGGGTAAAATAGAAATTGAAAGAATCCACAGAATATTTCCTGAAAGAGATTCCAAAATGAAAACTCTCAGGAATATTATCACCAAATTCTAAAATACAAATTGAAAGAATCCACAGAATATTTCCTGAAAGAGATCCCAAAATGAAAATTCTCAGGAATATTATCACCAAATTCTAGAGCTCCCAGGTCAAAGAGAAAATATTGTGAGTAGCCAGAAAGAAATAATTCAAATATCATGGAGCCATAGCAAATATAACATAAGATTTAGCAGTTTATACATTAAAGGATCAGAGAGCTTGGAATATGATATTTTAGGAGGGCAAAAGAGATAGGATTACAATCAAGAATCACCTACCCAACAAAACTGAGTATAATCCTTCAAGGGGAGAAATAGATACGTAATTAAATAGAGGACTTTCAAGCATTCTTGATGAAAAGACCAGAGCTGAATAGAAAATTTGACTTTCAAATACAAGATTCAAGAAAAGCATACAAAGGTAAACAAGAAACGGAAATATAATAAAGGAGTTAATAATAAAGGAGTTAATAAGGTTAAGCTGTTTAAATTCCTACATGGGAAGATGATATTTGTAACTCATAAGAACAGGTTCATTATTAGGGTATTAGAAGGAGTATATTTAGACAAAGGGAACAGATCAGGTGTGAGTTGAATATAAAGGGATGATATCTAAAAATATAAAATTAAGGGGTAAGAGAGGAATGTACTGGGAGAAAGGAAAAAGGAGAAGTAGAAGGGGGTAAATTATCTCACATAAAAGAGGCAAGAAAAAGCCTTTACAGTGGAGGGGAAGAGGGGGGAGTTAAGGGTGAATAAGTAAACCTAATGATCATCAGAATTGGCTCAAAAAGGGAATAACATACACACTCAATTGGGTATAGAAATCTATCTTAGCCTACGGGAAAGTAGAAGGGGAAGGCAGGAGGTGACAGAAGTGGGGGACAGAAGCAAAACACTTTTGAAGAAGGACAAGGTGAAAGGAGAGAGAAAATAGAATAAATGAGGTAGGGGAAACAGGATGAAGGGAAATGCAATTAGTAATAGTAACTGTGAAAAAAATTGAAGCAAGTTTCTCTCATAAAGGCCTCATTCCTCAAACATATAGAGAACTGAGTCAAATTTATAAAAACAAAAGCCATTCCCCATTTGATAAACAATCAAAAGATATGAACAGTTTTCAGATGAAATAATCAAAGCTATCTATAGCCATATGAAAAAATGTTCTAACTCACTATTGATTGGAGAAATGCAAATTAAAATACTTCTGAGGTACTACCTCATACCTATTAGATTGACTAATAGGATAGAAAAGGAAAACAACAAACGGTAGAGAGGATATAGGGAAAATGAGACATTAATGCACTGTTGGTGGAATTGTGAACTGATTCAACCATTCTGTGGAGCAATTTGGAACTATGCCCAAAGGGCTATAAAATCATGCATAACCTTTGACCTAGCAATGCCACTACTAGGAGTGTATCTTAAAAAATACTAAAAAAAAAAAAACAAGGAAAAGGACCTATATGTACAAAAATCTATAGTAGCTCTTTTTTGGTGGCAAAGACTTGGGAATTGAGGGGATGCCCATCAACTGGGGAATGACTGAACAAACTGTGGTATATAATTATAATGGAATACTATGGTGTTATAAGCAATGATGAGCAAGATACTGTCACGATAACCTTACATGAGGATGAAAGACTTACATGAGCTGTTGCAAAATGAAATGTACTGTGTACAAAGTAACAGCAATATTGTAAGATGATTAGCTGTGACTGACTTAGCAATTCCCAGCAACGCAATGATTCAATACAACTCTGAAGGACTTATGATGACAAATACTATCCATATCCAGAGAAAGAACTGATGGTGTCTGAATACAGACTGAAGCATACTTTTTTTTAAAAACTTTCTTTATTTTTCTTGTTTTTTTTTTCATGTCTATGCTTTCTTTTACAACACTATTATTATGGAAATGTTTTACATGACTAAACATGTATATCAAATTGCTTGCCCTCTCAATGAGGGGGAATGGGGAGAGAGGAAGTAAGAGAATTTGGAACTCAGTTTTAAAAATGAATGTTTGAAAATGTTTTTACATGTAACTGGGGAAAAATAAAATACTAAATGAAAATTACATTAAAATACAAATAGAGATTGGAGGTAAGAAAACTTAGTTTATTACTAGAAAATCCTACATTTTCTAGAACTGGAAGTCCATTCTCTAACTGACTCTCTATACCTTTTGGTTCCTTTAATGTTTTCTAAACTCAAAATGAGACAACAGTGAACAGAAGAATTGTACCAAAGACCTCTAGACAATGAAAAGCTATCTTATGTAACTACATGCTGCTTAGAAGTGATTAAATTGAATTAAATAACAACATAACCATGTTGTGTCAAATCAGAGAATGGAAGTAGCTTCATCTAAGGAAGTACTTAAGAGAAGCCAACAAAGCAAAGATCTGAATATTAAAAACATGTACAAAATGTGGTCAGATGGCTGAATACTATGATATTCATGTTTTAATGACTGAGTGTGTTATATTAGTGTGTAAATCTACATTCCTAAAGTAAATCTTACTTAATCCAGCAATTCCTTACTTGGCTTTTAAAAGATCTGGTCATTTTATTCTTTGTTTCCTATAAATCCAGCATTCTTTCCTTTTTTTCTGTAAGAAGAAATTTTAAGGCAAGACGAAAATCTGGGGAATGTTCTGCTTTTAGAAGAATGAGCAGCCTAGCAGTGGTTCAGATACATTACTGCTATATTTTACCTCTATGCAATTTTGTTTTATACACACACACACACACACACACACACGTATATGTATGTATATGTACATGTATGGACACATAAATGCATACATTCATATATGTGTGTGAACATACATATATATGGCAGCTAGATGGCTCAGGGCTGGGTCTGGAATCAGGAAGACCAGAGTTCAAACCCTTTTTCAGACACTTAGTAACCATGTGACTAAGAGAAAGTCATTTAACCTGTGTACCTTAATCCACTGGAGAAGGAAATGGTACCTTTGCCAAGAAAACTTCATGGACAGTATTGATGTGCTTTGGCCCATGGAGTCATAGAGAGTTGGACATGATTCAACAGCAACAATAGCAACACATATATCCTTTTACATCCACTTAGTCTTCTCCTTCCCAACCTGTAAGAATGGTTCTGTTTCCCACCTCTATAGCATCTGAGATTTGTAATACAGATACAAGACTGATTTTTGGATTCCCAAGTCAAAAGGAATATAAGCAGAATATTCAAGGAAGATCCATGAAAGGCTTGAAAGACAAACCATATTTTATTTTCTGAACATGGTTGAAGAGGATTATGAATTTTGAGAATAGAAAGAATTCTATTGGTAAATTACCAGTTAGCCCCATTTGTATTATGGATCCATTAAAGTGGCAAAAAATGAATTTAATAGAGAAAATCTCAGCAAATGGAAATTTGCTCAACTAATAAAGTTGAATGTAAAGTTGTTGAGAATAATATATATTTGAATCAATTTCATTTTAAAAATCCTATTAAATCATTAAATGAATTTAACATCCTCTAAATATATTTAGTCAAGTCCATATTTGTAACTAAATTATTGCATGTGAGAAAGGGCAGGAAACAATACCTTCAGCCGCAGGAGAGAAAGGACAAAACTTGGAACAATGGTATAATGTAGGAGAATTAATTTCTGTAGACATTTGGTAGTTTTCAATCAAACTCTAGGTATTTTCATTATATTCTCTTCTTCGGTGAACTCATCAGGTCCTATTGGTTTCATTTTTTCTATGTATTGGACTCTGAGACCTATGTATCTAGACATGATCTGTCTCCTGACAAGTCAGCTTTGTATTATCAACTGCATTTTGGACATTTTGAACTGGTTGTCCCATAAGTATCTCAAACTCAACATGTCCAATACAGAACTTATTTTTTCCCCAAAGCCCCTTCCCATATTCCTTATTTTTGTCATCCTTCTAGTTGCCCAAGTTCACGACCTTGGAGTCATCCTCAACTCCTCTATCTTCCACATCCCATATGTCCATTTAGATTCAGGTCTTGGCAATTCTATTTCTATAATATCTCTCATCTGTACCTTTCTCTCTACTCCCATGGCCACCACTCTAGTTCAGGCCTTAATTGCTTCTAATCTGAACTGTTGCAATAGTTTTCTAATTGGTGTCCCTGTCTCAAATCTTACCCTTCTCCTCCATAAAGATTGGAAAGAGATGTTTTTAAAATGTAAATCTGACCATGTCATTACTCAGTAAACTCTAATAGTTTTGGCTATAGGATTCAAATATAGGCTCCTCTGTTTGACCTTTAAAGCTCTTCACAATGTAGCTTCACCTTTGCTTTTTAAATTTATTATATATGCCTCCCCTTCACACAATCTAAAGACCAGGGTGTGATCTCAGACATGTTGCTTAATCACCCTGGGCCTCAATTTCCTCAACTCTAAAATGAGGATCCCTTCCATCTCTAAACCCGTGATTCTATGATTTCAGACATCCATATTTTTGTAACTGAACCTAGCTGCTGCTGTGTATAGTATGTGTTACTCCTATGACCCTCCCAACTCCCCTCTGAATCACAGGTAAAGTCAATTGTTGTAAGGGCCTTTTGTGGGTGGGTCAGATTCTTATGGAGTTGCCTGCCTACAAACATTTTGGGACAAGATGCAAACTCTTACCTAGAATATCTAATCAAGATGAACTTATACTCAAACATATTATTTTATTGATATAACTTCATTTGGTTACCATTTCTTCCTCAGAATAAGTAAATAAGTGATGGAAAGAAGATGCAAAAAGGAAAATTTAGATGCTGCCAGAAAAAAAGAACACTCTGCAGCTGGAGTTATACAGAAGTCAAATGGGCTGCCTTAAGAGGTAGTGCTTCCCTCTCTGGAAGGCTTAAAATAAAAGCTGGATATACTAGTTATGTTATAGAAGAGATACTTCCTTAGATATTATTTTAACCAGATAGCACTGAAATCCCTTTCAACTCTGAAATCCTCTGATACTGTGAATGAAATTCTATTTATCATCTGAAGTTCAAATAAGGATTACAATGTCACAGATTATAATAAATATGTTTTTTCTGCTAAATTTCCACCTATATTAGGAGAAAATTAGGAAGCAAAGAGTAAATCATAACATGAAATTCCCACGGTCAAACACTGCCTGAATGTGTACCCAAAGAATTTTAATGCAGCCTGATTTGTTAATAAATCATTATTGCTATGTAGCACCAGTGCCAAGAAGTCATCTTTCTACAAGGCTTGTTCTTGCAAATTCAACTACATTGATCCAGGAAATATATTCCAGGACATGAGCACCATCTGCTGCACTAGTGTCAAATGGAATAACATGATGGACAGCTGGGACCTTTGTGACTAAAATGTCCTTTAAAGGACATTTAAAGAATCTCTTCTGCTTCTGTTGGTCACAGAATTTTAACCAACAGATTTTGTCATCAAGAGACAGTGGTAGAGGGAATTAGGACCTGTTGTTTTTCGTGTGCTATTCTCATAAACAGTGGGAAAATTGTTAAGCTGTGTAACGATGGTATACATGAGCAATGTTTGTCCTGTTTGCTCCTCTTCCTCTCCAAATTAATCTTTTTGGATACACAGTTATGGATTTAATGATTACTATGATATAGTAAACTTGTATCTTTACCTCTAGTCATAATCCTCATGAACTGTAGTCTTATGGCTTCATCTTCATGCTTGGATGCCATGCCATAAGCTCAGAATAAACTCAAAATATCTAAAACTTAAAACCATTTTAGCCACCAGAACTGGTTTCCTATTCTAACTTCTTTACCTATCTTTACAATGTCAATTGTTTTCCTTGTTACCCAGCTTTTGACTCTGACTCCTTCTCTCACTCCCAAATTTATAATCATTCAGCAAGTGTTGTCAATTCATGCCTTTTTTTCCTTTGTCTCTTCCTTTCCATTCCTTAGTTTAGGTCCTTTAAAAAGTTTTAATAGGCAAAGATGCCACCTATTGAATTATTACAATATCCTCGCAACTTAATGATTTCCTCACGTTGTTTAACCTTTCATATGATCATGTCTTATCTTTTCCAGTGAAGGGAATATATTGTATAGTTCGTATCCTAGCATCTAAAATTGAAATAGGCTTTAGAGCTCAAACAGAGGGTCTCAGAGTGGGCGATACTACCTCCTGGAGGGTGCTGGAACAATCCGGGACTGTGTTAGTAGCCTCCGGTGCAACTGAGGGGCATTAAATAAAAATAAGTGGGTGGTGGAAGCATAAGAAAAGAAGAGAAGAAAATTTTGAAAAAAACATTCAAACGGTTTCATCTGTTGTGTAACAAAATTAAAGTCATAGCGATTACATTAGTTTCCAAATAAACACACAAATTGCAAGTTATGACTGATCAGTGGTCAAGTCTACCAACAGGTCTTAACAAGAAAGTGTTGGTAGGTGAGCATGTTGGGAAAATCCAGCATGCATCAGCAGGAATATATGCATGCAATGACTTGTTTACAATACAATAGTATATGGTTACATGATGCAATATTGAATGATCAAAATTCAATGCAGAAAAACCCCACAAATTTACAATAAATTATTAAATTTGACATGTGTCATTTCAAAAAATATCATATATCTTGAAATGATGCACATTTAAAAAAATTAAGGGGTTAAAAAAAGTAGATTTCGAAGGTGGGGGAGCACTGAGTATTTTTTTAAAAGGGGGTAGTAGGCTCAATAAGTCTGGGAACCTCTGGATTTTAGAACAACCCTTTAATTGTATAAATGACAAGGTGTACAACATAAAAAGTTTCATGATACAAGTGAGTGTGAATCAGACTAAATACATGCTTATTAAGTATTTGTATGATAATAAAATTTTAAAGAAAACAATCTATTCAGCTCAAACATTTCAAGAATAGATGTTATGGATGTTTATAGGTAGAAGGTATTGTAGTGCAATATAGTGATTTGTGTGCTTTGATGTCCTTAGTTTATATGTATATGTATACATCTATATCTATATGCGTATATATATACATACACATATAATATCTATATACATATATGTGTATACACATATACGAATCACTTATAATACACACACAAACATATACACATATTTGCTGTTGTAATGAGTTCCTGGAACTCTTTGTAATAGTGATGTTTAGTTTTTGATCATCTGCAGATACTTTGTGAATACTTCTGGATATGACACTCATTCCAGAAATGAAAATGGGATCCTGATTTCAGCAAGCCCCTAAAGAAAAGCTCACACTTTGAATATGAGGAGCCTCATGCTTAAAATGCTTATGTTGGAGCATATAACAGTGGAAAACTTGATGGTGTGCAGCAACCAGTGAATAGAATCTTATGCAAATTAATTTTGCTTCAACCACAGGAGAAAGCCAACAATCAAAGATGCAAACTAGAAAACTCTGAAGAGTGTACTTTGTCCCCCTGACATTTTTCAGGGTTGATCTCCATTTCAGGATAAGATTCCTGGCTTTCCCATATTTCATTCAAGACTAACAAACTCAGACCTGAGAAAGGTTTTAATTTAGAAAAGCCAAGGTCATCCATTGCATCCTGGGTCATTGCCAGTCATCTTGACTTTTGTCTTTGTCACTGGACTTTGATGACACTGGATGAGAGAGTAAGGCTGATGACTCTGTGCAGCTCTGCCTTGCTTAAATCTCATTAACACACAAGTCAAGATATCACCCTCATGATGTCATTGGTCCTCTTTAGAACAAAAAATAAAAAACAATTTTAAGGTTGAGATTCTGCATGCAGTTATATGTTACTGAAAATCCACTTTACTACTAGGCCTATACTCCAAAAGAGATCTAAGAAAGGACCCATATAGGTGCAGCTGTGTGGTTCAGTGGATAGAGCACTAGCCCTGATGTCAGGAGGACCTGAGTTCAAATCCAGCCTCAGAACAAACACTTGACACTGACTAGCTGTGTGACCCTGGGCAAGTCACTTAACTCCAATTGCTTAAAAAAAAAGAAAAAAAAGACCCATATATACAAAAATATTTGTGACAACTTTTTGTGATGGTAAAAAATGGAAACTGAAAGGATGTCTGTTAACTGGAAATTGGCAGAACATATTATGGTATGTGGAAATAATTGAATACATCTGTACTTTAACAAATGATGAAAAGACTGGTTTCAGAGAAATCTGAGAAAACTTGTAGGAAGCGGTATAAAGTGAATTCCCAAGAAAGTAATAAAAACGAACAACTTTGAAACACTTAAGAATTCTGTTAAATGTAATAGCTGACAGAAAGGTGATAGACTGAGTGAAGATTGAGACATATTACATGTATTACTCTGTCTGTCTCTATATGTATGTTGTTCAATCATTTCAATCGTGTATTATTCTTCAAGACCCCATTTAGAGTAGTTTGCCATTTCCTTCCCCAGCTCATTTTACAGATGAGGTTAAGAGCCTTGCCCAGGGCAATAGATCTAGTAAATGTCTGAGACTGGATTTGAACTCAGGAAGATAAGTCTTTTTTAGGCAGTCTATCCACTGTGCCACCTAGATGCTCTCATATATATGGAGAGAGAAAGAGAGAGAGAGAGAGAGAGAGAGAGAGAGAGAGAGGAAAAACCCACATGTTCAATGCAAGAACTTATTTTGCTTATGTATTTAGTTATCTATTTATTAAAAGGGAATTTTTTTAAAGAAAAAAAAAGAAAGTCTATTTTTCACAAGAACTGGGGACTTAAATTCCACATTCAGAATCAGTAACCTCAGAAGTATATATTCTGCTTCTGTTACAAGGAGTGCCATCTGTCTTAGCACTCCCATTTGGGAAAATTTTTGTGGTAATATGATGTGAAACTGCCTTCTATATGGATTTTACAGTGAAGCCTTCCAACAGTACTTCTTGATTGAGCCAAACTTGGCTCAATATAATATAATATAAGGGCCTGAGGTAAGACCAGTGGCATTGCACTGTTGCATATCATAGAAATGTAAGGAACAGCTTCTAATACTAATGATAATCATAGCACAAAAGCAAAGGGAAGGTTTTTGCCAATAGGGTCAACAGAACTGAGGAAACATATGCTCCCCAGTGCAGAGTAACTCTAGCTTCCCAATCCTTGCTACACTATAGAGAGTTACACAAAATACTCTGTTAGTAGATTCAAGACCATAGAGTACAGGTTCTTCTCCCTTTATATTACTTCACTTGATGATCTCATCAGCTCTTGTAGATGTAATTACATTGGGATAATGCAAATGATTTTCAAATCTATCTATCCTACTCTAACCTTTCTGATGACCTCCAATTTTACGTTTTCAACTGCCCTTCAGACACCTTAAACTCAACACCTCCAAAACAGAATTCATTATCCTGCCCATAAATTCTCCTCATCTCCCAATATCCCTATTAATGTCTTGGGCGACCCAGTTCTGCAAGTTCTCAACTTAGATGCCATCCTTGACTGCTCACTATTTCTCATCTTCCATATCCAATCTATTAACAAGGTTTATTGATTTCACCTTAACAATATTTCTTAAATATGACTTATTCTCTTATTCTTTGACCCTGCTACCATTCTGATGCAGGCCCTCATGTGTGGAATAGCCCACTGGCGGGTCTACCTGCCTCAAGTCTCTCTACACTTCAATCCACACTCCATTCAGGCACCAAGTGATTTTCTTTTCAATACTTAAATATTTTATCTTTTCCCAATTAAATGTAAAAACAAATTTTAACATTCATTTTGTTAAAATTTTGAGTTTCATTTTGTTTCAAATTCCTTGAGTTTCAAATTGTCTCCCTCCCCCCTTTCCCTACTCCCTCCCTGAGACGGTAAGCAATTTGATACACATTATATATGTGCAATCATGCTAATGAGATGAGTATTTGCCTCCACAGTAGAGATCACAGGACCTGTGACGTGTGAAGCCTACAGGGCAGAAGGCAACATTATTGGAGTCTGAGAAAGTATTCCTCTCAGGATATTTCAACACCCTGAGGCAATATCTCCTCCAGAGCTACCTGGCATTGGTATCCCAACTATACTGCATTTGGACTCACCTAAACAACAGTGAAATGATAAAAATTCTCTATCCACTACAATTTATGATATGGAGTGATCTGAAATTACTAGTATAAGATAGCGAAAGTCTCTCAAAGGAGTATCTCCATGCTTTTTAAAAGATTTTATTAACCAAGCAGGGAGGTGTGGTATGTAGTACAATGAGCTGATTGAGTTCCTTAGTGCTTTATGCTTTTTTAGTTTAAGTAGTTGATGTTTTGGTGATTTCAAGAGAAGTTTTGCAGTAATGAAGTTCAATCATGTTGAAGACCTGTTTATCCTTGGTCTGTTGACATCCTGTGTGAGAAATGCATTTGGTGGTGCAGTGAACAGAGCTCTGGTCCTGGAGTTCAGGAGGACCTGAGTTCAAATCCAGTCTCAGACACCTAACTAGCTGTGTGGCCCTGGGCAAGTCACTTAACCCCGATTGCCTCACAAAAAAAAAAAAAAAAAAAAAAAAAGAAATGCATTTGTCATATCCTTTTTCCAAACAAAAAAATGAAGAAAATTTATAAATTTCGAGGTTTCATCTGATTATAAAATTGCTTATGAGTTCATATGCCAAGCAAATACATAGTTTCATGAAGTACAGTAATATTTCTTCTACTTAGTAGAGTAGGAAAATCATATTCCTGATATAAATGAAATGTAATGGGCAGAATTTAAATGATTGGTTGATAAAGAATGGGGCACATGCCCTTATCTCCTCCTTCTTTGTTTTCACCTTGTCTCTTTTATTTCCCTTCTGCTCTCTCCCAAACAGCAATTGAAGTAGCAATAAACCTTTTGTTTTGTTTCATTAAGAAGAAATTCTCAAGTTGTGTCTACATATATGCACTAGTTAGCTAAAAAAATGTAATTCATTAAATTGTGTTCTTTTCAATTATGTGTGTGCTTTAGTGTACTGACACCTGAAAGGATGCAAATATGCTTTAGAAATCTTAAGAATATTGAATTTGATTGAAATTATCTGGAGGAAGGAATGACAACTCACTCATTCTTTTTACTCAGCTCCAGGCCCCTCTGATCCCACTTCAGGCTCTAGTTACTGGAGTTTGGTTTGGTTTGTTAAGGATGTGACTGGCCAACTGGTGGAGGTAGCCTGATTGGCATTTGGTAAGGGACACATAAAATTGCTTATCTACTTTCATTAGAGAAGCTTTAGCATCTTTTGTTAGTAGGAATCATTCCTGTTTGGTAACCTGGGTTAAACTAAAGTCCCTATTCCCTCATTAAAAGAAGAGAAAGAGGGCCAGCTAGGTGGCACAGTGGATAGGTCACTGACCCTGAAGTCAAGAGGACCTGAGCTCAAATCTAGCCTCAGACCAAATACTTGACACTCACTAGGTGTGTGACCCTGGGCAAGTCACTTAACCTCAATTGCCTAAAAGGAAAAAAAATTAAAAAAAGAGAGAGAATACTTTATATAATACAAGATTCAATATGTGCCTGACTCTTCAGATATATGAGGCAGAAAAGTTTTATTTGTCATTCCAAATAAATGGTCAAGTTAGTTGCAGTTTATTTTTAGAGGGCAAAACAACCATAATCTTTTCTGTCAGGAAAATATCTTTATGTTCCTGAAAAAGAAAAAAAATAGTTTTGTAATATTTGCAGCATCAAGGTTTAAATGGAGATAAGTTTCTGTGATAGGCAGAGAAAATCCAAATGCCATGATACCTAAATATGACCCTTGGCATGTTTACTGAAAATTATAATTATACTAGATTTGTACATGTCACTTTAGACCAATGTGATGGAATTATATATATATGTATATGTGTGTGTATATATATATATATATATATATACATTTTCAAATGCAGGAAGCTTGAAAGCCAAAAACATCAAGACAATGGATAAGAACAAAGGTGGTAGAGAAAGTGTTCATCTTAAGACAAACTCTAAGTTTCTGAGAAGTGAAACTAAAAATGAAATCAACACTTTTTGCTTTTTTTTTTCTGGAGAACTTCTGACCTGGAAAGAGAATAGAACTTTAAGTTTTAGCATTCAATATAGAGAAGGAAGTGAAAGCAAAAGATTTTCAATGTTGAGGCCAAGTGGAGATCAAAGCAAAGGAGAAAGGTCTGATATCCAGGCTGTCCCCAAAGTCTTGGCATGTTTTTAAGATTTATTAGCTTAAAATTGCACCAAAACTTTAGGTCCACCTTGTATTTACTAAAGTAGTCATAGCAACACTTTTCTGTGCTAGCAAAATACTAGAAAGTGGCTGTTTATTGATTTTGGAACAGTTAGACCAACTGTGGCATATAAATGGAATGGAGTATTACTGTGCGATAATAAATGATGACAACAAAGAATTTAGGAAACATGGAAAATTTTAATTGAATTTGTGTAGAATAAAATAAACAGAACTGGGAAAAGTATGCACAATGATGACAATATTGTTAATAAAAAGAAAGCAAAACTCGGAATAAATGAAATAACCAATATTAATAACTGATAATGAAACATACCTTCTCTTGTCAGAGGAATAGGAGATTATAGGGACTGAATGTTACATATATCATTGAACATGGTCATTGTATCAGTAATTTTACTTAATGATTTTTCTTTGATCATAAGGGATAGTTCCATTATGAGATAGTGGGGAAAGTTTGTAGGCTATATCCAAAAAGGACTGCGATATAAAAAACAAAAAGTCCTTTCCAACTGTCAAATTGTATGATTCTACTATAAAATTTAAAAAGTAATGGCTTGTGTTCCCTTCTATAAAAAGTGGAGACAAATGTATAAATAACAGTAGTGGTTTTCACAGAATCTAGAGTAATAAATACTCTCTTAAAATGTTATTTTTCAATAAACTATTTTCTCTCCTAACAACCTCCCCCGCAAAAGCAAACAACAATAACAAAATAAATAAAACCTTTCTAACAAAAATGCATAATCAAGCAAAACAAATTCTATGCTGACCATAACCAAAAATTATATGTCTTATTCTGTTCTCTAAGACCAGTCTCATTGGTCCTCTGGACCAACCATAGTTGGTTATTGCAATGATCAGAGTTCTTTTAAGTCTTTCAAAGCTGTTTGTCTTTATGATGTTAATATTGTATAAATAGTTATTCTAGTTCTTCCCACTTCATTCTATATCAGTTCAAACAAGTCTTCCTAGGTTTCTCTGAAATCAGGAGCAATATTTTTCCATTACCTTAATATACAGTAATTTGTCCAGCCATTCCTTATTTAATGTGTATCCCCTTGATTTCCCACTACAAAAAAGAATCATTGTGTATATTTTTGTACATATGACTTCTTTTACTCTTTATTTGATGTCTTTAGGAGTATGGACCTATTGGAATCACCTAGCACTATTTCTGGATCACAAGGTAGGCATGGTTTAGTGACTTTTTGGGTATACTTCCAGACTGATTTCTTTTGGGAACTTTAGAGTTGCTTTAATTTGTATTTTTCTAATGAGTGGTGATTTGGATTTTTTTTATATGGCTATCAATAGCTTGAATTTTATCCTCATAAAACTATCCATTCATATCCTTTAACCATTTCTCAATGAGGAATAGCTCTTATTCTTACAAATTTAAATCACGTCCTTATACATCTTAGGAGAGATGATCTTAGTAAGTATTTGTTGGGTTTTATGAGCATTGTCCAGAGGAAGAGTGTTTTAATTCTGAATAAGCAATCCTACTTCTTTAGATTTTATGTCCCTAACAATAAAAAAGCACATGAATTATATAACTTTTTAAAAGATTTTATAAAGGCGTGGACATTTTCTTATTTGAACCTCAAAATAACTCTGTGAAATAAATGCTATAGGCATTATTGTATCCATTTTACACACACAAAAAAACCCCTGAAACTCAGAACTTAAATGATTTGCTCATGGCATTATAGCTAGAATGTTTCAGAGGCAGTATTCAAACCCAGATTTCTTCTGACTCCAAGCCTATCTCTCATTCGACTATAGTATGCTAAGACAGAATAAATAAGGCTACCACATTTCTTAAGAACATCTCCCTTTGCTACAATGTTATTTGTACCAAATTCTGATCTGCTCCATGGGTGGACAGACTTTCCTCTAAGTAAATAGTGTCTTATGTGGATAATGGTTCCAAGTATGCACTCTCCCATTATAAATTAATCTATTTCCATTCTAGTTTATAAATCAGATTGCTATGATTTCATTTATATACTTATTCACAGATAAATTCACCCTCTGAGTTAGTTGAAATCAGTGCTTTTCTGAACCTGAAAAACTGATGGGCAAACCATGAAGCAGAATAATGCCACTGAGGTTTGCATGAATTACAGTCTGAAATTTCCCTGCTACTCACATCTTAACTATCCTAGAGCCTTTTAGCTTTAAATCTGTTTAAAGTTGCTTATATCTTACATGAACATTTAATACCATGACATAGTTTTTTGAGACATTGCACTTTAATATAGTCTTTACATTTTAAAGTCACCATTGCTGATTTCTTCTGGACTACACATATTACAACAATATGAAGTTTATTTTATAGACAAGGACAAAGAGGCAGATTTTGACTATGACTTTTACAAGAAAAGTAGCCGATCTTTGAAAGAATCATGGTTTCATTCCTAGCATTCTGTTAATTGTGTGGTAAAATGTGCTTAGAAAAGAATCCTGTTTAGCATGGATAGTCGACTAGATCACTGTATTGTGGACTGAGAATAGAAACAGCATCATAGAGGTCAATGTTTTGAGTAGAAAAAAATAATCTGTCTCATATAAGAAGTTCCCATTTTATTCTGACCAATACTTAGAATACTGTAAAAGATATTTGAGAAATCGTGCTGTATTTTGGAATGAGCATTGAATCTGAAGTCAGATAGGTGCTTAGAGTGAGTAGAAGGAGTTAGAGGCTGTAGTTTCAAATACCACCTCAATTGTTATGTGTATTACCTGGGGCAAGTCATTTAACCTTCTTGATCTGGTTTTCTCAACAAAATGGAGGGATAGACTGTAGCTTCTAAATTTCGCTTCTACTCTACATCTATGCGATCTGAGTTCATCTTGAGTTGTTCTATTACTTATTACTGTGTGTCCTTTTGCAAATTACTTGACCTTTCTGGGTTTCCTCCACTTTAAAGTGAAGAAGCTTTATTGGATAATTAATAGACTATCTCTAAGATTACTTCTAGTTCTTATTCTTATGGATGAATGAATGAAAAAACATTATATCAAATATTTACTGTGTGTCATGCCTTTGTAAATTTGTGAGGATACAAGCAAAAAAAGTGAAGACAGTCTTTTCCCTCAAAAAAGCTTAATTCAAATTGGGTTACACAAGGACAGTGGTGGACAGGAAGGTATATTTTCGTTTGGAAAGTAATGAGAATGGTGAATGAAGGCATGGAGGAATGAACTGATACATGCTTTGTAAAAGACAGTATAAATATGATTATGAAAAAGAGGGTGAGGAGGAGAAAGAAGAAAATGAAGATAATTGCTTGGCTTGTTGATTGTAAATGAGTATATTATTTTTCTTGGTGATTTACCTATATGTTCTTTTTTTTTTCCTTTTTGGTGAAGCAATCAGGGTTAAGTGACTTGCCCAGGGTCATACAGCTAGTAAGTGTCAAGTGTCTGAGCTGAATTTGAATTCACATCCTCCTGACTCCAAGGCTGGAGGTCTATCTTCTGTGCCCCAATTTTCCTATATGCTCTTGGAGGAACAATAAGTCCGATTAAGAGTTTCACTAGAAAATTTTGTTGAAAGCTCAGAATCCCAGTCTTTTTACTTATTTTTAAGGGGTGGGGGAGGAGGAGTGAGGAATGATGTTCAGCCATGAGAACCTTTCCAGAACTGGGAAGTGATGACTGACTCTGGAATTTTAAATACCCTAGCTCCCCAGATCATGGATTAAGTCAATGAAAACCCAGACTCAAGTTTCTTCTTTGTGCTATCATTGATGTACTTGTGCACACCTCTCAGTGCTTTAGTTTATTTGTGCAAAAAAAAAAAAAGGGGGCAATACAATCTTTCCTATCCTGACCTTCACAGGGATTCTGAATGTGGGATCTATGATCTAAGTTTAAAAAAAGATAATTATGTTTTTATACAATTAATTTCCTTATTAATCTTACATATTTTATTTTTTTCATTTGAGGACATTATTCTGAGGAGGCCATAAGCTTCATCAGAATGACAAAGGGGCCAAGGACACAAAAAGATTAAGAGCTCCTGCTCTAGAAGTGTTAAGGAAAGTAAAAACAATTCCATTTCTTTGTGGGAAATATGACCTATATCCAAGATGGAATTATTTTTCTATCATCTATTATTGCCGCATAACATTTATGGAATGCCAAAACTATGCTTGAATTGAGCTGAAATGAAAAACAAAGAAGGTCACTTTACTCTTCAGAATCTGAAAAAAAGAACAATAATGGATTGATTCTGAATGCTTTGGATAGGTTGTGACTTTGGATATTTACAGAGGAACTGAGTTTAGAAAACTGCCATTCTAATTTTTTTTCCATTCCACTTTTCAGTTTTCTCTATTATTAAGTACTTATGTAGCTAACATCTTTTGACAGTTCCTGCTGATGCTTTCCATTCATTTTTTTTAGAACTTCAATTCAATTTTCCCTTTCAACTGGTTCTGAATTGATATTTTCTTTAGTGTTGGAAGCATCCAGAACAAAACCTCAGCATCTGCCATTAGGAAGTTGTGTTTTTTATTCACTACGGTAATAATAATCTAGAGAACAACTCATGATGACATCCTTAAGCTATAAATGGATTTTTAGAGAATGAAGTAGAGGAAGTATCAAAAATAGATAAGGCTAAAGATGCACAATATTTTCACTGCCAATACCACTCTGAATCCAGAGGGGCAGTGGCATAGCAAAATGTAAGTTGTGAAAAAAAAATCACATACCTAAGATTTAACCTGAGATTCTATCATGGTCTGACCATTCCTCCTGGCTATCAATTAGGAATTTCCTCCTCTTCTCAGCTAAATACCTTGAGGAAGTTCTCTATAATTGGTGCTTCTACTTCCCCTAATCTCACTCTTTCCTAAGCCCCCTTTAGTCTCATTTCTCACTTCATCATTCAACTGAAATTTTACTCTCCAATAGTATCATTGATCTTCTTTTTAGTTATATTTTTATTTATTTTGTTAAATATTTGCTAATTATGTTTTTAAAAATTTGACATTCATTCTTTAAAATTTTGAGCTCCAAATTCTCTCTCATCCTCCTACCCTTCCCCATCCATTGAGAAGGCAAGCAATATGATGTCAATTATGCATGTGAAGTCATGCAAAATATGTTTTCCATATTAACTCTGTTGCAAAAGCAATAACCGCCCTCCCCAAAAAAACATACATACAGGTAAGAAAAATGAAGAAAGTGAAAAGAGTATACTTGAATCTGCATTTCAGAATTCTTCAGTTCTCTCTCTAGAGGTGCATAAAATTTTTCATTGTGAGTCCTTTGGAATTGTCTTAGGTCATTGTCTTGATCTGAGTAGCCATGTCTTCTACAGTTGATCACAATGTTGACTGCAATGTTGCTGTTTCTGTATACAATGCTCTCCTGGTTCTTTTCACTTCATTTTTCATTGATTCATGTAAGACTTTCCAGATTTTTGTGAAACCATCCTGCTCATCATTTCTTATGGCACAATAGTATTCCATCATAATCATATACTACCACTTCTTCAGCCATTCCCCAGTTGATGGGCATCCCCATGATTTCTAATTCTTTGCCACCACAAAAAGAGCTGCTATAAATATCTTTGCACAAATAGGTCTCTTAGCCAGTATCAGATTGTTTTCATGATTACTGCATTGTAATATAGTTTGAAATTTGGTCTTGCTAGGCCACCTTCCTTAACATTTTTTTTCATGAATTCCTTTAATATTCTTGATCTTTTGTTCTTCCAGATGAATTTTGTTATTACTTTTTCCAGATCTACAAAATAATCCATTGGTAATTTGATTGGGATGGCACTGCATAAGTAAATTAATTTAAATATAATTGTCATGTTTATTATATTGGCTCAGCCTATCCATGAGCAATTAATATATTTCCAGTTGTTTATATGTCTTTACTTGGGGTGGAGAGTGTTTTGTAACTGTCATGTAATCCCTGGGTTTGTCTTGGCAGGCAGACTCTCAAGTATTTTATATTGTTTGCAGTTATTTTAAATGTAATTTATCTATCTCTTCCAGCTGGGTTTTGTTGGTAGTATATGGAAATGATAATGATTTGTGTGGTTTTATTCTAAATTCTGCAACTTTGCTAAAGTTGTTAATTGTTTCAACCAGCTTTTAAGTTGATTCCCTAAAGTTCTCTAAGTATACTACCATATCATTTGCAAAGAGTGATAGTTTTGGTTTCTTATTGCCTATTTTAATTCCTTTAATTTCTTTTTTTCCTGTCTTATTGCTATAGCTAGCATTTCTAATATGTTATGGAATAAGGGTGATAACAGACATCCTTATTTCAAACCTAATCTTATTGGGAAAGAATAGTTTATTTCTGTTACAAATAATGCATGCTCTTGATTTTAGATAGATACTACTTACCATTTTAAAAACGGCTCCATTTTGGAAAGAGGAAAATGAAACCCAACGAGTCTATAAGGTCAATGATACTAGGAATTGAACCTGTTCCCTCATTCATTAGCAGATTCATTGCCTTTTGATCGAGATATCTTGTAAAAGAAGATGTTTAGCTATTTCTCAGTCTGGTGATTTGATGGGTTGGTTGAATATTTCATATAAATAACTTATTTAAATACCAACAAGTGTATACCAGGAGTCTTTTTAGACTAGTCAGACTCTCAAAGTAACCAAAGTTTTTAATAGTGGGTTCATTTTATGACTAGAAACAATTTTTCTTTAGTGCAAAATTGGTCATATCAGTAGGGACTGATTTTAGTGTGTAAATATTTGAAATTTTATTTTAGAGTTTTTGTTTTAGCGTAGACCTTCTCATCTGGAAAAAACTCATTACTCTATTTATATTTGTATACATTTATATTTACTGAAAAATAAAATCCCAGTAAGCCAATAAGCCAATATGCTAAAATATTCAAGTTACAATATGAAAAAACATTTTTTTTTTGTTTTTTGTTTTTTTTGGTTGGGCAATGGCAGTTAAGTGACTTGCCCAGAGTCACACAGCTAGAAAGTGCTATATGTCTGAAGCTGGAACTCAGGTCCTCCTGAATCCAGGGCCAGTGCTCTATCCACTGCGCCACCTAGCTGCCCCCCAAAAAAACATTTTTATCATATCGATTCTGCCTACTCATGGACAATAAATAATTATCCTATTAATTAAATATGACTTTATTTGTATTGAAAGTGTTTATGTTTATGCTCATATAGTTCCTGTGTCTATTTTGTCAGGTATACTGTCAGATATTTCCCACTGTCTAGTTATTTTAAATGGTCTAAAACAATATTAAATAATATTGGTGATACATAGTATAGTTTCCCTATTTTTCTGTTTGGATTAAATCTATTTTAAGTTTAACTTTATCTGAGATCATGATTACTACCCTTGCTTTTTTTACATAATAAATTCTACTCCAGCCTTTTATTTCATCTTTCTGTGTATTTCTCATTTTTGTTGTGCTTCCTGAAAGTAACATATTGTTGAATTTAAATTTTTAATCTGCTCTACATTTCCACTTCATGGTTAAATTCTTCCCATTCACATTCTAAGCTATAATTATAATATATAATATAACATTATATAAAATAATACAATATATAATAACAATAATGAGATGTTTCACATTTTCTTCTATTTTTTCATTGTTTTGATTTTGTTTTAATTCTTGGTGTCTTATAGTACCATTAGCTTCCCCTTGCCCAATTCTGATTTTCAAGGAATTATATTTAAATTTTTGATTCTCTATTTCAAGTTGGTTGACCTTCTTTTCATAATTATCTTGGACTGCTCTAATTTTTTTTTCTATTTTTCCCTCAATCTCTCTTATTTGATTTTTAAAGTCCTTTTTAAGTTCTTTCAAGAACTCTTTTTGTGCTTGGGACCATTTGATGTTTTTCTTTGAAAAAGAGTGACTTTTTTAGCTCCACTATCTCCCTCTGAATATGAACCCAGATCTTCTCTATCCCAATAGTAACTATCTATGGTTGGGATTTTTCTCCTTGTTTACTCATTTTTATTTTGTTTTATTTTGTTTTTTTGAGCAGCTATTAATATAATCAAGTTCTAGTCCCAAGTTATGGGGCACGATACCCCAAGCCTCAGGTCCTTCTTACTGTTACTTTCTGAGTTCTGTCCCAGTGCTCAACCTTGGGCTCTCCTCTTTACCCCTAAGCCACAACTAGGGCCATTGGCCATGCTGTCCCACAAATGCTTTTGCTTCCCGTGGTCCCTCTAGTGGTTGCAGAGGGACCACAGTTGCAAACTGCAGCTGTTTTCTCTGCCCTAGAACTGAAACCAGGGACTCTGCTCTCCTGCAAGTGCCAATAATCATCAGAGTCCCTACTCCTCTGCACTCACCAGCCCCTGTAGCCACAGCTTAGGACCACTTCTTGTCAGCAGAACTGTGCTTAGCAATACTTGATGGTGAAAAGTCCTCTAATCTTCTACTCAGTCTTCCAACCCCCCACACTGCCTTGGAGGTGAAAGTTCCTGAGGCTGAAGTTGCTCCTGACCCAGTTGCCCCCAGAACTTGTTGTTTTCTTATTCTGCAAAATCAGCCTGAAGGTATTTGTAGTTTGTGGAGGCCAAATCTATACTCCTAGAAGGTTGAGTCTTTCCTGGGATCTTCTCAAGTTATCTTAGAAGATCAACTGCTTAATCCCATCTTTCATTTATTTCTGCTGCTCTATATTCACTCTGAGGTGATGATCTATTTTTTTTTTGGAGGGGGGGAAATCTGGAAAGCCAAACATTTTCTGACTTACTCTGCCATCTTCCCAGAATTCTCTCAGAAGTCCAATAATTCTTAAAGTATCTCCTTGATCTATTTTCCAGGTTAGTTATTTTTCTGATGAGATAGTTCACATTTTCTTCCTTTTGATTTTGTTTTATTGTTTGTTGGTGTCTTACGAAATCATTAGCTTAAACTTGCCTGATTTTAATTTTTAAAGAATTATTTTCTTCAGTGAGCTTTTGTATCTCTTTTTCCACTTAATTAATTATGTTTTAAGGAGTCATTTTCATCAGTGAAGTGCTGTACCTTTTTTACCATTTCACCAATTCTGTCTTTAAAGTCTTATTTTCTTTATTATTTTTGTACCTCTTTTACCAAACTGTTATTTGTCTTTTCATGATTTTTTCCCTTAGCTCTCATTTGTTTTCCCTCTACCATTCTTTTTTGATTTTGAAAATCGTCCTTTAGCCCTTTCAGGAATTTTTGTTGGACTTGTGTCTAATTCATATTTTTACTTTGAAGCTTGGCTTATAACTGTTTTTACATCATTGTCTTCTAAGTTTGTGCCTTGATCTTCCCTGTCATGATAGTACCTTTTTAAGGTCAGGTTATTTTTTGTTGTTTACTCATTTTTCTAGCCTATTTTTTTAACTTTGAACTTTATGTTAAAACTAGGCTCTGTTCTTGGCATTACGGAATGATGAGGGACACTATCTCAAGCTTTAGCTTTCTTTGCATTGTTGTTTTCACAGCTATTTATGTGGGTTTGAAAGTTTTTAGTACTTTTAAGTTGGTGCAGTCTGGGGAGAGTTATGATCACTGCTCTCCTGGTCTGGGATGTGGTCCTTACCCAGGAAGAACCCATAATCCCTTGCAGCTTCAAGTAATACCACTTCTGAAGACCTCTGCTTTTTTGTGACTGAAAGTGTTTTTCTCCACTCTTGAACTGTGGTGTAGAAGTGGGTATAAGCAATAGAGTTACCAAATGGTGTTCTGTTCTGGTCCCACTGATAGCACAGGTATCCCCTATAATCTCTTTCTGACTAGTTTCCCAATTCCCTTATTGTGTCTGACTTAAGAGTTCTTGAAGCTACTGCTGCTGTTGTCACCACCACCACGTCCCACCACTAGTTTGCTTCCATGTGGTCTCTGGGCTGGCCTCAACCCCTCCGTCTCTCCATTTGACCTGTTAAGTTGTCTTGGATTCAAAGAATGTTTCACTCTGACCTTTTGTTGACTCTGCCGATCCAGAATTTGATTTGAGGCGTTTTTTAAAAGTTATTTTAAGGGGAATATGGGTATAACTCAACTGTAGTACTTCCTCTACTTTGCCATCTTGGCTCTGCGCTCCTCTAGCATGTTCTTTCTACTAATCTATGCTTCCAACAGGGAATGGTTTTCTCATGTTGTATGCATATTTCCAACAATTTTCTACTATGGTTCTGATACCAGAAGGATGAAAGCATAAGAGTTTCAGAACAGAGAAACATGTGTCGTTAAATGAAAGATCACTAAGAGAAATTAAAGTTAGCAAATAGATTTTAATGAAAAGAATTGAACAAATGTGGAAATGTTTTAAAGATATAAATCTTGATGACATAAATGAACCATGTTCTTTTCCTAAGGTCATTTAACAATTAGCATACAACTTAGGAATAAAAAAAGTGGTCATTTTTTTTTCTATAAAAATAAAAGTTGTGAGGCTGGGTAACTACTAAGAAAATAGTAGTGCCCTCATATTAATAGCAAAGTCAGAGAGAGGGGAAAGTTTGGAGAAAAAGATAATGAGTTCTGCTTTAGAGATGCTGAGTTTGTGAGGTCTCCATTTTGAGATGTCAAAAAAGATGTAGGCTTGTAGTTAAGAAGAGATACTAGTCCCAAATATATAGATCTTGGAATCCTCTTCAAAGAGTTGATAATCAAACTTATGGGAGATGATACAATTAGCAAGTGAGAGAGTTCATAGAGGGAAAAGAGAAGAGTGCTCAGGTGAGACTCTGAGGGCACACTCAAGGTTAGTGGGCATGACATCAGTGAAGAAGCAACAAAGAAGATTGAGAAGCCATCAGAAAGGTAAGAGGAGATATGGGAGAGAACTATCAGGGAAACCTGGAGAGAAGACTGAGAAAGAGTCATTAAATTTGGTAACACTGAGACACTTTCAGTTGAATAATGAAATAGGAAACCAGATTGCAGATGGCTTAGAAGAGAGTGAAAGGAAAGAAAGTGGAACAGGTTTGTACCTGCTGTTTTCCACAGCATCGCTTTCTGGTTTCTAGGTTTTTTTCCTCACTTGGATTCATGCAAAAGGGATAGCAAATTTCTAACTCATAGTCCCACAGTACTCAAGGGGTTTAAGAACAAAGTCATGGTCTTACAGGTGAAAAGGCATGAGGGAAGATACAAACAATGGAGGAATAAATTAGAGTGGTCCTTTCATTACTTTCCTGATTTCCATATTAATGTTCTTAGTAATCTATATCCAGAGGGAATCTGTGTGTTACTTTGGATGTGGTGGGAAGAACACACTACAAGGATTTTTGGTATTTTCCCTTTCCTGGTGAGTCACTGAATTGTTAACATAAATATTTTCACCAGGATCAAAGTGAGATCAGAAGAAATAATTAAGTCTATAATCCCAAGAGATTACAAATCAAGGAGTAAGGCTTACTATTGGCAATTAGAGGTAGGGACCAGTAGTGACTGTGTTAATATTGATAACAGAAAACACTGGGATTGTTTTACACATATAACTCAGGATACCACAGCATTGAAACCACATTTTGTACTTGTTAAGTTTACATAAGGCATTTTAAATGCTTTTTGGCCTTTTCCCTTCTATACTAACTCTACCTTGCATAAGTTTATTAATGCAGAATTCTATTCATAGTATATTTCAAAACAAGTATCAGTAAGACAAGTGAACAGTCACAAAATGAAACAATGATGTGGTGAAGATTTACAAGGAAATGATAGTGACTCAGTTGAAACCAGAAAGGAGTTTATTAGTGTTACTAAAAATAGCTTAATATTTGTAGGGAATACATTGTGGATTTTTATTATTGTTGTTGCTATATTCTTCTAGAGCAGAGAAAAAATTACCAGCACATTACCTTGGCTTTTGGCTTCAGTGGAAATCTTTGAAGAGTCTTTTAGAGTGAGATCTGTGGATCTGAGGTTAAAGGCTTCATTTAGCAATAGTGCTGATAGTACTGGCTATCTGGAGAGGTTTTTTTTTTTTTTTCCCAGAGGACTTCTAGACAGCAGGCCTCTCTCTTCAATGTCCTGCATCAAATCCAGATTTTGAAAATGTATTTCTAATATACAACATCAGTGCACTAGAGCAATTGGAAAATTTATTATATATAAAGGTAAAAGTACAATCTTCTGCTTAATTATTTTGATCTATTGCTCAAGATCATATGATAGGCAGATAGGTCAAGTACAGCCTTATTAGGTTAGTGATGGATACTGCTTGATAATAGCTTAAGATTAATAACAGACAGCTTTTTTATTCTTCATATTTTCACAGACTCAAAAGCTGAAAATTTTCTTTCCCAAATGTACCCAGGTATGGTTCATGCTTTCTCTGAAACATTTGCCAGTCATTGGTTGGCTACTCAGTGACCTTGAAAATTTTCTGGCAGTAGATGCCTCATAGCTTGAAGGCATGGTTTCTAATTAATGAAACATAAAAAAATAAGAACTGGTATTAATTTAATATCTTAAACATTACCAAGAACCATACATAGGTATTATTTGGGAAGGCTAAATTTTCAGTGCTAAAAGTTATTCCCAAAATTTATGAAGACTATATATTAACCTTACTACTCATTCAATTTTCTCTATTGGGGATACACAGTCAGACTGATTTGCATCTCAAAGCTGCTTGCTTCTCAATTTGAAAATGCAACTTAAGCATTTCACACAATATTCAAGATTTTTCTAAGTCACACACTGCAGTCTACATTCATCTTGAAAACAAGGAAGTACAAAATAGATATTTTTCTAAGTCACATATTACAGTCTCATTCTCATATGTTTATCTTTAAAACAAGCAAGTACTAAAAAAAGTGTTGAAAAACAAAAGCACAGATATACACCTAGGTCATAGTAGAGGAAAAAGTTCAATTGACTAAAAAAAATAATTACCTAGCAGGTTCACAGAATGAAGAAATAAACTCAGCAAGGTTCTATTAACTTGGTGGAATAAATTTAAAAAATATAACAATTAAAAAAAAACTTTTATTTTTGTGACTGAGCCACTCTGTGTCTGACTGTGAATATTCAAAATATTGTTTTCCAGTCTAACAATCTTCAGTTAGTACAGAAAAAAAGAGCTTCCCTCAATCTTATTCCCATTAGAGTTTATAAATTCATTTTTGAAATATAATCTCTTTGTGTGCTGGTTTTACTATTTATTTTCCAAGCAACAAAAACTCCAAAAGACTGAAAGCTATTTTCATTTCACTTTAATGACCAGGCCAGAACAAAGGGATAAAATCAAAATAATTGCTGATGATTGAACATAAATACTTTTTATTAAAAATTCTCTCTTCTAAAACTGACTACACCTAAATTCAAGCTATTTACCATCCTTATTGAATGAATCACATTATACATGAGCAGGTACAGATAGACAACACAAGAACATTTTCATGTGCGATCACTCACACAAAGCATATATTTCTCCTGAGGTCCAGGTCAGGTTTTGAGACTCTCCTTTTTCTTCTTGATTTCTATTTCCAACTCTAGTGGGAACTCTGTCTTCCAACTCTGCTCTCAAAGGACATTTATTTATTTTTTATCTGAGTATTTATTTATTGTTTTCTTTCTTTTTTTCAAATTTATTAATTTTTAGTTTTCAACAATCACTTCCATAAGATTTTGAGTTTAAAATTTTCTCCCCCTCTTGACCCCCCTCCCTCTCCAAGATGGTGATCAATTTGATATAGGCTCTACATATACATTCCTATTAAACATAATTTCACATTTGTCAAGTTGTAAAGAAGAATTGGAACCAGTAAGAGAAACCACAAGAAAGAAGAAACAAAACAAAACAGAAGGAAAAAAAGAGCAAATAGTATGCTTTGATTTGTATAGTTAGAAGATGTCTTAAAATCTTGCATTGCTGAGAAGAGTTAAGTCTATCAAAGTTAGTCATCACACAGCATGGCTGTTACTATGAACAATGTTCTCCTGGTTCTGCTCACTTCACTCAGCATCAGTCCATACAAGTCTTTCCAGATTTTCCTGAATTCTGCTTGTTCACTATTTCTTATAGCACAATAGTATTCCATTACATTCATATACCACAACTTGTTCAGCCATTCCCCAATTGATGCACATCCCCTCAATTTCTAATTCTTTGCCACCACAGAAAGGCTGCTATGAATATTTTTGTACATGTGAGTCCTATTCCCATTTTTATGATTTCTTTGGGATATAGACCTAAAAGTGCTATTGCTGGGTCAAAGGGTATGTACATTTAAATAGTCCTTTGGGCATGGTTCCAAATTGCTCTGCAAAATGGTTGGATCAATTCACAACTCCACCGAGAATGCATTAGTGTGCCAATTTTCCCATATTTTCTCCAACATTTATCATTTCTAGTTTGTCATGTTAGCCAATCTGATAGATGTGGTGTAATACCTCAGAGTTGTTTTGATTTGTATTTCTCTAATCAATAGTGATTTAGAGCATTTTTTCATATGACTATAGATATCTTTAATTTCTTTATCTGGAAACTGCCTGTTCATATCCTTTGACCATTTCTCAATTGGGGAATGACTTCTATTTTTATAGATCTGACTTAGTTAAATATATATTTTAGAAATGAAGACCTTATCAGAGATGCTGGTTGTAAAAATTCTTTCACAGTTTTCTGCTTCCCTCCTAATCTTGGATGCATTGGCCTTGTTTATGCAAAACTTTTCAATTAAATGTAATCAAAATTATCCATTTTGCATTTCATAATGTTTTCTAACTCTTGGTTGGTCATGCATTCTTCTGTTTTCCATAAATCCAACAGGTAAACTATTCCTTGCTGTCCCAGTTTGCTTACACTATCATGGCACTATACTATAGATATCAGCCTTTATATCTAAATTGTGAACTCATTTTGACTTTATTTTGATATAGGGTGTAAAATGTTGGTCTATGCCTAGTTTCTGCCAAACTCTTTTGCAGTTTTCCTAGCAGTTTCCATCAAATAGTGAGTTCTTATCCTAGAAGCTGGGGTCTTTGGGTTTATCAAACAGTATATTATTTTAGTCATTGTGTACTGTGTCTTGTGTACCTAATCTATTCCACTGATCCACTACCGTATTTCTTAGCCAGTACCAAGTGGTTTTGATGATTGATGCTTTATAATATGATTTAAGATCTGGAATGGCTAGGCCTCCTTCCCTAGCATTTCTTTTCATTAGTTCCTTTGATATTGTGGACTTTTTGTTCTTCCAAATGAATCTTGTTGTTATTTTTTCTAGTTCTATAAAATAATCTTTTGGTAGTTTGTTTGGTATGATGCTGAATAAGCAAATCAACTTAGGTAGAATTCTCATTTGTATTATGTTAGTTCTGCCTACCCATGAGCAATTGATATTTTTCCAATTATTTAGATCTGACTTTATGTGAAAAGTGTTTTGTAATTGTGTTCATGTAGTTCCTGGGTTGTTTCAGCAAATAGACTCCTAAATATTTTATAATTTCTACAGAAACTTTAAATGGGATTTCTCTTTCTATCTCTTGCTTTTGGGCTTTATTGGTAATATTTAGAAATGCTGATAATTTATGTGGGTTTATTTTTTATCCTGAAACTTTGCTAAAGTTGTTAATTATTTCAAGTAGTTTTCTACTTGATTCTCTAGGATTCTTTAAGTATATCACCATATCATCTGCAAAGAGTGATAGCTTTGTTTCTTCTTTGCCTATTCTAATACCTTCAATTTATTTTTCTTCTCTTATTGCTAAAGTTAACCTTTGTAGTACCATATTGAACAACAGTGGTGATAATGGACACCCTTGTTTCACCTCTGATCTTATTGGAAAAGCTTCTGGCTTACCCCATTACATGTAATGATTGCTGAAGGTTTTAAGTAGATACTACTTATCATTTTAAAGAAGACTCCATTCATTCTTATGCTCTCTAGTGTTTTTAATAGGAATGGGTGTTGTATTTTATCAAAAGCTTTTTCTCAATCTATTGAGATAATCATGATTTCTGTTAGTTTTGTTGTTGATATGATCTATTATGCTGATAGTTTTCCTAATATTGAACCAGCCCTGCATTCCTGGTATAAATCCTACCTGATCATAGTGTATTATTCTTGTGATAAGTTGCTGTAATTTTTTGGCTGATATTTTATTTAAAATTTTTGCATCTATATTCATTAGGGAAATTGGTCTATAGTTTTCTTTCTTTGTTTTTATTCTTCTTGGTTTAGGTATCAGCACCATATTTGATAAGACTCCTTCTTTGCCTACTTTCCCAAATAGTATATATAGTATTGGAATTAATTATTCTTTAAATGTTTGATAGAATTTGCTTGTAAATCCATGTGGCCTTATTTATAAAGACTTTTTCCTAGGGAGTTCATTGATGGCTTGTTCAATTTCTTTTTCCGAGATGGGGTGATTTATGTATTTTACTTCCTCTTCTGTTAATCTGGGCAATTTCCATTTTTGTAAATATTCATCCATTTCACTAAGATTGTCAATTTTATTGTCAAATTTATTGGCATACAGTTGGGCAAAATAGTTCCTAATTACTGTTTTCATTTCCTCTTCATTGGTGGTGAATTCACCCTTTTCATTTTTGATGATAGTAATTTGGTTTTTTCTTTCTTTTTTTTTTAAAATTAATTTAACCAATTGTTTATCTACTTTATTAGTTTTTTTCATAAAACCATTTCTTAGTTTTATTTATTCATTCAATAGTTTTCTTAATTTCAATTTTATTAATTTCTCCTTTGGTTTTCAATATTTCTAATTTGGTATTTAATTGGGGATTTTAAATTTATTATTTTTCTAGTTTTTATTTTAGTTACATGCCCAATTCATTGATCTTCTCTTTCTCTATTTTATTCATGTAGGCATTTAGAGATATAAAACTTCCCCTAAGAACTGCTTTTACTGTATCCCATTGGTATGTTGTCTCATAATTGTCATTCTCTTGGATGAAGCTATTGTTTGTTTCTGTGATTTGTTGTTTGACTCATTCATTCTTTATGATTAGATTATTTAGTTTGAAATAATTTTTAGTCTATCTTTTCATGACCCTTTATTATGTATAATTTTTATTGCATCATGATCTGAAAAGGATACATTTAATATTTTTGCCTTTCATCATTGGATTGTGAGGTTTTTATGTCCTAGTACATGGTCAATTTTTATGTAAGTGCCATGTACTGCTGAGGAGAAAGTATATTCCTTTCTATCCCCATTCAATTTTCTCCAGATGCCTACCATATCTAACTTTTCTAATATTCTATTCACTTCCTTAACTTATTTCTTTTTTATTTTATGGTTAAATTTATCTAATTCAGAGAGGGGAGGTTGAGGTCCCCCTCTAGTACAGTGTTGCTGTCTATTTCTTCCTGTAACTCTCTGAATTTCCCTAAGAATTTAGATGCTGTACCACTTGGTGCATATATGTTTAGTAATGATATTACTTCATTATCTATGGTGCCTTTTAGCACAATGTAATTTCCTTCCTTATCTCTTTTAATAAGATCTATGTTTGCTTTTGCTTTGCTGAGATTAGGATTGCTACCCCTGTTTTTTTTTACTTCAGCTGAAGCATAATACATTCTACTCCAGCCTTTTACCTTCACCCTGTGTGTATCCCTCTGTTTCAAATGTGTTTCTTGTAAACAACATATTGTAGAATTACGGTTTCTAATCCATTCTGCTATTCATTTCCATTTTATGTGAGAGTTCATCCCATTCACATCCACTGTTATGATTACTATCTGTGTCTTTCTCTCCATGCTATTCCCCTCTCCCCCTTTTGTGTGTTTCTCCTCCTTTTCTCCATTTCCCTCCTCACTAGAGTTTTGCTTTTGACCACCACCTCCTTCAATCTGCTTGCCCTTCTATCAATTCCTTCCCTTTTCTTTCTCCTTTCCCCTCCTACTGCCTATATGGCAAGTTAAAATTCTATGTCTAACTGAGTATGTTATTCCCTCCTTGAGCCGAATCTGATGAGAGTAAAGTTCAAACAATTCTCATCTCTCTCCCTTCTTTCTCTCTACTGTAATATGTCTTTCTGCTTCTTCATGTGATGTTATTTACCCTTTTCTGCTTCCTCTTTTCCTCTTCTCCCATTATAATTCCTTTTCACCACTTTATTAGGTTTTCTTTTAATCATCACATCAAAGTCAACTTAATCCTATTCCCTCTGTTCATGCGTATCCCTTCTAAGTGTCATAATAAGATGCAGTTCTCAAGAGTCATAAGTATCATTTTCCCATGTGGGGATACAAACGGTTTAACCTTATTGAATAGCATGGGCTTTTTCTCCCTTTCCTGTTTACCTTTTTATGCCTCTCTTGCATCTTTCATTTAAAGATCAAATTTTCCATTGAGCTCTAGTCTTTTCATCAGGAAAGTCTGAAAGTCCCCTATTTCATTGAATGATCATCTCCTCCCCTGAAATATTATGCTCAGTTTTGCTGGGTAGTTGATCCTTGGCTGTAATCTAAGCTCTTTTCCCTTATGGAATATCATATTCCAAGCTTTCTGATCTTTTAATGTAGAAGTTGCATAGTCCTGCATAATCCTGACTGTGGTTCCATGATATTTGAATTGTTTTTTCCTGACTGCTTGTAGGATTTTCTCCTTGACCTGATAACTCTGAAATTTGGCTACAATATTCTTGGCATTTTCAATTTGGGATCTCTTTCAGGAGGTGATTGGCGAATTCTTTCAATGAACATTTTACCCTCTCATTCTAGGGCCTCAGGGCAATTTTCCTTGATGATCTCCTGAAAGATGCTTTTCTGGCTCTTTTTTTCATCATGGCTTTCAGGTAGACCAATGATTTTTAAATTATCTCTCATAGATCTATTTTCCAGGTCAGTTGTTTTTCCAATGAGGTCTTTTACATTTTCTTCAATTTTTTTTATTCTTTTGATTTTGCTTGACTGATTCTTAGTGTCTCAAAGAGTCATTAGCTTCCAATTGCCCAATCTAATTTTCAATGAATTGTTTTCTTCAGTTAGCTTTCATACTTCCTTTTCTATTTGGTCAATTCTACTTTTTAAGGACTTGTTATCTACAGTTAATTTTTGTCCTTCCTTTTCTAAGCTATTGACTCTCTCTTGCATACCTCTTATTTCTTTTCCCAATTTTTCTTCCACCTCTCTTACATGATTTTTAAAATACTTCTTGAGCTCTTCCAAGAAGACTTTTTTGGCTTGAGACCAGTTCATATTCCCCTCTGACATTTCAGATGTGGGTTTATTGACAGTATTATCCTCTCTGAAATTTGTGTTTTGATCTTCCCTGTCACCAAGATACTTTTCTATGGTCATTGCTTTTCTATGTTGCTTCTTGCTCATGTTGTTTGCCTTTTTTTTCTGGCTTTTAAAGTTGATCTCTGCTTCTGGGACATAGAAGTCACTGTCCCAGGCTTCTCGTGCTTGGGGCTAGGGGCTTGGCTACTGGATTGCTGAGGTGGGGCTTTCCACTGGCTTGCTGGGATGCCTCCCTTCCTGTACTGGTCCCTTTTAGCCACAGCAAGAGGGACCTTTCCTGTTTATCCCTCTAGCCTCAGGAGCTAAAAGACTATGTATCTAGTATTTTGGCTGACTCTACTATTTCAGGATTTTTCCTGGGGCAGTGTTCTCTGGGTTTTTCAAGGTCAATAAGGGAGGGAGAGAATGATTTACTGCTTACTCCACCATCTTGGTTCCCAGAAGTCTAAATAGGTGACTTTCAAACATTCAGTCTGTAAGCTAATAGCTCCAGAAACAGTGCTGCTGCTGCCACTGCTGCTTCTGATTCAGTCACTCCCAAGGCCTGTTCCTGATTTGCTAGTGCTGGGGCTGTATTGTATGCCCTTCAGCTCTGTGCTGGACTGCTTCTCTCTTACCCAGTTCTAATAGACCCCTCCAACTGACCTTCTAAATTGTCTCTGGTATCTGTAGGCTGAGAAGACTGGAATATGCCACTGCTGCTGGTTATTCAGTCTCCCGAAGTCTGCTCCAGCTTTGCTCAGGCCAGATCTGCAATGTGTCCTGTGTGTTCTGGACACTTCTTTCTCAGGCTAGTGCAACAGACTTTTCCTGTCAGCCTTTCAGGTTTTCTTGGGCTGGAAATCTGCCTGACTCTGTCTCTTTGTGGGTTCTGCCACTCTAGAGTTTGTTCAGAGTCACTTTTTAGAGGTATTTGAAGAGATTTGGGGGAGAGCTCAATTGAGTTTCTGCTTTCGCTCCGCCATCTTGACTCCACTAGTGAGGTGTTTTTAAGGACTAATTGGAAATGTTTCAGTTTTATTTCACAGAAAAGTAAAGTTTGAGAATGTTTTATTCTATTTTATTCCTTTATGTTTAGAAACCTCTAAAGGCTTAGAAAGATAGTTTTGTGCATTCACTTGGGAGAGCAGCCAATTTCTGCCTCATCTTTTGATGGAAGTTTTTAAACATTGCCCCTTATGTGTGCTTTCAAGAGGGAACAGCCCTGGTCACAGAAATAGAAGAGCAAAGTAAAGGGGAGAAAGCAGCTCTGCTGAAGTGAGAAACTCTCCCAGCTTGAAAGTTACTTTGCCAAAGGAATCATAGCCTTGACCATGGGTTGTTATGCCCAAGTGAGGATCTGCCTCAGCCCACAGAACTGTAATGACAAGGAGAGAACAGTCAAGGAGAGACAAGGAGAGAAAAAAAGAAAAAAAAATCATTGTTGGCAAGGAAAAGCAGAACAAGATTATTCTCAAGAATCAATCTGTACAGAATAAAATTAAGTGAACATGAAGATTTTTTCTGACTTGTCAGAAAAAACAAATAGGTAGAAATGCAAATTTCTTTAAAGTAGATGTTGTTTCATTTGTTGTATTTGTATCCTCCAGCACCTAGTGCCATAGCTGGCACATTGTAGGTATTTAATATATGTTTGTTGGTTGACTCAAAGCATCTGTTACTTGGGGGACTGCTGTTCCTTCTTGTCTAGTTTATGTTTTTGAAGTCTTATATGGGTTAACATAAATAGCCATGATAAAAAGACCACAACTCATGAATTTGGGTTACAAATTAGATAGAAAAAACTTTATTTTGATTATTACTATAAACCATGACAGGGAGATATCAGTTAATTGAGCTTTCCTTTGTCAGTCAAGTAAACTCTCAATATAAATAATCTATGGGTGTATATCTATCTATCTATCTATCTATCTATCTATCTATCTATCTATCTATCATAAATTAGACTAAGTGTATGGGCTAATTGTCTTGGACTGACCTGGTATTAGTTTAGATTTGACACAAATGAAAATCAACAGTTTTAGATCATTTAAGAGGAGTTAGTAGAGAGCGCTCCCCGGGCCGGCTGGTCCCCGGAGCCAAAGCCCTCGAGCACGACCCCCAGGAGGCGGGGGTAGGGGTGTGCCAGGGCGCACAGCGCGGAAGGGTCTCCCAGAAAGCTTCTGGCACAGATCAATCTGGGAGGGCCGAGGATACTTGGAACCTTTGGGGCTAGTCGCGTGCCATCGCAACGTTGCACGGCGCCTGAAGCCCGGAAGAGAGAAGGCTGCCAGCCCCTGCCGTTGCCCTTGCCCCGAGGCACAGATCGAAGGAAGTAGGGACCGAAGGAGGCGGATGAGACAGCAGACATGGGCAGGAAGGTGACCGTGGCCACCTGCTCGCTCAATCAGTGGGCCTTGGATTTTGAGGGCAATTTGAGGAGGATTTTAAGGAGCATCGAAATTGCCAGAAACAAAGGCGCGAAGTACCGGCTTGGACCAGAGCTCGAAATATGTGGCTATGGCTGTTGGGATCACTACTTTGAATCCGACACCATTTTGCATTCGTACCAAGTTTTGGCCCAGCTCCTAGTGGCTCCCGTGGCCCAAAACATCATCTGTGATGTTGGGATGCCTGTGATGCACCGCAACGTTCGCTACAACTGCAGAGTGATCTTTCTCAATGGAAAAATCCTTATGATTCGCCCCAAAATGGTCTTGGCCAATGAAGGGAACTATCAAGAGATGCGCTGGTTTGCTCCTTGGCCAAACAGCCGGCAAGCCGAGGACCACCTCCTCCCGCGGATGATTCAGGAGCTGACCAAACAGGAGCTGGTTCCTTTTGGTGATTTGGTACTGGCAACCAAAGACACATGCATCGGCACGGAAATCTGCGAGGAGCTGTGGATGCCTCACAGCCCACACATTGATATGGGCCTGGACGGAGTGGAAATCTTCACCAGTTCCTCGGGGAGTCACCATGTACTGCAGAAGGCCCACACCAGAGTGGATTTGGTGAACCTGGCCACCTTAAAGAATGGTGGGATTTATCTCATGGCCAATCAGAAGGGCTGTGATGGCGGCCGACTCTACTATGATGGGTGTTCCATGATCTCTGTGAACGGGTCCACCGTGGCCCAAGGCGCACAGTTTTCCCTGGATGATGTGGAGGTCCTCACGGCCACAGTCGATTTGGAGGACGTCCGCAGCTTCCGGGCAGAGATTTCTTCTCGTAACTTGATGGCCAGCAGAGTGGTTCCCTACACCCGCGTCAAGGTCGACTTTGCGCTCTCGTACCACGATGATGTGCTGGTGTCCACTTCGGAGCCGATCCAGTGGCACTTTCACAGCCTCGGGGAGGAGATCAGTCTTGGCCCTGCGTGTTGGCTCTGGGATTACTTGAGGCGTAGTGAGCGGTTTGGATTTTTCCTCCCCCTTAGCGGTGGACTGGACAGCTCTGCAACGGCCTGCCTGGTGTACTCCATGTGCTGCCAGGTCTGCCAAGCCATGAGTAACGGAAATAAGGAGGTGCTGGCCGATGTCCAGAGGATCTTGAACCGTGATGATGTCCTCCTCCTGGACCCCCAAAAGCTATGCGGCCAGTTGCTGACCACGTGCTACATGGCCACGCAGAATTCCTCGCAGGACACCTACAACAAGGCCAAGGAGCTGGCCGAGCAGATAGGAAGTTACCACATCAACCTCAACATAGATGGGGTCATCAAAGCTGTAGTGGAGATCTTCCGTATGACAACTGGCAAGATGCCACAATTCTTGGTCCATGGAGGAAGCAGCCCCGAGGATGTGGCCATGCAGAATGTGCAGGCAAGGGTCAGGATGGTCTTTTCCTATCTCTTTGCTCAACTGAGCTTGTGGTCCCGGGGGATACCAGGGGGGCTCCTGGTGCTTGGCACCACCAACGTGGATGAGTGCCTCCGAGGTTATGTGACCAAGTATGACTGCTCCAGCGCAGATATCAACCCCATCGGTGGCATGAGCAAGGCCGATATTAGGACCTTTATCCAATATTGCATAGAGCGCTTCCATCTCATCTGCCTGCGGAGCATCATGTCTGCTCCAGCCACTGCCGAGCTGAAGCCCTTGGCCGAAGGACAGGTGGCCCAGACCAATGAGGAAGACATGGGGGTGACCTACAAGGAGCTGGCTGTCTTTGGGAGACTGAGGAAGATGGGGAAGGCAGGACCCTATAGCATGTTCTGCAAACTCATCAACATGTGGAAGGAGATCTGTACCCCCAGAGAGGTGGCCGACAAGGTGAAACACTTTTTCCGGAAGTACTCTCTGAACAGGCACAAGATGACCACCCTCACTCCCTCCTATCACGCTGAGAACTACAGCCCAGATGACAACAGGTTTGACCCAAGGCCCTTCTTGTACCAGTCCAGATGGCCCTGGCAGTTCCGCTGCATTGACCAGCAGGTCATGAAACTAGAAGGCGTGGAAGGGGATCAGGACTTTGACGATCTGGTTTGATGGACATCTCTGGCTGCTGCTGCTATGCAGGCGCGTGGGCTCCCCTCTTCCCTGCCCCCCAGCCGTTATTTTTCTCTCTCTTTCTCTCTGGAACAACATGTTAAGATTACTCTCCTTGGCACGACACCCAGGTCTGGTTGCAATGGTGTCAGTTGGTTCAGATTCTTCACAAAAAACCATCTAAAATAAAAATCCATGTTTACTGTTAAAAAAAAGTTAATAAAATGAAATTTATTTAGCCATGTGTTAGAAAGAATATTCAACAAGGATATGGAGTATAGTTAGTTCCATTTGCCTTCATACAGAAACACCTTTAGCCAGTAGGACAAGGGATGGTGACTTGCTTAGCCTTGCTTTAGCACTGACAATGCCTGTCAGTTTTCCTTAAAGACATAGGGTGGAGAGAGAGACAGACAGAGATAGAGAGATAGGGAGAGACTCAAAGAGAGTCAGAGAGACAGACACAGAAAGAGAAACAAAGAGAGACAGACGTTTGTCCTTTTTTGAAAAGGACTGATGACATCACAAGGTGATGTTGTGACTTGCTCGTGAATTGGATTTAATGAGGTAGAGTTGCACAAAGTTTTTAGCTCCATGCTCTCTTCCAGAGTCATGGAAGTTCAGTGGCGAGAGGATGGCTAGGAATGCAGTGGATGAGCTTGGCATCTTCAATAACTGACTGAGCTCTAAGCACTCCACAGCACCTGCTTCAGCCACTTTCATGTTCATTGGAACAAATTGTTCTCATCTGCCCATTTTGCCAGAGGAAGTCTTCACACACTTGGGGTAGACTTCCCCCTAACTCACTGATAGTTTTGAGGTCTGTTGGTTCCCCTTAACCTGGCTTAGCTAGTCTGCCAAAATGGCTGAGTGATAGTAACAGAGACAGATTCACACAGAGACATATATATAGAGAGAGGCAGAGTCAGAGAGAGACAGAAAACCAGTGAGAGGCCATGTAGACAGTGATGGCTAATTGGTGCTACAGCTATAAACACTGACAATGATGGACATTACCCTGAAGTTAGTGCTGTGGTAAAGTTAACAAAATTCTGTGACCAGAAATTTTAGCTGTTAATGAGAGTGGAGTAGGATGATTTGGGGCAATCTTTGCAAGGACTCCTGCTGGGCTCCTGGGAAGATGAGAACAATCTATTACCTTATAATTCTATTTCTTTCTAGCTTATAGTGCTGGCCAAGGTGGGTTCTAGACAGCTGTACATAATTCGTTTCCTTGATCTTTTCCATGACATGTGTGGGGGGTGAGGAGGTGGACAGAGAGAGAGAGAGCGAGAGAGAGAGATGAGTGGGGGGGAGGGGGATGGAAAACTACTTCAAAATTGTCCTTTTGGCACTCTGAGAAGGGAACGTCCAGAGGAGGTAGGTTGTGGGAGGAGATTATGGGAGATGATTGGGTGAGGGCTCCATGAGAAAATACCTTAACAACTTTGAAATTTTGTGGTATTTAATAAATCATTTGGCTACAGAAGCTTGATTACCTATAAAATAACAATATAGATGGTTGCATTGAGCTAGGACATTTTCCATATATGGAACATGGAAGCATTAGGACTATAGATTGCCTTATTCTATAAGTCATTTTGGCTTTGAGTAGACAATTTTTTAAGAAGTTAATCTTAACTAGTCAAATTATTTTGCCCCTCCCAGTGGTCTCTAAATGTATACATGGCTTCCTCAGTGAGTGGCTAATCAATGAAACATTGAATTTCATCCTGGTGTAGAAATGTGACCCCTCTCAGAATTCTTAATTATCCTTTAGAAAGCCAATCAAGAGGAGTAGTCTGCCATTTTCCACATTATTGAAGTACCTATTCTCCATATTTCTTACCCCCAATCAATTTGTTCTTTGGATTGTTTATCTCAGTTCTTCACTTCTCCTTGGCTGCCTTTTTATAAACCTTAATATTTCATTGCAAAGTACCATTAATTCCTTTTTATATTTAAGCATACAAATGATGTATCAAAAATGAAAAAAATCCCCAAATCATTTTCAAATATATACTATCATTTTTGCTCTTGCTGTTGCTTCCTTATATTTGTAGAGTGTTCGGCATTTTCTCAAGCATTTTCACAAGTGATTCTATCTCTTTGAAACTGAACTGATAGAGATGGGAACTAGACCTACGATTTTATTGGTATAGGGAACTCCTGGATGAGGAAATTCCTTTTTCCAGTACAGGTTAGCACCTACTTTGCATTTTCTGTCTTAGAGTTGACTAGATCACTAAGAGATTAAATGATTTGTCCAGAGTATTGCAGCCAGAATGTATCAGAGCTAGTCCTCAAATTCAGGTTATCTTACCATCTTTACAGTAAAGCAGGACAACTATTATTAACCCCATTTTACTACATAATAAAAAAATCTCAGAGTTGAAAGGGATACCAGAGGCCATCTAGTTCAATCTATACCTGACAAGACACTATGCAACTTTCCTGAAAAACCTCTAATGAAGGGAGCCCACTACCATCTAAGCATTTGCATTTCATTTAGGATTGCTCTAATTCTTATGAACTTTTTCCTTCTGTCAAACCTAAATTTGCCTCTGCCACTTCCCGTGCTGAGTGGGCCAAGTAGAACAAGTCTAATCTATAAACTACTTGATAGGCCTTCAAATATTTGGAAACACATCTTAGCTCACCTGTAAGTTTTAGAATCCCAGATTTTGAAGGGATGTTAGAGATCAGACAGTACAACCACCTCATTTTATCTCACTCCCAATGATAAAATTCCTCTATTCTATATTGTCTAGTATATATCCTCCCATGAATGCTTTCTCTGATTTTTCTTTTGTGAGGAAAATTAATTTTAAAGCTGTATCATTTGATTATTAATATCAACATATCATTCCCTTTTCTGTTAAAACTTCTATCTCTTAATTCAAAAGAGACTTCTCACATTAATTAAAATAAAGTTGGGGTGATCTGACCTACAGAGCAGAAACTAAGCCAGAGACATCCTGAGTGGTTTGTTTTTCCTAGTACAGATTGCTGGAGGCTGTGGAATCTCAAGACTAGACCTCTTTCCTAAACTGGGTCTTCTTCCCACCCACCACAATGATGAAGTAATCAGGAGGAGTACAGGTTAGCACCTACTTTGCATTTTCTGTCTTAGAGTTGACTACCTCCTCATTAAATGTCTACCAATCAAGGTTGTCTTTCGCTCATCAGGGGAGGTCCCAATAACGTGTTGTCAGGAAGACGAATTAGGATTGAAGGTGGCCTTGGATGTTCCTTTGGGGTCTTTGATCATTGAAAGAGATCACTGACCTCAGTTTATTGTTTATTTGCTAATCTAATTAATGAATCATAGCTGGAACTTTGTTTCTTGAATTTCATTTGCCACATTTCTACAATTTGTATGAATGGGTTTCTTTCCTATTTGCAACGTGTACTCAAAGTGGAACTGGTATTTGTAGGAAAGGGCCAAAACTTAGATGTAGAGCTTGGGAATCCCTTTTCCCATCACATACAGTGATCAGAATTTAAATCAAATCCATTCATGTCCCCTAGACTAACAATATTTTAGGGAGCAGATACTTTAATTCTAGCCTGGTACCCCCTGACTCTGAGGAAAATAGATTGACAGCCTCTGGACCCAACTTCCTGCTTATCAGCTGGCAGGAATGAAAGTCTCCTTTGGAGAAAGATGAGAGAAAAAGAGGCTAGAAATGACTATTTTGCCTACCTTGAAGCTACACAGCAGCCTTGTGGAAACAACTCTCTGCTACATATGATGTGCACACATTTATTATATACATTACATATGTATTGCATACCCACTGAGAACTTGATACTACTTATATTCCTTACAGAATGACATTTAATGTAAAGTTCTACTTTGTATGCCAGCTAAGAAGGTTTACTTACTTATTGACTCCAGGTATCTCTTCTGAAATGGGGACGTCAGGGCATGGATTGTGAAGATAAGGCTCTACAGCACTCAGACCAAAATGCATATTCATAATATACATATATGTATGTATGTACATATGACCATGGCAATTCAATTATTACAATTCTCTTTTTATAAAACTTTTCCAGTTTCAAGATCAGGAAAGCAAAAGGTAGCTTGAAAAATCAAGTGATCTTCAAAATGTTCTGCTATAATCATTAACATTTACATTATAATTTCATGTTAGAGTTGGCTCCTTTCCTAATGTGTAAGCTAACTGTGACACCTTCGATTGCTTAAAATAAACCACTCCAAACTAAAGATGGAACATGTCCTTGCTACAAGACAAGAGGTGAACTCACACTTCAGTTTCACACTGCCTACAATGACAGATGTGATTAAAAAGAAAATGCCATTCAAAATTGAATTCCAAGTTGAAAGCATAGTTCTCACTTCTAACTTTCTATTATAGCAACCCTGAAGTGCTAGGGGAAGTGCCATCATCCCTATTCTTTACAATCATGGGAAAAGACTACACATTGATAATACTAAACCACAAATAAGTTTCTTATCTCCACCAAAGTTAGGAGGAAAGTGAGTTATTTTCAACCAAAGCCCATATCCATTTCAGTAAAGTTCAGTCATTTAGAGATGACTGTAAATAGAAAGGACACTTTCTGTAATACAAAATGTGTCTGAACTTCAGAATAATTGTGCAATTCTAAAATGTAGGAATTACAATTAAAAATGAATAAATGAGAAATTCATACTTTCCCTACTCTTGTGTGATAATTAAAAAGACCAAAGGAAAGTCCCAAGGTATTCAAAGCAAGACAAGGGGGTCTTGAAACAGATCTGTGTTATCTACAACTTGAAGAAGTAGAAGTGTTATAAGATACACAAAAGGAGGAATTTAGACTTACTGCTAATAATAGTTGGAGTTTTGAGAAGTAAAGACTAGGATCTAGTGTAGCCATGAATATAATAGGTAATGAAAGATAATGTCCTTATATATTTGGAGGTATGGAATTCTATTTGTAATTCCAAAACTGTTTGAGTATTAAGGAAAGGGGTGCTGGAAGACAAATGGTTTTAAGGATTTCTGGTTGATAGATAATCATCTCCCAAATGACTACATATTTGGTCTATGAACCTTCAGTTCCAAGCAAATGGGGTTTTCTTATCAATTAGACCATTCTATTTTGCCCTTTGTCATCTCATCTGTGTTGATTGAAAATTACTCCACACACTTGAACTTTCCAACCAATACTCATTTACCCACTTAGACTTAACAGAAAATTGGCTTTCCATGAGGACTTTACATTCTTTTTTTAACCTTTTCCACTGATGACTACTCCTCCTATTACTTTAGACCAGACTGATAAGCAAGGGTATCATGGGTGGTACATACATCTTGTTCCCCCATCATTACGAAACCATTCAATAGCCTTTCTCATTTTGAGGTTAGATAAACTAATCTGTACCACCAAATATCAATCCTTTTTGCTGTTATTTACCAATCTCCATAATTTTCCCAACTTTTTTTTTCATCTTAATACCACTAGATCACAGAATTTTAGAGTTAGAAGAAACCTCATTAGCCATTTAGTCTAACCCATTGCCAAAAGGAATAACATACCAAACAAGTGGTCATCTGATCTTTGTTTGAAGACTTCCAAAGAAAGGAAACATACCACCTCTTGAGCCCTCCCATTCTGCCTTTGGACAATATACTAATTGTTAAGAAGTTCTTCCTGACATCAAGAATAAATTTACCTCTTTATATTTTCTGCCCCTTAGTCTCTGCCCGTTAGTCTCAAACAGAACAAGTCTTCAATATGAAAGTCTTTCAAATACTCACACCCCACCACCTGGTATCTTATCTTTCCCAGGCTAAACATTTCCATCAGCCTACCCTGGTATGACATAAAATCAAGCTCCTTCACCATACTAATTAATTGTACAGTAATCTTCCTCACATTAATCAATGTTTTTCTTATACTGTGGAACCTAGAACTGAACATAATACTCCAGATACAATCTGAGCACATTTTTATTCCAAAGCTGTCACTCAATGCTACCCATAATCATGCTAGCTTTTTTGATTACTATATCACACTGTTGAATCATATTCAGGTGATAGTTCACTAATTCCCATATTTTTTCCTCAGACAATCATGTCTCTCCAATTCTGTACTCTGCATTTATCTCTACTGAATTTTATTTTATTAGATTTTGACTAATGCTCTAGTTGGTTAAAATTTTTAAATATCCTCATTATATCATTCATTGTATTAGTTAAGGTAGGGGGTCCATTGAACATACAAAAGCTGATTGAAATTTTCCAGGTAATGTGGCAAGAGTAGATTATCCCCCAGGAGTTCAAGGATGCCTCCATTGTCCATCTCTACAAAGGTAAAAGAAATAAATTGTCTTGTGACAATCACAGAAGGGTCTCTCTCTTAGTCAATGCTGGCAAGATTCTTGCTAGAGTCCTCCTTAATAGGCTGATTCTTCACCTGGGAAGATGGTAATCTACCTGAGAGCCAGTGTGACTTCAGAAAGGTCTGAGGAACAGTTGATATGGTGTTTGCTGCCTGACAACTCCAGGAGAAATGCCAGGAGCAGAACAGAGGTCTGTATACAATGTTTGTAGATCTGATCAAGGCCTTTGATACTGTCAGTCATGAGGGCTTATGGAAAATTGTCAAAATTTGGTTGCTCAGAGAAGTTCATCAGCATTGTATGTCAATTTCATGATGGCATTCTTGTCTGGGTTCTGGATAATGGACAATGCTCTCATGCTTTCCCAGTCACCAATGGAGTGAAACAAGGCTGTGTGCTTGCTCCCATGCTTTTTAGCATGATGTTTTCATTCATGTTGTGAGATCCTTTCAATGAGGATGAATGTGGCATCAAGGTCAGTTACCACACTGATGGTAAATTTGTCAACTCCAAAACACTACGAGCCAAGACCAAAGTGGAAGGAGTGCTGGTACATGATTTTCTGTTTGCAGATGATTATGCACTCAATGCAGCCTCTGAAGCTGAGATGCAACAAAGTATGGATTGATTCTGTGCTGCTTGTGCTAATGTTGACCTAACAATTAACACCAAGAAAACACAGGTGCTCCATCAGCCACCACCATACCATCCATACATGGAACCATTGGTTATAGCAAATGGAGAAGTTTTGAATGCTGTGGATAAGTTCTCTTACTTTGGCAGTGTACTTTCCAGGGATGTACACATTGATAATGATGTTGACACACACATTGCCAGAGCTACTTCAGTGTTTGGGAGGCTCCAAAGGAAAGTATTAGACTGACTACCAAAGTGAAGGTTTACAGAACTATTGTGCTGACCTCATTCTTGCCTGCCTGTGAAACCTGGACAGTATACCAGCATCATGCCAGGAAACTGAATTGCTTCATTTGAATTGTCTTAAGAAGTTTCTGAAGATCACCTGGCAGGATAAGATACCAGACACTGAGGTCCTTTCTCAAGCTAAACTTCCAAGGATTCAAACTCTGCTTGAGAACACAACTCCATTGCACATTGTTCAAATGCAAAACATATGCTTGCCAAAAAGACTATTTTATGGAGAACTCACACAGGGCAAGCATTCACATCGTGGTCAGAAGAAATGATTCAAGGACACTCTCAAGGTCTCTGTTAAGAACTTTGGGATTGATTGTGACATGGGAGACACTGAAACAGGACTGCTCGGCATACCCACATCAGAAAAAGTGCTGTGCTCTGTGAGCAAAGCAGAGTTGAGGTAGCTCAAGAGAAACACAAGATATGTGAACTTAGAGAATCCACTCCAAAGGTTCACAAGGACTGTTTGTGGCTGACCTGTGGTAGATCATCCCAAACTCATATTGGTCTGATCAGCCACAGTCATACACACTAAAACTTGACTCTGGCATAGCAATGTCATTTTGGACCTCTTCAAAAACAAAGGACAACATAAGCTTGTGCCATATCTAAATTTGATAAACATTCCATCTATGCCTTTATCCAAGTCATTAATTTAAACAAAAATTAAACAGCACTGAACTGAGCACAAATTCCTGGAAATTCCCGTGGAAATCTCCTGCCAAGTTGTCATAGAACTTCTCTTTGAGTCCAGTCATTCAGCCTGATTCAAATCCATCTAATTCTATTTGTCTAGTGTACTTATCTTCATTTCTCTCTAAGAATATTGTGATTTTTTTATCAAATGCTTTGCTAAAATCTAAATAAACTGTATCTAAAGAGTTCTTGTATTCTATTAGTAGCTTAGTAACTTTTTCAAAAACAGAAATAAGATGAGTATACCATGATTGGTCTTTGATTAAATCATGCTGAATCTTTGTAATCACTTGGCTGGATTTTCACTTACCATCATTTTAATTATCCATTCTAAAAACTTACTCAAATAGCAAAGTCAAGCTCAGTGGCCTATAGTTTGAAGGCTTTTTTCCTTCACTTTAAAAAAATTTTTTTTAACATATCTGCTCTTCTCCAGACCTACAATAATCTCTTACTTTTCATGACCTTTCATATATTACTGAAAATGATTTAGTGATTAGCCAATTCTTTCAGTGACCAAAGAAGTAAATTTATCTAGACCAGTGACCTGAGTTCATCTAGCTTCTCATTTTTCTTGAATTTCAGCTTTGTTAACCATTTAAAAAATTTTCTTTTACCATCTCCAACAAGATTTCCTTCCCTTTACAGAAAAAATGAAATCTGTTCTCAGTTGTCTGTTATCATTGTTTTATCTAACCTGAAGCAGCAACTCTATCCTTTCTTCTATTCTCCTTTTTTCCTAACATATGTTTATATTTAAAGAATGCCTTCTAAACCATTCCCAACTCATTCTGAGCATTCCATTCTCAAAGGACCATGCAATGTGGTAATATTCATCCTTTGTTATCTATCCTTGCTTTCATTTATGTACATATACATATATAAATATTTATGTAAAAAATCATTGCAACTATATTTTTAAAAATCTGTGTTGTTTGATGAAGCCTCATCATCCTTAAGGACTTCAGTATTTATGTTGATGATCCCACCAAACAAGCTGACTTCTTAATTCCTAACTCTCAATTGACCTCATATCAAAAGACATCCTTCTATTCCCCACCTTAGTCATACATAAATATGACAAAAACCTGGACTTCATCTTTCAGAATTGCAACACACAGGTTCTCTTAATTCAGTTTCCTATCCTGCTACTTCTCTCACTCTCTTTTTCATTCTATAAACTTTTTTTCTACGTTTAATATGACCTTCAGATCTTTGAACCATTTCAGTCCATCTCCTCCACTCTGACCTCCCTTGCCTCCACACCCTTCCTTGACTTCATGGTCAATCACTTTAATGACTCACCAGCCAAGAATCTCTTGTTGTACTGATTTTTCACTGTTCCCAGCCATAGAACCTTCAGCCTAGCATAACTCTCAGCATTCAATTTCTATATGTCTGGCTGCTGAGCCAGTTAAAGAAAATAACAAAATTGGGATAAATTTGCATTCCACAAATCAGCTCCACCTGAGTTTTCAGCATTATTTGACAATGCTTCCATTTTACCTTGACAAGGCTATTCAAATCATTTGCTTCTCCTCTTTAATACCAACCCTTCCCTCAAACCCTGCTCACTTAGAGCAGATGACCTGCCTTCCTACTGAACCTCATGGGAAAATTGAGGCTATCTTATGTAAGTTGCTTTAGACCTCTCTTCCACTCCTCACCAAATGTCTTTCCACTGCCCTTTGTGATACTCATTTTTTTCAATCAGATGCCCAGAATATATTGCCTTCTTATTTCTGCTTCATAAATTCCCTCTCTTCCTTTAAAATACAGTTCAAGCACAATCTTCTGAATGAAATCTTTCCTGATCCTCTGAACTGCTAGTACTCTTTCCCTACAAATTAATTTGTATTTAACAACTTTATGTGTTGCCTGAACTTTATTTTTGTGTTTTGTGTATTTTTATATATAATTGTCTTTCCAATTAGAATGTAAATTCACTGAGAGCAGGGATTGTTTCATTCAGGGAGAAAGTGTTAACTCAAGAGAAACAGACAAAGTCTGGTGCAGGAAGGAACTTGGACATTCTACAAGGTGAAGGTGTAGGTAAAGACAGTATGTTCTCCAGACGTGGGAGACATCTGTGCTAAAGACTGGAAGTGGGAGAAGAAATTGGTAAATTGAAGGGAGAATACATGACCAGATGATCTTTTAGGCCATGACCAACTCCAAATCCTAAAATAAATAGAACTGTAGAATGAAAGTTCCTGACTCAGATCTTCTACGAAACTTCACTGCTCTTGCTGAAGTAGTTTGATGTCCAGGTAGTCCTGCCTTCTCTGGGCATCTCAAGGATACTCAAAGAAGGCTGCACAAGGATTAAAACTGGTGTTACTAAAGTAGAGATATATGGATTGCAGTTTAGGAAACATCTGCTTTGAGGCAGGAGTTGAATCCAGGAGAGTGCATGAGATTGTCAGGGGAGAAAGACTGTAACAGCTTGAAATATATAATCAATGAGAATCTCTAAAGAAAAATGAGAATAAAATAAATCATTTAGGAATTAAATGAGAAGAAGAAGAGATGAGCTGCTCACATGGAATGAATCATGAATGTACCACCTGGTACATCAGGAAAAATCAAGGAAGTCATCTAGCATGAAGGATGGACCCCCTGTAGCAAGCCTATGAGAGGAGATGGACAAGAATCAAATACTATCAGAAGACATAAATAAATTGGAATATGCCTCCTTACAGGTAAGTTCCAAATCAAAGAGATCACAAATCTAGGGGAATATTTCAGAATCTAAAAGAAAACCTCATTCCTCTGAGTTGACCAGGATCAGATGTAAGTTTAAGATGTGGCTGGAAAAAAAAATTAAGGCATTACCTCAATCTATATTTTGAATAAATTGGTCATTATCAGATGATTCAGACACAATAAATTTTTAAATATTCCTTAATTTGGGACACCAGTTTTCTAGTATATTCTTTGTGGTTTTAGCTTTCAAATAATTATATATAATTTTAATGTGTACATAAGAAACAACTAGTTAGAAGAGACTCTTTAAAGTGGTACTTTGCTCTACTAAATTAAAGACTTTTTTTTAACATTCCAAAAAAGATAACAAGTATAGTGGGATTTGGGATTTGCAACATCCTTAGGCTGGTTATTTTATTACAAAGATGCAGTTTCTTACAGGATATCTTTGTCCAAGACTGTTTGTCCCCTTCACATACTTAAATCAAGGATGCTCTTAATCATGTGTAGGTTATTATTATAAAGATTGTATAAAACCCGGAAAACAGGATTATGAGTTTGTAGTTTAATATTTTTGGGCTTTTGGGGCATCAATAAGGCCCATAATTTTCCTAAACATTGGGTATCCTTTCTTTCAAAAATTTTAAAAGAATGAATAAACAAATACTTGAATGTAAAAGCATTTAGTGAGAGCCCAACAATGTCCGTGTCACCATTCTTGAGAATCAAATCCTCAAAGTTCCATATGTGTGTTGCACTCATACTTCCCCTGTTTATATTTGGTTTAATTTAGCTCTTCTTGCTCTCTGTTTTTTTTTTTTGTTTTTAGGGACATTTCTACTTTTCATGCAGCTTATCATGGATGGTGAAGTTTGTCCAAAATATGATATCTCCACTGTCATTAATACAGGGAATAGTTTATTATAATAACCTTGAGATATATTTTCCATTTTCAATAGTTTTTTTGTTCTTTTATTTGTTTTCTTGATGCTCTCAGGATGATCCACCTTAATTGGATTTTATTTGCTTCAATTCAGCTGCTTTACCTGTCTATGCTCTCTATAGTGTCATTTTTATCTTCCCTGTGATGATACATGGGACTGTGATGTTAAAGTTCAAGAGTGATATACTACTTGATGGAACAAAGTCTGTAAAATGATTTTTATGAAACTTTTCCACTTTTCTTATGTTTGTTTTTCCCCTGCCATTTTCATTCTAAATGCCCTTGGGATGAATTTGTGTAGTTGAATATCTCAACATGCTTTTTTAAAATTAGCTCTATTCTCTACTGCTTTTCTCTGCTTTATGAGATTATATTGTTCATAATTATCCATCACCTTTTCTTGTAAGATTTCACAATGAGTTTATATGCTAACCTGGAGTTGCCTTTTGGCATCACCTCTGTTTCTTTGACAAGTAGGGTAGATGTTTGCTGACTAAGGTGCTGTCTGGGTTCTCCTGGTCTCCTTGTTATGGAAATTAATTTATATTTTTGTTGTCCATTATCTTTTTTGTGGTCAATTACTTGTTTAAAAAGTCCAGTTTTAAGTTGTTTTGATTTGATTTTATTCACATTTTCTCATAATTAATTTTCTTGCTGCTTTTTAAAATAATTCTGATCTTAGTGCTGATGAGTCAATTGTCTGACTGTACAAAGATGTCTCATTCTGGGATAACTCCCACATCAATAACAAATCTTTTCCTGTTTGTTAAAATATAACCTATTTCAATGTTTATGATGTTATTTAGTGCCAGTGCTTATGATCTTTTTTTCTCAAAGAAAGTGTTCATAATATAAAGACATGAGGTTTAATGTAATCTGTAAAATTCTTTGGGTTCTCTCCTTCCTTCTTCTTGATCTACATTTTACCATACATTTCTCCATATCCTAATCTTTTCTCACCTTTGAATTAGTTACCAATATAACAGAGTATGTTGATTTAATTTGGAGAGTTTTATCAAATTATTTTTTTATTTGGAGATGTGTGAAAATAAATAATTTTGTCCACTTCTGCAATCAGGGCTGGTAAATACACACTATAGCAAATGGATATAATAGTACCCGACAGGGCTCACAACCTTCATATAAGGGCTAATTATTTCTAATCATCTCAGACTGATAGAAAGATGACTAGGTGAGAATCAGAAGACTTGCTGTTGGGGCCCTAAACTTATATCTAGGTACTCCCCTTTTCTAGGGACAAGGATTCAAGGAAAAGTTTGGTAAAAATTTAAATAGGTAATTTTGAAATGGATCTAAACCATGAATGTATCTTTTTTTTTTAATCTTCAAACCCTTGTGTACATAATGTATGAGAGCTAAAGTAGCATGAGTCACAACCTCTGGACCATTAAAAAACTTGGTGCATACTTCCCCCATACTAACTTCTCACCATCCCCCTATCCCCACTTCCCACATATATATCACAATGACTATAGAAGAGGGAAAGGATTTAAGCACTAACATTGCAGGTGCCATAACTATGCCTCTCTGCCCACTTGAGATCTATTTACAGAGTTTGGAGCCTCATGCATAGAGGGGGTAAATTGGTTGCTTGTTTAACATCTGGCTCTCTGGGGAAAAATAAAGTGAGCCAGACACACACTTAAATTTAATCTGCATTGTCAACATTTTCTTAAAGTGATGTACACTTTATTAAGCCTAGACTATCAACAACAAAAAAAATAGATCAAGCTCTGATTTTAATTGTTTGCTAATTTTCAAGGTGTGAACACTCAGACTGAAAATTTAACAATTGGCTCTCTGGAGCCAGTTTGAGCTAACTCAAGCACACTCAACCCTACCTCTATGTCACATTGATGCATAGGAAGAGAACTTCTGTGAAGGTTTCAGAGACTTAAGGTCAGCTTAGGGGAAGAAAAGCACAAACGGTTAGGTTTATTTGGCTAAAAGTACAACTAGGTATCACTAAGTTATACCTTATATATATAGAATTATTTTTATAATTGTTCACAGAAATAATCATAGGTTTTTTTTAACACAATGATCCTGTACTTCTTATTCTGGAAACACAGAATTTTATCAATGGAAGAAACTTTAGAGGTCACCTAACCCAACCAGATTTTACATATAAGAAAACTAAAGCCTAGAGAGATTTAATAATTTATTCAAGTCACAGAATGGCAGAGCTGTGGAGAGACCTCTGATTTCTTGACCTCTAGTTGACTACTCTTTCCACAGCACCATGATACTTCTCATATCAGTCAGTTAGTCAATAAACATTTATTAAGAGTCTACTATATGCCAGGCACTGTGCTAAGCACTGGGATACACAGAAAGGCAAAAGATAAATTCTACTCTCAAGGAGATAATAACCTAATGGGGGAGCCAGCATGCAAACAACTATATACAAAAAAGCAATAGACAAGAGAAATAGAAAATAATAAGGAGAGGGAAAGCATGAGAATTAAGGGAGGATCAGTCTGTAGAATTAACTAAGACACTAGAACTATGGCAGAAGGGAATATCACAGATACAGATACAAATTATTAAACATTTTTTAAGCTGAAGATTTTTCAGAAGTCCTGGGTTCAGATCCTGACATATGCTAACCTTGGGCAAATTCACTCTGTGATTCAGTGTCTTCATCAATAAAATGAGAGGATAGAACTATATGACCTCCCACTTTCTTTCTAAATCTACTTAGATTTAGCTCTTCAGCTGAAAACCCGGGGGAAGGTTACTATTAGGATCATGCATTTCAGTGAAACTGGGTGCCTTTATAGGTCCTTGGGGGAAAGACCTGTCTAGTTTGACTGGAGTTAGGCTCTATTATGAAATGAGGCTGTAATGCTAGATTGTAGTTATGATTGTAGAGGGACATGAGGGGGAAGAAGAAAATGAAGAGAATGTGGAAGAAAAGAGAAAAGGGAAGAAAGATGAGAGGGAGAGAGACTGATGAACACACAAGTGAGTTAATTCTAGAATAAGAAGTTTTCTGTAGGTGATCACTGTTGCTGGGAAAGTAAAACATTTTATATACACACACATATACATATGTACATATGTATATATATATGTATACATACATACATATGTATATATACATACTATATATATTATTTTCCATTTTCATCTCATTGCATCTTAGTAAGTAAAATAGAGAAAAGTAGCTAGAAGGCACAATTAATAAAATAGTCCAAAAGCAATGACAACAATTTTATTTCATCTTAGTGATTAATAATGATTTATCTAAATTAAGCTAAATATGTGTATGTACACCACACATGCACATGTGTGTATGCATAATTTTATACATATTTAAATGGCAATATGTGTGTATGTGTGTTTGTAATATAAAATCTAAGAATACTTTTTGAGTATTTGACAAACCAAAATGTTTATTTGGTACTTAACCCAAATTGTCTCATGTCATTTTTTTAAATGACATGAAAAAACAGCATCATAAGTTCTTTGATGATGGGGGTCATGCTTTACTTGTATCTCCAGTACCTTGAGAAGGAGTTCAATTTATCTTCACTGATGATGGTGGTGATGACGATGATGTTCTTAAAAAAGTTTAACAAAACACAATTCATTTTTGCACTGAACAGATGGGGAGTTCTTTTTAGGGTAGAGCTGAACAATTGTATTCTTTGATTCAATCTCATTGATTCCTTAAAGTGTCTAATTGTAAGATCTGGAATTCCCCTGGTTGGGGAACCCTGTAGCTCCACCATAACTGTGGGTATTCTTTTGATACCAAAGGAAGGGGCCAATGAGCTCCAGATTGATTACAGGTAGTAGTTGAATTATGAATACTTACAAAACAAGGGCAGGAGCCAGACAGTTCAGTGGATCTCCACAAAGGACCCCCAAAATCCCCATGCTAATTACAGAAAACAGAGAAAGGCAGGAGGAGCTAGAGAGTACATCACTACTGATTGGTGGATATTTTTGGTTTTCTGCTTAATAATGAGCTTGGGAGTTAAGCCAATGTTATGCACAAATATAAGTTTGTGTATCAATCATGTCCTGGTCATATATAAGTTGATATATTCTTGTTATGGCTTTCATATGTCATGGTATCTTAAGTTATGACTCAGTGTCTAAAATATAATTCAGTATCTAAGTTATGATTATTAACAGGTAACCATGTTCAGGCTTCCACCTTTCACAGAGTTTCAGTTTTTATGGCTTTTCACTTATTATTGTATTTTAAGGCTTTTTCCCAATAGGAATCCTATACCTACACCTACTCATGGGATGTCATTCTCTTAATTGGTAAGTGATGGCAGCAGTGGGATCCCAGTAACATAGCCATGTAATGCTCCAGGCTCCATTTGCTCAGGATAGTTCTAGGTCTGGTGCCAAGAATCTGTGTTCTCATCAACAGACCCAAGGAGGCCTCAGGTGAACAAAAGAGAAGACAGCTACTTTAATGGGAATGCCATGCCTGGTCTTCACATGTGCTTGTCCATTGTTTAACTTTCTTCCAATCTTTATGTCTATACAAGCGGATATTTTTATATAGCTTCTCAATGTCTATTGCCTTTACCACCTCCAACATTGTGAATCATTGCCTTGTTAATGCATTTACCTAAGTCACAAGTATAAATCCTAAAGTCCTTCCAGTAATATTTTAGCTAATGTAAATAAAGGCTTCAGTCTGAAAAAAAAAAATCTAACTTCTGCCAAGAAATGTGCTATCTGCATGAAAATGAACATTTAAATCAATCGGAAATATTTCTGCAGCCAATTATATTTTGTCAGATGTGTACTAAACAGAGTAGGACAGGTAAAGACTAATTTCTCCACTTTATCTATCTAAAAATCTATTTCTCCTTATTATTTCCTTTTTTGTTGCCTAAAAAAGTTCCTGTCTTTCCATCACAGAAAAAAAAACAAAACAACCTCACTATACCCTATCATCCCTTCAAGCTACTGTATACACACAAACATGTATGTATATACATTCACACACATTCATACATGCACGTATATGTATATAAGCATACATATGTATATAGACTATATATATAGATATGTCTATATGTGTGTATCTTCTCTTCTTTACAGCCAATAAGTTACCTCACAATGTTGTTGTGATGAAAGCATTTCATAATTTGTAAAGGAATACAGATACCATACCTGTGGTATGAATGGTCCAGGGAACTCATGCATGAGGAAAATCCCCTCTACCTATGCATTAAAGTTGGGGCAGGACATTAAAAGCATAATCTCCATAACTCAGAGAGTTGCCCAGAGCACTGGAACATTGAGTGACTTTCCCAGGATGACAAAGTCATCTCTGTTAAGAACTTGAATCCAGGTCTTCCTGGCTTTGAGGTCAGATATCTAACCACTATATCACAAATATTATAAGGACAATTCTAATCTTGTGAGGGATAAAACAAGGATTTCTTTTCCTCTAATCTGGTCAGGCTCAGTTCAGGCTGAGTCAAGACCTAAACTTTAAGTAAATTTTTTTTACACAGAATCAGGGTGACAGTATAACTCACCTAAGTATGGGTAAAAAGGAACCTGACCCTAAACTAGGGCCACTCACTGCTGCAACTAGAGTTAGTAGAAGGGGTTGAGGTATTTGAAAACAAAAATATGATCAGTTACTTCTACACATTTCAATCCCTTTATTTGGCAGCAAATGCCTTACCAAATGAGTAACCCAATGTAATACCCATGTGGTAGGTCAAGCATCCACACTAAAGAGGGTAAAAAGAAACTTATGCAGAAGACTTACACAACCAATAGAAATTGATTAAAGAATATTATTTGCAACAAGGATGTCCATTATCACCACTGTTATTCAATATGGTACTAGAAACATTAGCTTTAGCAATAAGAGATGAAAAATAAATTGAAGGTATTAGAATAGGCAAAGAAGAAACAAAGTTATCACACCTTGTAGATGGTATGATGATATACTTAGAGAATCCTAACGAATCAAGTAAAAAACTACTTGAAATAATTAACAACTTCAGCCAAATTGCAGGATATAAAATAAACCCACATAAATCATTCAATATATTACCAAAAGGGCCCAACAGCAAGAGATAGAAAGAGAAATCCTATTTAAAATTTCTGTAGACATTATAAAATATTTAGGAGTCTACCTGCTGAAACAACTCAAGAACTACATGAACACAATTACAATATACTTTTCACAACAATTAAGTAAGATTTAAACAATTGGAAAAACATCAGTTGCTCATGGGTAGGCTGAGCTAATGTAAAAAATGACAATTCTACCTAAATTAATTTACTTATTTAGTGCCATACTAATCAAATTACAAAAAATTGTTTTATGGAGCTAGAAAAAATAATAAGAAGATTCATCTGGAAGAACAGAAGGTCCAGAATATCAAGGGAACTAATGAAAAGAAATGCTAGGGAAGGTGGCCTAGCCACTCCAGATTTAAATTGTATTATAAAGCAGCAATCATCAAAACCACTTGGTACTGGCTAAGAAATAGGGTGATGGATCAGTGGAATAGGTTAGGTACACAAGACACAGTAGTCAAAGACTATAGTAATCTACTATTTGATAAACCCAAAGACCCCTGCTTTTGGGATAAGAACTCACTACTTGACAAAAACCACTGAGAAAACTGGAAAAGAGTTTGGCAGAAACTAGGCATAGACCAACATCTTACACCCTATACCAAAATAAAGTCAAAATGGGTACACAATTTAGATATAAAAGCTAATAGCATAAGCAAACTGGGAGAGCAAAAAATAGTTTACCTGTCAGATTTATGGAGGACAGAAGAATTTATGACCAAACAAGGGTTAGAAAACATTATGAAATGCAAAATGGATAATTTTGATTACATTTAATTGAAAAAGTTTTTGCACAAACAAAGCCAATACAACCAAGATTAGAAGGGAACCAGAAAGCTGGGAAACAATTTTTACAGCTAGTGTCCCTGATAAAGGTTTCATTTCTAAAATATATAGAGAACTGAGTTGAATTTATAAGAATATAAGTCAAAGGATATGAACAGGCAGTTTCCAGATGAAGAAATTGAAGTTATCTATAGTCATATGAAAAAATGCTCCAAATCACTATTGATTAGAGAAATGCATCACATCACACGTATCAGGTTGGCTAACATGACAAAAACAGGAAAATGATAAATGTTGGAGAAGATGTGGGAAAATTGGGGAAAAAATGCATATTGGAGAGCAATTTGGAACCATGCCCAACGGACTATAAAAATGTGCATACCCTTTGACCCAGCAATAACACTTCAGGGCTGTATCCCAAAGAGATCATAACAATGGGAAAAGGACCCATGTGTACAAAAATATTTATAACGGCTCTTTCTGTCGTAGCAAAGAATTGGAAATTGAGGGGATGCTTATCAATTGGGGAATGACTGAACAAGTTGTGGTATATGAATGTAATGGAATACTATTGTGCTATAAGAAATGATGAACAGGCAGACTTCAGGAAAACCTGGAAAGATTTGTATAGACTGATGCTGAGTGAAGTGAGCAGAACAAGGAGAACGTTGTACACAGTAACAGCCACATTGTGTGATGACTAACTTTGATAGACTTAGCTCTTTTCAGTAATGCAATGATCTAAGATTACTCTAAGTCTCATGAGGGAAAATGCTATCCACATCCAGAGAAAGAACTGTAGAGTTTGAATGCAGATCTAAGCATACTATTTGCTCTTTTTTTCTTCTGTTTTGTTTTGTTTCTTCTTTCTTGTGGTTCCTCCTATTGGTTCTATTTCTTCTTTATTACATGACTAATGTGAAAATATGTTTAATAGGAATGTATATGTAGAGCCTATATCAGATTGTATGCCATCTTGGGGAGGGAGGTGTGGAGGGAGGGAGAGAAAATTTAAAACTCAAAAGTTTATGGAAGTGAATGTCATAAGCTAAAAATAAATTAATAAAAAAGAATATTATTTGCAGCCAGTTTGCAATGGGAGTGAGATGCTGAGGGCCTCCTTCCCAGAATGTAGTGATATGGAAACTCCAAAGACTACTGCTTGGCTTCCTCATTTTTGAAAGGAAAAATTTCATCTCTGATGTTTGTTAAAAATGTTTCACTATTTTACTTTTTTCAGTCGTTCCAAGATGGTGATTTTTGGGAAGCCAGGTGTTATCTGCTACTTCTACTTCCAAATTTATATTTTGGGTTCTTTAAATTTAGTAATTACTCAAGAGTAATGAGAGTATGAAAGTCAAAAATCCCTGATTTACTCAAAATTGGCTAACAGAGGAAATATGAAGGTCTTATCTATGATTGCCAGGTTCTGTAGGATATACAATTCTTATTGGATAAAAAGGGGGGAAACATATCTTGTTTTAGAGGTAAAAGCAAAAAAGCAAGGTACAAGAAGATGGCCTTGGACTATCCTCTCAAGGATGGAATCCCTGACATCACTTATGTATCTTCACCACCACCCCCATTCTACATTTGAAATGCTAGTTCAGTTTCCATAGGGTGTATTGGATAAACAGGGCTATGCTCATGAGAGCCAATTGTTTAATTTTTCAATTTTTAGTTTAAATATTTAAACCTCAGAAACAGGCAAGTCCTATACTTGATTCATTGTTTTGTTGATTGTCCATACTTAACAAAATGAAGAAAATAGTAATAAATCAAATTGAACCTAAAATTGTTTCATACATACATTTTTGGAGGAGAGCCGGTTGTTAAACATTTACCAGCATACTTCTGGTAAACTTCCTATATACAAAGATCCTAATGTGAGGATAAAGATCTTGCTTATTAATATAACTATGCAAATTTTATGCATATATTCAATAGCCAGAAATATTAATTCATTTATATTTTTCAGAGTGAGGAACAATAGCATTTGCAGTTATAAAATTCTAATCATCAAAATCATATTCCTTTAAACTAATAAAAAAAAGCATAGTGTTACAGAGAGAAGAAATATGATGGAGAATATAGCAGAAGTTAGTTTTGTTGGGCTTACTACAAACTTCTATCCAAATTCCCTGAAGGACTGAATTCAGTCTTGACTCCATGTGTGGGTCAAGAGCAGATTAGCCCCTTAGTGGAGAGGAGAGCATCCAGTGTTTCAATACTTTGGGCCCAGGGGCAGTTATATGTTAGATTTGTATCTCTAGCAAATAACATGGTGCCTGCCAAGTAAGATTGCTTATTGACTAATCCATCCATTTTCACCAAAACCAGTTTGCAATTCAAAGGAAAAAGATAAAATACAAGGCCATTGATTTAGAGTTAGAAGGGCCATTAGAGATGTGATCTCATCCAATCCTTTCATTTTAAAGATAAAAAAATCAAGGCTAAAAGAAGTGAATGACTCTTTCAAGGTCACGAAGGCAGTGAACGGAAGAAGCAAGATCCAAATACAGCTCCTCTGTTCTCAGACCCAGCACTCCTTTCATTGTATTGTACTGTTACCATAAAATTATATAAAAATGGAAGAACTAGGCTTGAGCTTTGATTCTTCTGTTTACTAGCCATGTGATCTCCTATAAATCACTTACACTCTTTGTCTCAGTTCTTTTCTCCCACCAGTAAAATTGGGAAATAATATCAAAATTTCTTGCTCAGGGTTAGCAATCTTATGGTCCATACATCCAATGACTTCAATTTCATAACTTTAGACTTTATTAGATGACTGACTCAGTTTAAAGGTTTAGTTTTTAAGATATCTTAGTGTAAGAAGTGATGTGGTAAAATTGATATTTGATATAGTCTTGCCTATTTTTCTGTTCCAACAGACTAAACCCTTCAAATTGCATCACTTGCTGTTTTTATTAGAAACATAAGGGCTTGAGTTTTAGTGGTTTCTGAATATACTTGAAAATGCTCAAATAGCTTTCCCACTCTTCTATTATGTGCCTTATTCACAAGTTAATCTTTCCTAGTAACAATTCATCATAATTAAGTGTCCACTCCATGTATAGAACAATAAGCACTGTGGGGGATAAAATAAAAATGGAAGACTTGATTTCTTTTCTCAAGATTATCCTTTCTAGCTATGGAAAAAGAAAGCACACACAGGCATGGCTAAGAATGCTTCCCAAAATACTTGAAACCAAACAAATGCAAACCAGCTTTGCCTACTGAATGTTGCAGATACCCTTAAGGAGGAAAAAAACAAAAAAGCAAGCAAAAAAAACTCAAGAAGTTTTAAAAATTATAATTAATAGAAAAAATCTCTAAGGTATATGTAGTGTTATAGATTTTTTAACCTGATAATCTGTTTCTGCAGTGCTGTATGTGTGTATACCATAACCCTACCCACACATATTTGAAAAAATAAAAAATCAACATCAAGTCAAATGATGGTAGAGAAATGTGAGATGAATGGCACCAGACTTTGACAATCCTTAAGGTATGCTTTAAGGAGATAGGTTAGTTTGCTGCTGGCCCCACAGGGGTCTACTTTAAGCTACAGGACCTCCATGGAATTGTCTCCCTATGCCAATGCCAAACCATGGGTTAATTTTACAACTACTTTAGTGTCTCTGTCAAGGGAGTACCTTGCTCTGCCTGCACCCTGTTTTTTTTTCCTTTTTTTCCTTTTCCTTTTTTTAATTTTTAACATGTGTTTTTAAAACTTTGGGTTACAAATTTTGCCCCTTCCTCCCTCCCTACCCACCCTCATTGAAAAGGCAAGCATCTCGATATGGGTTATAGATGTATAGTCATGCAAAACACTTCCATAATAATTCTGTTGTGAAAAACTAAGTATATTTCCCTTCATCCTATCCTACCCCCCATTTATTCTATTCTCTTTTGACCCTGTCCCTCCTCAGAAGTGTTTGCTTTTGATTATCCCCTTCCTCACTCTGCCCTCCCCTCTATCAACCCCCTGCTCTCTTGTCCCCTTCCCCCCTTATTTTCCCATAGGGTAAAATAGATTTCCACACCCTATTGTGTATGTTCCCTCCTTAAGCCAAATTCTATGAGAATAGGATTCACTCATTCCCTCTCACCTTCCCCCATTTCCCCTCCACTGTAAAAGCGTTTTCTTGTCTGTTTCATGTGAGATATATTACCTCATTCTACTTCTCCCTTTCTCCTTCTCCCAGTATAATACTCTCTCACCCCTTAATTTTATTTTCCAGATATCACCCCTTCATCTTCAACTCACCCTGTGCCCTCTATCTATCTATACATACATATAATTTTTCCCTCCCACTTCCCTAATACTGACAAAGGACTCATGAGTTAACAAATACCATCTTTCCCTGCAGGAATGTAAACAGTTCAACCTTAATAAGTCTCTTATGATTTCTCTTTCCTGTTTACCTCTTCCATGTTTCACTTGAGTCTTGTATTTGAAGGTCAAATTTTCTATTCAGCTCTGGTGTTTTCCATAGGAATGCTTGAAAGTCCCCTATTTCACAGAATGACCATTTTTTTACCCTGAAGTCCTATCTCCTTTGTCTTCTGGAATATCATACTCCATGCCCTCTGGATCCCTAATGTAGAAGCTGCTAAATCTTGCATTATCCTGACTGTGTTTCCACAATACTTGAATTGTTTCCTTCTGGATGCTTACAATATTTTCTCCTTGACCTGGGAATTCTGGATTGTGGCTACAACATTCCTAGGAGTTTTCCTTTGGGGATCTCTTTCAGGAGGTGATGAGTGAATTCTTTCAATTTCTATTTTGCCCTCTGGTCTAAAATATCAGGACAGTTTTCCTTGATAATTTCTTGAAAGATGATGTCTGGGCTCTTTTTTTGATGATGGCTTTCAGATAGTCCAATAATTTTTAAGTTCTCTCTCCTGGATCTATTTTCCAGGTCAGTTGTTTTTCCACTGAGATATTTCACATTCTCTTCCATTTTTTCATTCTTTTGGATTAGTGTTACAGTGCCTTGATTTCTCAAATTGTCACTAGTTTCCAATTTCTCCATTCTAATTTTTAAGGAAGTATTTTCTTCAGTAAGCTTTTGGACTTCCTTTTCCATTTGACCAATTTTGCTTTTAAGGGCATTCTTCTCCTCATTGGCTTTTTGGACCTTTTTTGCCATTTGGGTTAGGCTATTTTTTAAGGTGTTATTTTCTTCAGTATTTTTTTGGCTCTCCTTTAGCATCACTCTCAGTTTTTCCTCTACTTCTCTTACTTGCTTCTTAAAATCCTTCTTGAGCTCTTCCATCACCCTGGGACCAATTCATATTTTTCTCGGAGGCTTTGGAGTAGGAGCTTTGGCTTTGTTGTCTTCTTCTGGTTGTATGTTTTGATCTTCTTTGTCATCAAAGTAAGATAATATAGTCTGACTCTTTTTGCTTTGCTTGCTCATGATCTCAGCCAATTACTTGAGTTATAAAGTCTTTGTTAAGGTAAGAGTCTGTTTCCAGTATGGAGAATGTATTGTTCCAAGCTTCAGGGGTTTTGTGCAGCTGTTTTCAGAGATACTTCTAGGGACCTGTAAATTTTTAGTTCTTCCAAGTTGCTATGATCAAAGGTGAGGTGTTTATTCCTTTCCTGGCCTGTGATCTGGTCTATGAGTGACCACAAGCACTCTTTTCTGTCCTGGAACTGTGAGGAGGATTTCCTCTCCACAGCCACTACAAGCTCCACCACATTAGCACTCCTCCTAGCCCCAGGATCACCACCCAGAACTGTGACCCAGATCCAAGCATGAGCAAAGCAATAGAATCCTGCACCAGCAGAGAGATCCCTGCAATCCCCTTCTGATCAGCCACTCAATTTCCCCTCAGTTTGTGGGCCAGAAGCTCAGGAGCCAGCTTCTCTCTCAGCGCCCCAGAAACAGACTTTTCCCACTGACCTTCTAAGCTGTCTTTGGCATTCGTGGGTTGAGAAGTGTGGAAACCAACACAGCTGCCCGCGATTCAGTCCTCTGAGGCCTGCTCCAGATTCGCTGCAGCCTGCGTGCCTATGCCAAACTGCGCTCCACTTCCCGCCCGGTGAGATATGCCTTTCTGATCAACCATCCAGGCTGTCTTTGGCTGGAAATTTGTTTCACTCTGTCTTTTTGTGGGTTCTGCTGCTTTAGAATTTGTTAGAGCCATTTTTTATAGGTATTGGAGGGGTTTGGGGGAGAGCTCAAGCAAGTCACTGCTTTTACTCCACCCCTGCCTGTTCCCTATTAACAGCACATTGTGGCTTTGCATCTTTTCAAGAATACTTGATAACTATACATGTATAATATACACATATCAAAGTGCTTGCCTTCTCAAGGAAGAGCAGAGGGATGGGTGGGTAAAAGGGAATTTGCAACTCAAAAAGTATAAAAGACGTTAAAAATTGTTTTTACATGTAATTGACAAAAGAAAATAAAAACATTCTGTAAAAAAAGAAAAAAAAAAGAAAAGAAGCTCCTTGAGGTCAAGGATTGTTTTTGTTTTCCTTTATATCCCTAGCATGTAGCAAAGTGCCAGGTATTTAATAAACACTTAATGAAAATAAATCAATAAAAGAATAATTGAGAAGAGACATCCTATCAAGAAGACTAAATCTAATGATAAGGGAGGGGAAATTTGTTTAAAAATGTTTAAAGTATGGAGAAGCTTTAAGAGGCTAAAAATATAAACAATGCATTACATGCTTTCTTTTTTTTCCCCCACAAAATCTAATACATACATTGTGATATAGTAGAAAGCTGACTGGATATTCAGAAGGATTCAGTCTGACTCCTCTATTTACTAGGACTATTCAGATGAATTGTCCAGTCATGCTCTCCCATCAATGAACTTGTGAAGTTGATTTTTGATAGTTTACATTTATGCATATTACATTTTAACTATATTAGCAAAATTCTGGTAGCTGTTGTAAACTCCTCCAGGAAAGTCACTTTCTTTCCTCAATGCATTCAGTATCTTTCTCACCTCAATTCTTACCTTCATACTTAAACATACTTATTGATCCTCCCTCAAATACCATTATCTATCAATACCTCAACTTATTCATTTCTCATAATCTCTACTTCACCCCAGCCATCCATAAAAATGGTCATCTTCTTGATCGCCTACAAATACATCGCTGCTGTGTTCATGAACTCTGAAATTCCCTTATCTTATAATCTAGTGTAAATCCACCTCTACATCTACCTTATAACCCTAAAACCCTTTTCTTTACACTGGGACCTACAATCCTTTGACTCCTCAGTTCTTTCATAGGCCATCATCCTTGCACTAGCTACACTTTAATCCATTCCCCATCTTGACCCTGTGGTGAATCATTTCAACTTTACATTGCACTCATCTCTGGAGTCTCTTTTTCCCTTATTGTATCATCAATCTTACCATGCCAAGCCTCAGTCTTGTATTACTCCTATTTGCTGACTTTACTCTTACTCACATGCTACTGAATAAAGCTGAGGAAAAACATAAAACTATACTGAATCAACTATAAGTTTATATTATATAACTTTAACTCATCCCTCATTGCTGCAAGACAATCTTTTTACACCTCTTTAATAATTCACTATCTCAACTCATGAAAACAGCTTTTCCAGATCTTTTCAACTCTCCTCCAATCTCCCATGGCTCTCCTCCCTTACTCTCTCAGCTGAGATCTTTGTCTCATATTTTACAAGGAAAAAGTCATCCTCTAAAGAGCCCCCTGTCCTCCCTTCCTCTTCATCTCACATCACCCAGATGCCTTCTGCCCCTATTACCACCTTCACTCCTGTCTCACTTGAAGAAGTGACCTTTCTTCCCAAAGCTAACCTCTTTACATGAGAGTGATTACAATCTATCTTGTCTTCTCCAGCATAATGCCCCCTCAATCATCCCCACTCTCTCACTTATTTTCTATCTCTTCCTGTTTACTGACAGCTTGCCTACTGCCTACAAATCTGCCCATGTCTCCCTCATCTTCAAATGCCCCTCACTTTATCTTTCCTTCCCTCCTAGCTTTTGTCCCATATCTCTCTTCCCTTTTGTGCTTATACTCTTTAAGAAGGCCATACATGATAGGTGCTTCCACTCCCTCTCTTTTCACTCTCTTAACTCACTGTAGTCTGGCTTCTGTCCTCATCAAGTAAGCTAAGCTGCTTTTTCCAAAATTACTAACGATGACTTAATTGCCAAATCTAATTATCTTTTCTCAATCCTCATTCTTCTTAACCTCTCTGTGGCCTCTGACACTGCTAATTACCCTCTTCTTTATACCCTCATCTCACTAGATTTTCATGACACTACTCTTTATCTGATCACTCCTTATTTTTCTTTGTTGGGCCTTCATCCAAGATATGACCACTTACTATGGGTTTGCCACAGAGTTATGTCATGGGCCCTCTTCACTTCATCTTCTATCCTGTTTCACTCAGTTATCTCATCAGCTCTCATGGATTCAATTATCATCCCTAAGCTGATAATTCTCAAATTCCCTTATGTAGCCAGTCCTAATCTCTCAGCTGATCTCCATTCTTACATTTTCAACTATCTTTTGACATCTCAAATGAGATGTCCCAGAGTTCAGTCCCCAAACCAAACTCTTTGTCTTTCCCCTCAAATTCTCCCATCTTCATTACTTCACAACTTCTCTTCATAACTCAATTTACTGCTGAGGGTATCACTATCCTCCCAGTTTTTCAGATTTGCAACTTTGGGGTCATTCTTGACTCCTCACTCTCTTATCCTCTTTATATCTGTTGCCAAGGTTTGTTGATATTAAATAATATCCCTCAAATATGCTCCTTTCTTTCCTCTGACACTGTCACTATTTTTGTGCAGGCCCTCATCATGTCACTCCTGGACTATTGTAATAACCTGTTGTTTGGTTTCCTCTCTATAAGTCACTTCCCATTCTAGTCCAAACTTCCACTCAACTGTTTGTGATCTTTCTAAAGCATAGGCCTGACCATGTCACTCCCCTACTCAATAAACTCCAGTGGCTCCCTATCACCTTCAGTGTCAAATTTGAAGTTCTCTGTTTAGCATTGGTGATCAAAACTCTTCATAACTGGGCCCCCTCCCACTTTTCCAGTCTTTCTGGCCCTCTTACACTTTACTAGCCCTCACCCCATGCTCTGTAATCCAGTGATACTGGTATTCAGGTGTTCTTTACACAAAACACCCCATTACTTGACTCTGGATATTTTCAAGGGCTGTCCTTTATACCAAAAATATTCTTCCTCATCTCCTTCTCCTGGCTTCCCTGGCTTCCTTCAAGTTCAAGCCAAAATTCCACACCCTACCACCTTCTACAGGAAGCCTTTCCTGATCTCATATAATTCTTGTGCCTTCCTTTTTTATTATTATTTCCAATATAGACTATGTATAACTTGTTTGTCCAAAGTTCCACACCATTTTCTTTATTAGACTATGATCTCCTTGAGAATAAGGACTGTTTTTTGCCTTTCTTAATATCTCCAATGGTTAGCACAGCACCTAACACATAGCAGGCACTTAATGTTTATTGTCTGACTGAATTATTATCTATTGCCTGATGTTCCGGACTGTCAAAGTCTTTTTGAACCCTGACTCTTTAATTTGACATATTTGTTATTCCCTGCTAGCTTTGGGTCTTCTTCAGATTTGATAAATATGCTATCTATGCCTTAAACCAAGTAATTGAATAAAAAAAAAAGAGACAAGAGCAGAACCCTGGGGTACCTCATTAGAGAACTTTTCTTAAATTGACATCAATTTTTGTTCCACCATTAAACATTTCTGAGAACTAGAACCATATTATTTTCAAACTTCTTTCTCTGTAGTTTGTCCACAAGAATGAAATTGAAGATTTTATCAAATGCTTTGCTAGAAGCTAGTTGGCATAATGGATAGAGTAACAGACCTGGAGTGAGGAAGACCTCTCTTCATGAGTTCAAATCCCAGACACTTATTAGCGTGTGACCCTGGGCAAGTCCCTTAATTGTCTCAGTTTCTCATCTGTAAAAAACAACAACAGCAATAACAAAATACTGGAGAAGGAAGTGGCAAACCACTCCAGTATCTTTGCCAAGAAAACCTCAAATGGGGTCACAAGAAGTGAGATATGCCTGAAAAATGATTCAACAATGAAATAAGTATACTATACCTTTAGCAAGTGGTTAGTTTGATATAATTTGCTTTGGATGAAGTTGCCCTGGCTCTTTATTATTACTGTTTCTTTTTAAAAATATTTTATTGGTGTTATTTGGACAGGTAAGTGGTGAAGTGGTTAGAGTGATGGACCCAAGGAAGACCTTAGTTCAAATCCAGTCTAAAGCATTTACTTGCTGTGTGACCCTGGGCTAATCACTTAATCTCTATTTACCTCAGTTTCCTCATCTATAAAATAAGTATAATAATAGCACATATCTCTTAGAGTTGTGGTGAGGATAAAATGAGATAATAATTGTAAAGCACTTAGCCTGTGCCTGTTACATAGTAAGTGTTATCTAAATGCTTGTTTTTGTTATTAATTATTATTATTATTTTAATAGAATAATTACTTGCTAATAATGTCCATCCTATATTAAATGTCCTTACTGAAAATAGCTAAAGAAAATCATCTAATACTGCAAACATTATGGAAAAAAATATATAGCATTCTATACTCGTATTCTCTGTGGTGAGGAAAAGATATGTGTTCTAACATTCATACTCTGGAAACAACAGTATTCATTGCATTGATCTGAATTCTGCTGTTTTCTATTGTACTTAATTACAATATTGTAGTCATTGTACATATTCTTTTCCTCATTCTGCTTTATTCATTCTGCATTAGTTCATAATAACTCATAATGTTCCTAATGTATTCTCTAAATACATCATATTTATATGATACATACATACATAACATAATTCTTTAGAGTATGATAGTATCCCATGACATTGCTATGCTAAAATTTGTCCAGCTATTTCTCCAATTGATGGGTACTTACTTTGTTTCTATTATTTTTTGCTATGAATATTTTGATATAAATGGAACCTTTTTATAGGTAATTGACCTACTTCAGGTACATGCACATGATTAGACTGTGGGCTTAAAGGGTCTGAACAGTTTTTTTTTATTGGATTCTAGAATGTTTTGATCAATTCATAGCTACACCAACAATACATCAGTCTTCCTACTGTCTCTCAATCTCCTCAGCATTGGCTATTTGTTTCCTATCTTTTCTAATTTAATTGGTATGTTAAATTGATTCAATTCAAAATTATGCAAATTTGCTTTTCTTTTATATTAGTCATTTAGAGCATTTTCATACAGTTGTTGATAGCTTGCCTTTCTTCATTTGAAAATTATGTCTTCATATTTTTGGCCATGTCTCAAATTTGAGAATTTTTCTTAATTTCATATGTTTGCTTCAATTTCCAGTACAATTTGAATGGAAAGCCTTTTTCAGAGATATTTAACATAAATTATTTTGGTCTGATCATTACTTTATCTCATAGCTACATTTATTTCATTTGTGTAAGAATATTTTTATTTTAAATGATAATTTTTTTCTATTTTGTCTTTTGTGATTACATATTTTCTTTGGTTATTATTTCTCCCTCTAATAGCTACGAAATATATCTCCTTAATTAATTTTTTTTTGTTAACATGATTTTCTATTTACATTGTTTGGATTCTCAAAGATCAGTTTAGTGAATAATGTAATAGTGTAGTCTAAACTTTGTTTTAACTGTACTACATTCCAGTTTTCCTACCAGTTCTAGCAAAATAGGGAGTTTTTACACCATTAGTTTGTGTTCTTGGGTTTATTTAAACATTGGGCTACTCTGTTTGTTTGCCCCCAAGTTTTGCTTAGCTAAACAGTTCCAACAGAGACGAATGGCAGAGTAAGAAGTAAGCTGCTCTCACTCTCCCTTACTGACCTCCAAAAAACCAGAAAATATCACCCCTAGGGAAAAAAATCCTGAAACAGCAGAGCCAGCAGAAAGACAGTGCAGCAGTCTTTTAGCCCAGGAGGCTTGGGGATTAATGGAAAAGGTGCCTCTCACTCTGGTGGGAGGAGAGCAGTACAGGACAGGAGGAATCTCAGCAAGCCAGCAGCAAGCCCCACCTCAGGAAACCAGTGGGAGATCCTGAGTCCCAGAGCGGTGGAGCAGGCAAGTGCCAACATTGGGACCCCTGAGAGTGTTGGCATAGCCTAGGGAACCAGTAGGCTCCAGTTTGGAGAACCACTACGTGCGCCAGCAGTCTGGTGTCCTCCAGCAGGTGAACCTCCCCCTGCTTCAATGCAACTCCAGGTGAGAAGGCATCCTCCAACAAACAAACCTCCCAGGTGAGCAGGAATAGTCCAGTGAACAGACCCTCCCCCCCCCACACTCCAAGAACTTCAGTGTAGCCCTGGGGAAATGCAGGAAAAACCTACCTGGCCTCAGCACATGCCAGTCACCACCACTATGATCCCAGCTCAGCACCAAGTAAGCTGCCAGACCGCTACAGCCTCCAGCTGCCAGCACCTGAGGCCTCAGCATGCAAAGTCAGTGACCAGGCCCCTGGCTCCCAGCACAAGAAGCCTGGAACTGTGTCCCCTATGCTTCAGCAGGAGAACTCAACTTCAAAAGCCAAGAAATAGGCAAAAAGGGTGAGCAAAAAGCAGAAACAGATTCTTTCTATGGGGACAGGGAAAATCAAAACACAAATTCAGAAGAGAACAACATTGCCAATATACCCACATCCAAAACCTCAAAGGGGAAAATGAACTGGTCTCAAGCCCAAAAAGCCTTCTTCGAAGAACTCAAGAAGGATTTTAAAAGTCAGATAAGACAGGTAGAAGAAAAATTGGGGAAAGAAATGAGAGATATGCAAGAGAGAGTCAACAGCTTGGAAAAGGAAGGACAACAGTTGACTGTAGAAAATAATTCCTTAAAAAACACAATTGGCCAAATGGGGAAAAAAAGTACACTGAAGAAAACAACTCCGTAAAAAGTAGAACTGGCCAAATGGAAAAAGATGCACAAAAACTCACTCAAGAGAAGAACTCCTTAAATAGTAGAACTGGCCAAATAGAAAAGGAGGTACAAAAGCTAACTGAAGAAAACAATTTGTTAAAAATTAGAATTGGGCAAGTGGAAGCTAATGACTCTATGAGACATCAAGAATCAAAATCAAAAGAATGAAAAAATAGAAGAAAATGTAAAATGCCTCATTGGATAAAACAACTGACCTCGAAAATAGATCCAGGAGAGAGAATTTAAGAATTATTGTTCTACCTGAAAGCCATGATCAAAAAAAGAACATTTTTTTCTGGGCAGCTGGGTAGAATTTTTCAAGAAATCATCAACAAAAACTACCCTGATATCCTAGAACCAGAAAGTAAGATAGTTTTTGAAAGGATCCAATGATCATCTCCTGAAAGAGATCTCAAATTGAAAATGCAGACAAATTTCAAAATTCCAGAATGATCAGGTCAAGGAGAAAATACTGTAAGCAACCAGAAAGAAACAATTTAAATATCATGGTACCACAGTCAGGATTACACAGGACCTTGAAGCTTGATATTCCAGAAGGCAAAGGAGCTTGAATTACAACCAAGGATCAACTATCCAGCAAAATTGAGCATAATCTTTCAGGGAAGGAAATGGATATTCAGTGAAACAGGGGACTTCCTAACCTTCCTGATGAAAAGACCAGAGCTCAAAAGAAAATTTGATCTTCAAATACAAGACTCAAGAGAGGCATAAAAAAGAAAAACAGGAAAGAAAAAATGCTATTCAATAAAAGTAAACTGTTTACATCCCTACATAGGAAGATGATACTTGTAACTCTTGAGAATTGTATCTTTATTATGACATTTAGAAGGGATATATATGGACAGAGGTATGGATATGTCACCTTTGATGAGCTGATAAAAAAATCTAAGTGGTGAAAAGGGATTGTACTGGGAGAAGAGGAAAGGAGGCAGAAAGGGTAAATCACACCACATGAATAGGTGCAAAGACCTATTAAAATAGAGAGAAAAAAGGAAGGGAGATGAGCATTGTTTGAACCTTAGTCTCATTGAATTTGGCTCAAAGAGGGAATAACATCCTCAATTAAGTATAGAAATCTAACTTACCCTATAAAAAGTAGGAGGGGAAAGGGGAAAGAAAAGGGAGGTGCTGATAGAAGGGAGAGCATATTGAGGGAGGTGTTGGTCAAAAGTAAAACTCTAGTGAGGAGTGAAAGGGAGAAAGGAGAGAGAGAAGCATAAATGGGGGAAAATAGGATGGAGAGAAAAACACAGTCATAACAGTGTTGTTTAGTCATTTTGAGTCATATCATAGGGGTTTTTCTTGGCAAAGATACTGGAGTGGTTCGTCATTTCCTTCTTCAACTCATTTTATGGATAAGGAAACTGAGGCAAATAGGGTTGAATGACTTGCCAAGAATCAAGAATCATATAAGTAAGAATCATAACAGTAAGTCTTTGAGACCAGGTTATAAGTCTTCCTGACTCCAGACCCAGCACTCTATCCACTGCACCACCTAGCTGTGCATATGTATATATGTGTGTGTGTGTGTGTGTGTGTATATGTGTATATATGTGTGTATATGTACATATATTTTGTGTGTAGTATTTTAATATATATGTGTGCATGTATATATGTGTGCTTATATATGCCATACAATTAAAAAGAAAATTCAAAAGTGACCTTTTAAAACAAGTTATTGTTGTAAAAAATGGGAAATGGAAGAAGGAAAGTACATTGATACCAATCATAACAATTTTGTACAAAATTTTAACTTATGCAAAGTAATTGCCATAATGAGAACAAAAGAACAAACTACATAAGTAAACAGATAATTGATTTACATGCCAAATATATAGATATGATAAACAAGGCCAATTTAGGTTTAATGGATCACCTTGTTTGTGAAATCAGTTGTAAAATGAGGCATAATCAGTTGAGTGAAAAATCAATTCAAAGAAATCTTGGCAAGAGACTAAACTAAACAAAAGCTATAAAATTTGAGAAAGAAATTAGAGGAAGGACAACAAATAGCCTGAAGATGGAAACAAACTTTCCATACTTGTTTTTATAAAAACTCATTTTCACCATTGAGGACAATAGAGTCTAACACATTTAGACTTTAACACGATAGCCATTGGGGTGCTTTTAGAGAAGTGAAAATAGAACTGAAGAAAACAAAAATGGGAATATAGCTACCATAGACTCAATGCACAGAAAATTTGTGTTTAAGTTCACATAACAATAAATAAGGGCAACAGTGGATGTGTCTTAAAGGTATATAAAGCAGGGGAGGATACCAGTCATGACAATGGGGGAGGTGACTTCAAATCATTAGTAAAAAAAAATTGGTCAAAGGAACACCAACAATTACTTTTCTATATGCATAACATTTTATAATGATAATCTACACATACATCAAGGACATCCTTGTAAGGACATTAAAAGGGAAGAAACAGGCTATCATAAGTGACATTTCTTTATCCTTACACAATTCATAGGAAGAGAGAGTAAATATAAGATATAAGTGTGTTTACTGTTTGTTGACTATAAAATATAAATAATTACTTTGAAAGGACAAAACACCACCTTAAAGTCTCCCCTCCAATAAATTGTCCCAATGCATATGCCAAGACTATTTGAGATTCAATGAAAGATAAATAGATAACCATGTTTGATGTCTCTCTAATCAGTCTCAAGCATAGCATTAAAAAAAGGGGGAAATATACTAGATAGAGTAATTTACCACTTCATGTAGGAGATCTAGGGCAGAGACCAAGTTGAAGAGAGATTTCCTATGAATGCTTACTTTCCCCAAATGTTATTGTTTGCTGATGACATCATGCTGATTAAATCAAGTCCTAGGAGCTTGATCAGGTATCTTAACTTTTTTGTATCACTTGTGTATTTAGTGTCATTTGTGTCATTTGGTATTTGACAATCTGATAAAGCTTATGAATCCCTTTTCAGAATAATGTTTGTAATTGCAATGTTCATTTAAAAATAGCATTACAAAGGAAATAAATTGTATTGAAATACAATTATCAAAAAAATATTAAAAAAAAAAGATTACAAACTCCAGATTAAGAATCATTACTGTAGAGCCTCTTAAATGATATCCTTAGCCAATCCAATAGTTTCATCAAGCTATTCATTCAAGAAAAAAACAAATGTATGAAGAACTTGAATGTCTAAACAATGTTGTGCAGCTCTTTGGGTAGCCCATAGAGCTTATCCATCTGTGGGTACCTATGAAAATCAATGTATTCAAAACAAAATTCGTTATCTTCTCCCCAAAATCCACCCCTCTCCCAATCTTCCCTATTTCTGTAGAAGGTATCACTATTGTTCCAGATTCCCAAACTTGTAATATCTGTGTTATCTTCAGTTCCTCAATGTTTTGCTTCACATATCTAATTGGTCAGCAAATCTTGTATTGTTTTACAGCTGAAATATCCCTCACACCTATCCTCTTCTCTCATGGCACAGAGCTGGCATCTTAGTTCAGGCCATAATTATTTTTCTCCTAGATTACTGCAATGCCCTACTAATTAGTTTCCTTGACCCAATCTTTTCTCTATTCCAGTCCACCATAAGCACTGATGCCAGAGAGATTTTCCGTAAGTGCAGATCTGACCATGACCATCTCCTACTGAATAAACTCTGGTGTCTCTCTATTGCCTCAAGAATAAAATATAAAGTTTTCTGTATAACTTTTAAAATCCTTTATAACCTATCCCCAATTTTATTTCCAGATCATTATATAGTACTTCCTTTCCTACATTCTATGATTCAACCAAACTTGAATCCTCTGCCTTTACACATGACACTCTATCTTCCATCTCCCTGTCTTTACATTGGCCATCCCTCATTCTAGGAATAAACTATCTTCTCACTTCTGACTCAAATAATTCCTCTTCTCTCAAGTTACAGCTCAAGAATCATCTCTACATGGGGGCAGCTAGGTGGTGCAGTGGATAGAGCACCAGCCCTGGAGTCAAGAGGGCCTGAGTTCAATTCTGACCTCAGACACATAGCACTTACTAGCTGTGTGACTCTGAGCAAGTCACTTAACCCCAATTGCCTCACCAAAGATAAAAAAAGAATCACCTTTACATAAAGCCTTTCTCAGTCATCTCAACTGCTAGTGCCCCTTTCATAAACTAACTTATGTAATTTGTTATTTTTCTATATTTATTCTCTTTATATTTCTTCTACGTATGCATATAGATCTGCTTGTTGTCTCCTCTACTAGAAAGTAAGCTACTAAGAAATACTTTTATTCCCTTTTCCAAAATAAGATCTGAACCAGTTCTATGTTTAGACAGACTCTGGTGAGACCTTATTAGTCACCACCACAAGTAGAAGTTTGAAGTCTTTAACAAGAGAACTGGATTAATTTACCCAACAGAACATTTGTAACATCATTGACTGAAGAATCCCATACCTAGCTACAATCATTCAGATTCATAATTCTTCCCCTCACAATATGGATTTTCTATAAGGAAGTAGCCACACATGGTGCAGGTCATAGAAAATTCAGAAGTATGGAAAAGGGTAGAGTAGGATAATGTGTATCTATAACATGCCCTTACTTAGGGTGTAAGAGGAATGTAAAATTTGGAGTCTTAAAGTCTTGCCTCACTGTTACTGCCCCTTTGTATATGGCATCCAGCAAGTAACTATCCATAGGTAATATCTTTAAAAATTTAAGGCCTGATTGCAAATTACTATATCTGTGAGTGGCCTAATAAGCTATTCAACTGAATCTCACTGCCCTTCATTCACATAAGCTGGGAGGTTCTGACAAGTTTTTGCTAATTTAAATATATTCATTTTACCCTGAAAAATTAAATTTAGGATTCCAGTCTGTTGTGACAAATTGTATTCAAAAGCTGCAGTTGTTCAGTCACGTCCAACTCTCCCTGACCCCGTTTTAGGTTTTCTTGGCAAAGACGCTGGAGCAGTTTGCCATTTCCTTCTCATTTTAGAGATGAGGAATTCATAATTAAGTGACTTTCTGGTGGTCACAGAGTTAGTAATTATTTGAGGTTGGATTTGAGCTCGTGAAGATGAGTCTTCCTGACTGCAGGCCCCATACTTTGTCCATTTCTCCAACCTATTTGTCCTTTGATTCTTGTGAAAATTTAGAGGGACTGGGATGAGATCCTCGGAATATTACAAACAAGAATCTTTTTGGTTTATTTGTAACAGCTAAATTAATGATTATTGTACATATTCCCTGCCTCTTTCATCTTCTATGTTTACCTGAACTCATGCTGGCTTCTTTAGAATGGTTCTGTTACCTGCTATATGGAGGAGCTAACTTCAGTTTCTTTTTGGTTTGCGTCATCATTAGTCTTTCTGCCATCCCTTTCAGATTTTTTTGGATATAATGTCAGAGAGTTGGGCTTCTCTTTGACCCTTCACATCACCATTATGACCAGAAGGACATTCATCCTCATTTCACTTTCCTATTTTATAGTCGTGGTGTATACTCTATTCTGCTAGTTCTACTTTTCTTATTTTGTGTTATTTCAAAAAGGCCTTCCCAGGTTTTTTTTTGTGTGTGTGTTTTTCATACTTGTTAGTCTTAATGACATTATAATATTCCATAACATTAATATGCCACAATTTATTTAATCATGTGCCTATTGTTTTACATTTAGATTGCTCTTAGTTTGAGTTTTTTTGCAATTACATATAGTATTGATAATAAAATCTTCTCCCACTCTCTTCTATTTTGCTACTGATAATAGTTTGTGAGTATATTGAAAATGGTCTTTCTTTGGTTGGCTGTCCTTTAGATTTTGATGCTCATTAGACACCATGGCATCAATCAGGCTTGGCTTTTGGTTTACATTTACTGTCCTCTCAACTTAAAAATTACCATCTCAGGTGGGGATTAACTTTTACCTATCCAAAGGCTTCCTTAATTACTGAAATGTGTCAGTCTCTCCAAAGGTGGGATGCAAAAAACAAAATAAACAAACAAACAAAAAAACCAATGTCACCGTTTGTTGATGACAAAGAATATTGTTATTGTTAAAATAAGAAGAGAAGGGATAACCTCAGTCATCTCTAACTCTCATTCCATCTCTAAAAATCTGTTATATTAAGAAATTATCACTTTCAATAGTATAGTTACAGAGCCTACCAATGATTACAAAAGGTTATACTTTTCTTAAAGAAGTATCTGAGCCTGAGTATGTCAGTTTAAATTTCTGCTTCTGCTTAATTCCCTTGATTTTTATTCTCTATAAAAGACTTAAAACAAAATAAATCATGAGATTATATTGTTTATTGTACTGTTTGGGGTGTTTTCCTATGATGTCACTGGTATAGTTTTGTTGAATGGTTGCTATCTAAATTATATTCAGAGAGGGTTTTATTAAGTGGAATGGTCACATGTACTAGGCATTGATATTCTTCACAGATACATGAGTACTTTCTCAAATAATTGCCTGTTTTTCTGTTACCCTATTTAGATTTCTCTTTTGTTGAGACAATTGGATTTAAGTCTCAGCACCTGGGTCCTATTCTCAGCTCCAACTGAGTCACTTTGTTTCCTTGAGCAAGTAATTTAGAAATCTTGCCTTGGCTTTCCCAATTACAGAATGGAAATATTAGTATTTGCCATTTTAAAGGAGCAAAAAGTTATGAAGATGAAGCAAATTATGTGGAGGAAGTGGGTAATTAGATAATACCTGATCTTGGTAGTATTTATTTCTGTCATGTTCTTGTCTATTCTAACTATCCTAGTAACCTAGCCTTTTTTCTTTGGGCTTATTATCTTGTCTCCAACAATTTCCATTGCAAAGGCCATTTTCACACACTGTATTCTCGGGTTTCTCCTGATAGTTGTATAAAAAGCATTCTCAGTTAGATAAGATGATTGCCAAAAACCTGTATTTAATGAAAATAGTAAAGGATTGTTTTTTTTAAACACACAAAGTTGAACTTAAAAACCTGGACTTCACAACACATTTACCAATAAGTTTCAAGTTTTAACATTGTATGAATTATGGTTTTGAGTGGTAGAATCCTCTGTGACTAGGTTGATAATATAAAATAAACTTGTGAATGATTTTCATCATAATGCCAAAATCACCATTTTTTTCCTTAGGATATTCTAAACACCTATCTACAAAGTAGTGACCTAGTGGGGAGGTCTAAAATGGCTTGAGCTAAGGACTTATAGTACTTTTTCATTTGTAGTATTATTTGGCAAAATTTACATTCATCCTGATTATTTATCTGCTGATATTGATTATTTTTCTGGCAGTATGCCCAATGATAATTCCCTGGGTATGTAACCCGTGCTCATGCTACAATCTCTCTCTTTGTCGCCTCCCTATCCACAACCCCCAACAAATAAATATGTATGTATATATACATACATCTATACATATATATGTATATATATACATATACACAGAGATATAGATAGATAGATAGATAGATAGATAGATAGATAGATAGATAGATAAATGAATGGATAGATAGTTTCCATAGATAGATAGTTTCAGGGCTCAAGATGACATTTCAGGCACTAATTACATTCCTGTGAGTCAGGCTTGCTAGAAGGAGACCTTTCAGCATCATTGATCTCAGTAAAAGCCTCACTAAACTAGGTCAGAGCACTTCTTTCCCCATTCTTTGTGTGGGATTGTGATTAACAATTGTGTCTTGCATGAGTCTTACCCGATGGTTTTGCACTTCAGTGTTTTACGTAACACATAAGGACAAATAAGGGAATGGAACCTAGAGAAATCTTTTGTTCAGCTTATAAATAAATTGTTTACCATGGATCCTTATCAAGTACCATAGCATATGATTTGGTTTATAGGATGTTTATATCACTGTAATACATCAGGTATTACATGGGATACAAACCAAGCTTACATAAAGTCTATGCCAATGTTATGGTTACAATACAGGTCTTGTCTCAAACCTTTACTAGCTAGGTAAACCTGTGCAAGGCTTTTAACCTTTCTGTATCTCAGCTTCTTCAATTGTAAAATGAATGGATAAGACTTGATGGTCCACAACATTGCCTTTCATTTCTAAATCTGCAATCCTGTAACTGGGTAATTATTTATGCAAAATTAATAATAATAATAATAATAATGACTCACATTTACATAGTACTTTAGAGTCTGCAAAGTACATTATATACATTGTTTCACAACCCAAGGAAGTAGATGTTAACATAATCTACACTTTTAAAAATAAAGAAAATGAGAGTCAAAAAGATTAAGTGAACTGTCCAGCTAATAAGTATCTGAGAGACGATTTCAATCCAGGGCTCCCTTCTTTTTGATGCCAAGTCCAGCACGTAATCCACTTTGTCATCAACAATGATGATGACAACAACAATGACAAAAATCAAAATAACCACTTGAAACTTGAATCTATTATCTATGTTTCGAGGAGAAGGAGATGGTAAAGTAAGTAAATGACAGCCAGGGACTCTGTGTGGAGACTACCATAACAGCTGTGAGGCCTGGAAGGAACCCTGAAATATTGGCCAAATGGACTTTGGTGATATCATTGATTGGGTTTCCATCACAACCAGTGTGATGAAATTATGTGAATCTAAGGAACAGATGGGGAAATAATGAGGTGAAAGGTGATCTTACTTGACATCATTGTGCTGATAAGTTTTATACAGAGGACAGTGGATAAAGTGTTGATCCTATTTTAGTACCACAGGATCTCAGTATAATACTTTATTGTTGCTGTTGTTATTTAGTCATTTTAGTTGTGTCTGACTCTTCATGAGCCCATTTGGGGTTTTCTTGGCAAAGCTATTGGAGTGGTTTACTATTTCCTTCTCCAGCTCATTTTACAGATGAAGAAACTGAGGCAAACAGGGTTAAGTGACTTGCCCAGGGTCACACATCTAATAAGAGTCTGATGCCAGATTTAAACTCAGAAACATGAGTTTTCTTGACTTTAGACCCCCACACTCTATCCATTATACCACCCAGCTGTCCACAATGCAATATACATCAGAACAACAGTATACAAACAAACAAAAAACCCCACCAATACCTTACCTATCAGAAATTTTTCAGTGCAGATGACATTGATCACTTACGAGGACAAAAAACAAGTGTGCATGAAATGGATTGATCAGGTTAATATTTCTATTATGTGCCAGAACTGTATCATAACAACACTGGAAACAGATCTTAGCAATTATGAAGGCTTCATACAACTACTTGTCAACAGTACAATTGATTTGAAGTTCAATAATAACATACTTACCAACTAGTACAGGATAATCCATACACAAAAAAATAGCTTCATCCTTCAGCCTAGATAAAAGATAAAACTAAGGAGCTCTTAATACCTCTAAAAATTTATTAATACCAACTTCATAAATTATGCTTAATTATATTATAGGCACATATCTCTAATTATCAAAAATGGCACTAATTCAATTGATTTTGAAAAGGAAGGACATACTTTGTCCAGAATTCCAAAAAGCCCATTTTAAGTTCAACAATATGAATTCAACTAACAGAACAAGCAAATCAAGAAATAATAATTTTTTAAAAATTAATTCTGCTACATCTATTATAAACAAACACTTTGTTCTACCTTATTGGCAGATTTTTTTTAAATGTCGAAGTGAATGTACAGCAGTATATGTAGCAAATGTTGTCATTGGCATTATGTCAATACTGGTATTATTGGTCATATGGTATTAACTAGAGGAGAACAAGTTTAAAGAATTACCTGTAAGGTCAAGTGCCACCATTATAGAAATAACTTGAGAAAGCCATTGAAAGTTTGCAGAAATACATATTATCTAGCTAGTACATGCCTTAGAATACTTAAATATCATATTTCCCAATTAAAGGGAACAAAAAAAATGTAGAAAGGATTCTAAAAAGCACAAGTTAGCCAGAAATTCTAGAATCATCAGTTGAAAAAAATGATTAAAGGATTAAAGTGTTATAAAGACTTTACAAGGGAGGTTTGAAAAGTAAATAATCAGAAGGGAGAGGAAATTCCTGGAGAAGGGGGATGTGGGGAAGGAATAAACGTTTATATAGCTTTCTATAGCAGGACTTCTTGAACTTTTTCTACTTGTGACCCCTTTTTGTTCAAGAAATTTTTACATGACCTGGGCTATACAGATATGTAAAGTATCTAATATATATATATACACATACACATATATATGTATATATACATGTAATAATATACATGCAACATACGCCATATATGTAATATGTGTAACAACGTAATACATATGTGTAATACATATGTGTAATATATGTTATATATGTAACGCATATGTGATGATGTATGTTATGTGTGTAATATATGTAATATATATGTAAAATATATAAATATATAAAATAGGTATACAAATCAAACATTTACTGATAATAAATCATAAAGAAATTTATTTTAAAACAATTCTTTAGTATACATATAATTTTATCATTTATTAAAAATGATAGCAAATTTGCATACTAATGAGATGGATGTGCTTATTTATTTTTACATAAAGAATTAAATCTTGGCAGAATATTTGATCCTGCAGGACATAGAGCATCTTCAATGGTTTTTAGAGTTGATCAATATTTTGATTTTATTATCTTCAGTGCTAAGAATGCTGCTTTGCATAAATATGTAGTGCAAAAAGGCAGAAGTATGTTTAGGGACACTTCAGAAATTGTTGGAAATTCTGTCCTAATGTCAAGCCAAAATTCATTTAATGATTTCTTAGAAAACCCCAATTTTTTTTAGTGGGGCCTAGGCAATGGGGTTAAGTGACTTGCCCAAGGTCACACAGCTAGTAAGTGTTATGTGTCTGAGGTCAAATTTGAACTCAAATCCTTCTGACTCCAAGGCCGGAGTTCTAGCCACCGCACCACCTAGTTGCTCCCAGAAACCCAAATTTTAAACCTGATTTTGCTTGACAATTTGGTAAATTCTTCTTGAACTTTTAATGGCAGATGACTGATTTTTTTTTATTTCAATTGAGTATGGTTTATGAACCCAACTTAGTTTTTTAGAATCAAAATTTGAAGGGAAGTATTTCTGAAATTGTGTCTCCAGACACTTCAGATGATCAATTATAACTCTTATGATTAAATCCTTGGGAAGGTTATTTTCAATTATAAAAACATCTGTAGCTGCAAATATTTCTAAAGAACCATTTTCCACTCTATTCTTCCATATGTTAACTTTTTTATTAAAACTTTCAATTTTATCTTTTAACATAAATATATTACAATTTTTTCCTTGAAGTGACATGTTTAAATCATTATCTGGCAAATAACATAGATTTGAAGGCCATAAGTCATTATGAAAAAAAATTAACAAAATCAGATTTCTGCTCAGTCAAAAATACAACAACTTCATCTTTCAATTTCAATAATCTATTTAAACTTCATCCTCTTGAGAGCCACCTTACCTCTGAATGTAGTAATAAGCCTTTTTAATGGGAGTCCATGTCTTTGCAAAGGTTTGAAAACAATTGACCACTAAAGGAATGACTTTTAATGAAGTTAATGATTTGAATAGTATCTCAAAGCAGAACATCTAACTCTAGTGATATATTTTTTGGCTACAAGTGCTTCCCAATGGATCATGCAGTGAATAAAAGTGATGTGTTCATTGCCACCAGCTTTAACTTTTGCTACAAATCCAACATTGCTCCAACCCTGTCCATATAGGCTCCAATGCATCTTTTTCCCACTATAAACCTGCATTTGTGAAAAAAATCATCAACTTTAGGATATATATCTTCCCCTTTTGTGCACCCTTCCAAAGGGTGACAAAACAGTAATTCCTCATGTATTCTTCCTTCACAAACCTATCTTACATAAAGTAACAACTCTGCCATGTTAGAAACATTAGCTGTTTCATCTAACTGAATTGCAAACTTTGAGCTACCCTTAAGCCTTGTAATAAGCTGCTATAATTGGTCATTACTAACCTCAAAAATTCTTTTGGAAACAGTATCATTCAATAAAGGAATTTTATGAATTTGATCCCCATACTTCTTCCCATCAACTATTTCTGATGTTTTAATAAAGGACAGGCATGGGATCTTCTATTGCATAGGACTTTTTAGTTTTTGCAATTAAATAAGAAGTTTTGTAAGATGTAAGTAAATACTTTTTGCTGACAGTAAAAAATTTCTCAAAACATTATTTTTCTTCATTTGAAGATTTTAAAAGTCATTCAAAATATTCCTTTAGTTTATTGCAATATGCTGCATGCTTGGTATTAAGGTGTCATTTTAGTTTGGTTGGTTTCATGCTCTCCACAGCCAAAACTTCATTACAAATTAAACAGTTTTTTTTCCACGTCATCATCATTATTAGAAGTAAATACATATGGCAAAAAATGATCCAACATATTTTCTTTTTCTTGTCAATTTAGGTGTACTACAACCTGGTAGTGAAGACTCTGCTGTGTTGTCACCAGTATTTTTACCTACTCTGTCTAAATTTAGCCACTTATTCATAACTGAAAAATACTTTTGTCCTAAAATATGAATAAATGTTGCTAATAATTTCTTCAATAAATACTAGCTTTAGTGCACGAAATTATATTTGTTTGTATTTAATTTAAAAGTATTGATGTTCACACTTATCTACACAAACAGCGGTAATGGTGGAGAAATATTATTAAAGAGCTTTTGTCTTGCTGCAATTATTGGGCATAATTTCTGTGCCCAACTGTGTGTGGAAAGAGAGAGAAACACACACACACTCACACAGATAGAGACAGAGAGACAGAGACAGAGAGAGAAAGAGACAGAGAGAGACAGAGACGGAGAGACAGTGACAGAGTGAGAGAGAGAGACAGAGAGACACACAGACAGAGAGACAGACAGACAGACAGATAGACAGAGAGTGTGTATTCAATGTCATACATTCTGGAGAAAGGAAGAAATTAAATTTTTGAAATTTAAAACTCTGCCTCATCTATAATATATTTTCAAATTAAAACTTTGGCTCATCTTGCCTCTGTCATCTGGCACCTCTGTCCTCACACAGTATTTTTAGTCATTCTTTAATATACCATATAAGTTTGTATATCATTGTAATCCATATTTATGTCTTTCTTTCCTAACAGATGGTAAGTAGGATGAAGGAAGGAATTATTTCTTGTCCACATTTTCTGTGTCCTCCAGAACTTAGTGTTATGTTTTATACATAAAAATGATTATTGTATTTTTTTAAAGAATGATTGGTAGAACGTTCTCTGAACACTGACACAACATTGACTGCTAATTCAGAGCATTGTATTATTTATCTTTCATTCTCAATAGAAATACTAATTTGATCAGGAATTAGCAACATTTGAGTGCATTCTGATAAAAAAAATAATAATAACTAACATTTATATAGTGTCAGGCACTTTTTATGAATATTATCTTATTTGATCCTCACAATAAATCTGGGAAGTAGGTTCTATTATTATCTTGAGTTTACAGATTAGGAAACTGAGATAAACTGAGATTAAGTGACCTGTCCAGGGTCATGCAGCTAGGAAGTGCCTGAGACCAAATTTGAACTCAGGTCTTCCTAACTCCAAGCCCAGAAAGCTATCCACTCTACCATCAGCTATCGGTGCAAGCTAAAATGTTTGTGCTTTTTCTCAATTATTTCCAGAGGTTGTTGTTAGTATTAACAGTTCATTTTGTTTCCCAGACCTTAGGGCAGTATTATCAGCTTGAGCATAATAGACACCATGTCTTAGATGTCCTTAGTAAGCTCCCAGAATATTAGACATTTTCTCCTTTATATCTCCAATTCTGGTCATGTCTATGTGACCTTTAGCAAGTCGTTACACTCAGACACCTCAGCTGTAAAATGATGCATCCAAGGAAGCCAATGAATTCCTGATAAAAAGCTATCCTCAGAAAAAAGCACAGTGGAAAAACAATTAAGATCTTCTCAGTTTAAGGTCTGTGCTGCTTGTGAATACCTAAAGACCGTATTATCTGCTGTCCTATGTGACTCCTTTTAGAAAGAATCTGGTACTTTATTGGTTTGTGTGTCAGTATTGTGCCATATGTTTGATTGAGAACCATCCTGTTTCCAAGTTTCATTTTTAGTTTAGATTTCACCTTGAGGATGTTATCATTTCAGTAATGGAATTTTACTTGATCAAAATTCAAATCTGCTTTGACATTTAATGTAGCTCTGGGTATGTTAGAGACTCATTCCTGGATTGCATAAACACTCAAATTACTTTTTACAGGCTACATTTTTTTAAGTGTGTGTGGAATTTGGGTTATGAAAATTATACCACAAATACTGGTATATTTTATTTTTATAATGTCAATAGCAAAAAAGAAAAAAAACAGCATAAGTTTGGGGATATTTCAACAAGAATAGGTAGTATCCTAGTAGATATTTCATTTTGAAAAATAGCAATTTATTTAAAAGTAGGAGAACAATTTTATTTTCTCTTCTTTTTTTTGAAGGGAAAATTTTATTTCATGATAAATGGCTGGAATATTACCCTCTCACAGTGGCTTCAGTATGGAACAACTAGTGAAACTGAGCAAAATTCAGGGTTAACAAGATCATAAAAGGTCATCTTACATTATTTTTTTATTGATAAATTGCCTAATATGTTCTAGGCACTATGCTAAAGTGTTGTCAATAATGAGGCAAAAACAAAATAGTCTCTGATTTTAAGGATCTTAAGTTTCATATCATTATTTTTCCTCCACCAAATGTACCTTTCATCTCACCTTCCCTTTTCCTTTCAAAGAACACCATTATCCGTACAAGCACAATCAAATCTGAACGAAGAGAGTGCTGATATTAGAGTCATACCTCTGACACCTTTCTCCCTGTACAAATGATTTCATTTCATCCCATCTTCTCCAGCTAATTGCCCTTTTAATTACCTTCATTCTTTCACTTACCTTCAATCTTTCCTTGTTTACTGACCAATTCTCTACTGGATACAAACATGCTCATGTTCTCTCATCCTTTAAAAAAAACAAATCTCTTTTGGTCCATTGATCTCTGATACCTATTGTCCCATATTTCTTCTCTAATTGCCAACTTCTTTGGGAAAGCTGTATGCAGTAGGTACCTCCCTGTCCTTTCTTCTCACTCTCTCCTTTATTCACTATGCTCTGGCTTCTGAACCTCATCATTCAACCCAAACTGATCTCTCCAAAAATATTAATGATCCCTTAATTTCCAAATCTAATGACCTTTTCTCAATCTTCATCCTTTCTTGATTTTTCTATAGCCCCTGGCATTGTAAATCAATTTCTTCTCATTGATACTGTTTTCTCTAATTTTTTTGTGATACTGCTTTCTCCTGGTTCTCCTCTTACCTGTATAACTACTCCTTCTCAGTCTTCTTTGCTGGATCTTCACATAAGTCATGCCCAATAACTCCAGTTCCCCCCACAAGGTTCTTTCCTGGGCACTCTTTTTTTCTCCCTCTACACTACTTCACTTGGTTATCTCATCAGTTCCCATGGATTCAATTATGGTCTCTATGTAGATGGCTCTCAAATCTACTTATCTAGTACTAATTTCTTTCTTAACCTCCAGACTCCAATCTCCAACTACCTATTAGACACAAAGAACTGGGAGTTAAACATATGTCCAAAAGTGAGCTCATTATTATTTCCTTCCCCTCTTCCTAACTTTCTTATTACTTTTGAGGGTACCATCACCTTCCCTCAGTCACCTAGGTTTTTGCTGTTTCTGTCAAAGGCACTGTCTTTTCAGTCACCCAGGATTGTAATCTAGATGTCACCCTTTGCTCCTTATTCTTTCCCATCCCCCACATCCAATCTTTTGCAAAGAGATGCAAAGAGACCATTGTATCAACTCTAGTATATACTCCTTTCTCTTCTCTGACATTCATCACTTTAAACCTGGAATATTACACTATCTTTTTGGTTGGTCTTCCTGTCTCAAGGCTCCACTCTGATTCATCCTCCATTTAGCTGTCAAATTGATCTTCCTAAAATGCAATACAATTCCCAAATCTTTATCCCTGTAAATAAATAGGCAATAATCACTTGCCCAACAATAATCAAACAATTCTGTGGTTCAGGATTCCTAAACCGTTTTTTTTTTTGTCTTCATCTTTTTAACACTAAACCTGTATTAGTCTGTACAAATGAGTGACTATGGAAAAGGTACAGAGGCAATCCATAATTCCTTCATTCTTTCCTTCATTTGGTCAACAACAACAACAACAAAAACTTAGGTCACAGTATTTTTAAGTGTTATGGATAGAAATGCAAAATTAAAAAAAAAATTCCTGTCCCCAAGGAGCTTACATTCTATTGGTGAGTTCCAATATTTAACTAGAAAAATATACACAATATTATTTGAGGAAAGAGGGTTAATTATTAGAGGAATCAAGAAAAAACTTACTCAGAAAGGGACAAATGAGTTTAGCCTTCAAGGAAGCTAAGGATTCTGAGATGAAGAGTTAAAGAGAAATCATTTTAAGCAAGTAGAAAAGGCTGAGGTTGTGTTACAGAATACTGGATAGTTTGGCTGAAATGAATTATTCACAAAGACATGAAAGACCTTATTTATCATTTTATCTCCTCCAGCTTCCTAGTGCTTTCCATTCCTGTGCCTTTAAAGTGGGAGTTCCATCTTCTACAGGAGACCTTTCCTGTTCTTCCTAGATACTAGGATTACTTCCTTCTATGGCTACCTTCCATCTACGCTTTATTTATCACATATGTTCTGATTTATGTATAAGTTGTTTTCCCCCTTGAAATGTGAGCTCATTGAGGTCAAGTCTTCTCTTTTATTTATTTGTTTGCTTTTTCTTTCAATTGCATGTGCTTAACACAGTGTCTGGCATATGATGTTTAACAAATGTTTGTTAATTGACTGATTGATAGAGCTGAAAGGGACTATCTACTACAACCTCCTCATTTTAAAAATGGGGATGCTAAAACTTAGAAAGACTAAATGACTTCTGAAAGGTCACATTAAGTACCAGAGCAGTGATATAAAACCATATTCTCTAAGTCCACTGATCTTTCCACTGCACCATGACAAGATTGATTCTTTATATGAGGTCTATCACTTTCCTACTTAGAGAAATCAGTCCCAGTAGATTTCTGATTCTGTCTTGAAGACTTGTTATTTTTCCCTTTTAAGGTACCATGATCTTCACCCTAATATTTATTACTAGAGCAGCCACTAGCCTACCTGGACTTTATCTTCTGTGGATGATTTTAATAGTTTATAGTGAAAGATAGCTTATTATTTTATAAACTATTGGGCTTATTCATAAAAAATATACCATAACTCCATAGAACTATGCTTGGTCTTTGGAGAAACTACAATAGAAATATTAGATATCAAATTTTGTTTTCTAGCTTTCAAACAGTGAAAAACAATGAAAGACAATGAGACATGGAGGATAGAGGGCTAGTATCAGGAAAACCTGGGTTTAAGTCCTGCTTCTGGTATATTGGTTTAACCCCTTAGTACCGCCAGTAAATTCTCTAACATATTAAGTTTCAGAGGCTGATTAGCATTAAGGCTGAGATTTCTACAGTAGAAAGTGTGCACAGAAATGAAATCACAGCTATTAAAAAATGAACCAAGATTGATATATGGCTCTCTTTGCAAAAAGGTATGTCTAGCTCCCTGGATCCAACATTATCAAGGTATCTATTCTAATAATTTGTGTTAGGAAAGTGAGAAAGGTAAATAAGAAATAGATAGCCAGAGTTTAATTTTTGGTTTTATAAATTTCCATTTGTAGTTTCTTTTTCCATAGATTTGAAATTAATTTAAATTATTGTGGTTAAATATCTAAGAAGAAATGTGCTGTTGAAGTGATGTTCTGCAGATTTTCTATTAACCTTTCTATATCAGTTTTAAGATGGAAACTGAAACAGAATTTCTTGCTTTGTGTTGAAGGCTATTTCTTTTCTTCTCAAAAAATTAACTGTAATAGAATCTCCATGAGCAGGCACTCTATTTAAACTGTATTGTTGGGAAAAATATTATCCACCTCCAGAGAAAGAACTGATGTTGTCTTAATATAGACTGAAGCATGCTCTTCTCTCTCTCTCTCTCTCTCTCTCTCTCTGTCTCTCTGTCTGTCTCTGTCTCTCTGTCTGTCTCTGTCTCTCTCTTTTTCTTGAGTCTTCTAATACAAAATTACTAACATGGAAATATTTACATGATTGAACATGTATAAGATATATCCAATTGTTTACCATCTCAGGGAGAAGGGAAGGGTGAGAGGGAGGGATAAAATTTGAAATTCAAAACTTTTTTTAAAATGTTAAAATTGTTTTAGCATGTAATTAAGGAAAATATTTTTTTAAATCTATACTTAAATGTCCTACTGGCATCTCAAACTTAATGAGTGTGGTTGGAATCCAAAGCAATGCAATCTAACAAGTATGTATTAAGCATCAGTTATGTGCAAAGCACTGTGCTAGGGGAAAAGAATAGGGATAGGAACTGAACCTGTGGTTTTATTCATATTCATTCACTTCATTTATATCATCCTCCAGGGTGAGGAAACTCCCTTTATTAATATAGACTGACAACTTGTCTGAAATTTAGAGTCTTACAGTTGACTGGGCACTGAGAGATTAAGTGACTTGCTCAGGGTCACATAGCAGGACATATTAAGCCAAGAACTAAATCTGTCCTAACAGATTTACTAGCTGTGTGACCCTAGGCAAGTTACTAAACTTCTGTTTGCCTCAGTTTCCTCAAATAAAAAATGAGAAAAATAAAAGCATCAACCTCCTAGGGTTGTTGTAAAGATCAAATGAAATAATATTTGTATAGTGCTTAGGAAAGTGGCTGCACATAGTAGGTGTCATGTAAATGCTAGCTGTTATTGTTACTATAAATGAAGAATTATGACTGCAAAAAATGGAAAATTTTCATTAAAATGCCTTTAAAATGGTAAAGAAAATAGATGTGGGGAAACCATTGGGGAAACTTTGATAAAAGTATCATTTCCAGATACATAGGAATTGTATCCAAAGATGCACAGGAAACTGATTTACATTTATAAGAATTAGAAACATTCCCTAACTGATAAATAGTTAGAAGACATGAACAAGCAATTTTCAAAAGAACAAATCTAAGCTAGTAAAAGAAATATGAAAAAATGTTCCAAGTTACTAATAAATAGAAAAATGCAAATTAAAACAATTCTGATGTGTGTTAATTGCAAATTAAAGTAACTTCACACCAATCAGATTGAAAAGTTTTTTTAAAAAGGAAACCAACAAAGGTTGAAGAGGCAAAGAGAAAAAGATTTGTAAATGCACTGTTAGTGTAGTTATGACTTGATTCAGCTTTTTAGGAAAACAATTTGGAAGTATGTCCCCAAAATTATTAAGCTGTGCATACCCTCTGCATCAGTGATATGATTACTAGTTCTATGACTCCAAAGAGTATAAAGAGGAAAATGACCATATGTGTAAAAATATTTATAGCAGCTATTTTTTGTAGTAACAAAAACCTGGAATCTAAATAGATACCCATCAAATGGGGAAATGAGTGAATACATTATGGTATATTAATATAAGGAAATATTTTTATGCTATAAGAAATGAAGAAGAATTTTAGAGAAACCTGCAAAGTCCTGTGTAACCTGATGCAGAATGAAGTGGGTGGGATAGTAAATTGTCAAACTCCATTGAGGGCCCAGTTGAGATTATGTAGCATAAATTTGTAGTGGATCCAATTACCATGATTTTGTGATTTTTCTCCAGATTCATTCAGTAGCATATGAGTTGGGGTTTGGCACAGTGTGATAGGTGACAGGACAAAATGACAAAGGATTCAAGAGGAGAGGGAAGGGAACAAGCATTTATATGGTTTTTTTTTTAATTTTGTTTCATTTATTTCATGTTGAACTTAGATAAAACAAGCTTTCTAAAACCTAGTAGAAAACAAAAAGATGATTTTACGTGAAACTGCAAATCTATTACGTATAACTTGCTATTCCTTTTATATATGTGTGTGTGTATAATTTGTATGTTTATAAATATTTATATATACACACACATACACACATATATAAAGTTATCATGTAACTTTTTTTCCTTTTTTTTCTTCCCACCCCTCCCCACAACCTTAGAGATGGCTACCATTAGATGCAAATGTGCGTGTCTGCATATATAAAATCATTTCATACTTATCTCTATTTATCAGTTCTTTCTTTGGATGCTGATAACATCTTCCTTCATAGGTCCTTTGTATTTAATTTGGGTATTTATAATAGTCAAAATGACTTAGTTGCTTAAAGTTGCTCTTAAAACAATATTGCTATTTGAGGTGATATTCTGTCTGTTTGTGGAGGAAATTTAGAGGGCCCAGAATTTTCTTGCCTACTCCACCAGAATTCCCCCAATATGGTTCTTACTTTGCATGAGGCACTGTGCTAAACATTTTATAAATATTTTCTATTTGATCTTCACAAAAATTCTGTGGAAGTTGGTGCTGCTATTATCCCCATTCTTACTATTGAGGAAAGTAAAGCAAAGAATTAAGTGACTTGCCCAGGGTCGCACAGTTAGTAAGTGGCTGAGGGCAGAAGATAGTGTAGAATGGGGGCAGGGATGGTATAGCTAGTATAGAAATGAAGGCTAGGAAAAAACTGTGTAATGGAGTGAATAGATGTCATAAAGAGAACAAAGCGTTAAGGTTTGTGAAGTGTACAGCAAGAATGATAACATCCTAATAATTTTAGTCATCCAAAATTGAATGGTCTGCCTGAGGAAGTTCTTGTTCATAGTGGGTCTTCAAACTAAGGTGAGATGACCACTTATTTGATATTTTTTGAGGGATTTTTTTTGTGTGTTTCAGACTAGATAGACACTGAAGTTTGACCAGTTCTGAAAGTTTTGCTTTTCAGAGATTCCTAAAGGCTATCCTGGTGAAGTTATTAGCAGACATTGATGATAGTTCACTACTGCAATTCATGAACATTATCAGGGTAGGTAGATTTAGAATCCCTTTGCATAGAATAAATATTGAAGCAAATAATTGAAGCAAATCATATCACCAGAAGAGAAATAGTAGAAAAAGAAGAGTTATATTATTAGGGACATCCATGTTAAAGTGATAAGGAGATCAATAAGAGGGACTGAGGAGTCAGACAAGTAAACAAGGAGACCAGTGTCATGGAAATAAAGGGAGAACTGAAGCTTCCGTTTCTTTTTGGTTGGATTTTTTTAAATTAGGTCTTTAACATAAAAAAAAATCTTGAAACAATCTCTATTTGAGTACAAGCATCCTACTTCTTCTCCGCACTATCTAGAAAGTCTCCTGAAGAGAAGAGTCTGTGAGATTTAAGTGAATTTGACCACTGACCTTGATCTACATCAATGTTTAGTTTTTGCCTGTTAAATACATTTTGAGGCAAAACTATGAATGAGTGCTCCATAAAGGAGCACTAATTAACAAGAATCACATCAATCATTTGGATTTTGCTTTTATAACTTCGGATAATCTCAGAGGTGGGATCTTATTTCCACTTCTTAAAAAAATCCAAATATGATATTTTTAGATGCCAGTTTGAATGTCACTTTTTATCCATGTCATTTATGGCTTTTCCTATAAGAGGGCTCCTGTTCTGGACTTACTAAGACCAGGTTCAATTCAAGGGTTGCCTGATCCAGGTATCTTTTTCTCATATATTCTGGCTTTTTCTACTTCTACCCCATAGTAAAAATTGGGGAAAGATATCTAGGACAAAGGTTATATGGCTCATGCTATGATTTCCCCCAAAAGGATTAACAGGGTACCGTCTAGGAAAGTTACTCAACACACAAATAGTAGCTATCAAATATAGGGCAGCTATTTATTTCCTACATCACAAGGGAAAGATTTAGTACACAAAAGATTAATGAATATGAATTAACACATATGCTTGAAACATAAATTAAAACTCATCATTCCCATTATATTCTCCTAGGTGGAAGGAAACACTCCCTCAGAGACTTGTAGGACTGCTGAACAGATTATACTTTTTCCTCAGTCTTCACTATCTATGTGCAATTCAAGGTTCAGGTCTTCTGAACAACCATAATGAGTCTTGGCTTATCCTCCTCAACCATCCTCTTGGTTATCTCCCTCTAGAAGTATCTAGTTTCAGGAAACACTTCCCATTGAGCAACCAACATCTGATTCAAGGACTCTGTATCTTTTGGGATCATAAAGGAAAGACTAAGACTAGAAATCTCCTCTCAGGATCATTATTCATTAATTTGTTCTCAAGGACAGAAACACAAAGCAAAAGAGGCAGATATCAACTTGAGATCCATTCTCAGGCTCAATTAAACAAGCATATGTACTCAGTGCCATATGTATTTTCCCATTATAGCTGCTGCTGGGGAGGGGAGGTTAGAGAAATCTTTTCTCTTCTTCAGTTGAAATCCAAGAGAGATTTGCCATTGGCTGTGTCCCAAAAAAGAGGTTACCTTGAAAAAGATTTTAAACTGTCTCTCTTCATTATATATGGCATACTACAAAGATCTTTCAGGCTCTGTTACCAATCCTCTTTGGCACAGGTTACCTATTCCAACTTCATCACAAAGACAAAAGGAGAAACCAGCAGACTTTGGTCACATGTGTCTTTTAAGAAGGAACCAGAGCATGTTTTCCTCTCTGTGGTACCAAAACCCACATGCACACAGATCTTTGGGAAACAGCACAATTGCACTCTTTGTTATTTTTTTCTGAGAATTCGCTATTGAAGAATTTTATTTGAATAGATATGTTTCTAACTGTGTTTGCATGTATATTTGGAATGCTTAACTTTCAAATAATTTTTTACAGAATTGTCATTAATAAATATATAGACATATGCCCTCAGTCTTAAAAGTTTTCAAGCGTTATCCCTAGCCTCAAAATTTTAAATTACTTTTGAATGACACTCATCTATTCCTAACTTCTAAAAACAGTAAGTATTGGTACAAATTGCTCAAAAATGAGGTCTACATTAACTATTTAAGTTATCTTCATAAAAAGACAAGTGACCATGACATCATTAATTGTAAGTCATTATTCTTGTTGCATTGTAATGAGTCCCAAAATGTCTTAATTCCCATTGAATTTCTTAATTTAAAGACCTGACTAATAAAGTACCCTGCATGTCTTGTGGCAAATCATGATCATTTTATATTTTATTGTAATCATTCTCATAAAGGCTCAAAGATCAATTTCATAACTCTACTTGGAATTTTTCAGGAATATTACAGTAGACTTGAGCTGGCACTTCTAAGTTCACCAAAATTTATTTGAAATTTCTTTGATATGTGTTTTATGGAAGAGGCATAGGGAATGACAAGGAAGGTAATATTTTGCCTAAGGCATCAAAACTTTCTATTCTTTGATTGTAGACTATGGAATACATTAGCATGAATCAACATCAGAATGTTCTAACTTAAAAGACTTTGATTTGGGTTACATTTTCTGTATTACCTGAGATTCAAAACCTCAACTTTCTAACTTACGAAAAGCAAAACAAAGAAAAATAGTTTTCTGCTGAACTGTTTATTAATTGTAAATATACTTTAATTGTGAGATAGCTTGACATCAGAGATGAGGGACTATCAGTGCAAAGAAAATGGAAGTATTCTATGTGAGGAACAGCAAGTAACTGAACTAGAACCCAGACATTATCATACTCTGAACTGTTGCCCACAAAGGCAACAGAAGGAGGTGGCTACTTCAAGGAGATTAGCCACTAAGCCAGATAGAGCAATCCTCTTAACACAGATTAAAGGGAATGGCCCCTCCTTCTAAAACTCTCAGGATCTGCTGAGCATGTCATCATTCTTCAAGTCTTCCCCTAGCCTTCTGGTGATGGGTAGGTGAGTGATTCCTTTCTTCATCTCAGCAAGAACATCGAACTTCTTACCCATGACAACCAGTTCATGCATTTGATTAGGTGGGTTTGAGCCTGGACACCTACTTCTTGCTTCCTTTTTAATGCCTTCTGCCAAGGAAACCCCAAATGGAGTCATGAAGAGTCAGGTATGACTGAAATGACTAAACAACAACAACAACAAAAACTCCTGCTTTGTGCTTCTCCATTCAAAGACCACAGACAATGATCCTAAGATGGACATTTTCAGACTTGGAGTAATTTTTGTGTTTGAGAAGTTGGGAATTCTTGGATCCTTCAGTCAGTTCTAGCTACACTATGGCAGGTGCTCTCCTACATCTTCTACAGCTCTTTTTAGACCACCAGTAAGAAAATGAATCCACCTTGGGGTAGCTAGATGGCACAGTGGATAGAACACCAGCCCTGGAGTCAGGAGGACTTGGGTTCAAATGTGGCCTCAGACACATAACACTCACTAGCTGTGTGACTGTAGGCAAGTCACTTAACCCCAATTGCCTCACCAAAAGAAAGAAAGAAAATGAATCCATCTTTAAAATGACTTGCTAGAAGATACAGACTTTTGGCTAGCTAGTGAAGAACTTACGTGAATGTGAAGTGTCTATTCAATAGGCTAGCAAAATGCTATATATTTTAATGTTTTTAAGTATGAATCTTATAAGAAAGCATAATAATTATACAAATAATATGTATATTTAAATATATACATACGTATATATGTTACTGATACTTGTTTAAGTCTTTGTCAATTTTTATTTGTAGGTAATTTATGTATCAAATATTTCTTTTAGACAAAGGAAATAAGTAGCTGTCCTCTACCTGATTTACATTATGCTCTCGATTTCTATATTCCTTTTGGTGATGCCCTAGATGTAAACAAAAGCAAAGGTTTAAGTAATTTTCCTTGGCACCCTAAGGTGAGGATGTAAAAAATCAAAGCCCCCCCCCCACTTCTTTAGAGGCCTGAAGGTCTGAACATGATGTATGAGCATAGGTCATAAGCTTGGGTCTTCTCAGTGAGAGAGGGAAAAGGTAAGAGCCCCACCTTCAGCTGGAATCCTTTGCGCTTTGTTACACACTTCAGAACAAAAGGTAACAGTGATTATTTCTGCAAATGTCAGCCAATAATATCTTTAAGTATTTTCTATAATGCATTCAGAGTTTATATTACTTTAAAACTGCCTATTTACAATGAAACAGTATTGGTGAGGAGGAGCAAAGGGTGTGCCAAAACAGCCTAGAGTATAAAGAAAAATTCATTATAATTTGATGATCATTGAACAAACTACCTAAAAGCACAGTAACATTCAATAACCTTTATCGGTTATTACAAAGCCTCAGTTCTACATTAATAGCTTAGTCATGTAATTGTAGATGGTAGATAGAAACACAGTGAAAATGCTGAAGTATTTGAGGTCCACATTTAAAACACACCACCAACACAGCAATATCAAGAATAATTATTATAAAATATGGCATCTTCTAGGAAGACAGTTTCAGCCCATTATGGCTCTGTGCCACACTGAATCCATACATCTACCATCACTATTCAATGGAACTGAGTATAGCTGTTAAGTCAAGGTTATGCTCCCATGCATTAGTCATTTTGTGTAGATGAATGACATTGAGGCATATGATTCAATTGAGAAGTTACGCCAACAGTCACTCCCCAAATGATGGGAATCCCCTCAATTTCCAATTTTTGGCCACCACAAAAAGAGCTGCTATGAATATTTTTGTACATGTGGCATAGTTCCAGATTTTTTTGTCAAGTGTTTCCCATAATATGCATATATGCAAATTGAGCCCAAAGACCATCTCTGGGAAATCCACGATAATGTAAAAATGCAAGTAAAGCACTAAGAATTTCAGTCTTTTATATCATGAGTGTTTCTGGATTGGTTCTTGTCCTAGCCAGCATACATTGGCATCTGGGTGTGTGGATAATCAGTAGTGAATAGCTAATCTGTGCAGCATTATGAATAAATAATAGGAAAATTTCCTTTCCAGAGCATGCACTAATCTTCCAACTGTCTTGGATAATCATTGCATGCATCTGTCTCCTTAGACAGATTGTCTGGCTTCTGGTCCTCCAATCTGATGAGCCAGTGTGTTTAATTTCTCTGCCCTCCTTAGTGATTCAAGAGATGGGGCACAGACCAAGGTCAGGGTTGTCTCAACATTGTTCTTTGCTGCATGGAACTTCTTTGTAGAGTTTCATATCTCTTCCAGTGCCTTGGAGACAGGTGAAACAGTCAGCAGCCTTTCTATATTAGGCACAGGTAGTTGGTAAAGAAGTTTGTTCTTTAGTCAGGTGCCTGGCAGCCATGCTTCTGAGACTCCATACTGCCAAGATGTGAAAAAGGAGACTTAATTCATACTGACTCTTTCATAATAATAGTTGGTTATATATACACAACTTGTACTCTGAAATTCTGATTCTGAAGTGCAGATTATTTTATACTGTTAATGTAAGGAAGAGAAATAGTAAAAGTGTGAAGGTCCTACATTATGGTGTCAGAACCATAAGTTTTTGGTTTTTTTTAGAGAACTCTCTCCTTTATGTCTTAAGATGATGTCAGCAGAAGCAACCAATAGCAAATATATCCTATTCAGAGGGCTCCTGGAATTCTTCATTGTAAGACACTCATCAAATGCAGAGTCCAAGTGAAAGAAGAATTTCCTCTCTGTGCAGAAATCCTCAAGATGTTGCTAATTGTGGATGCTTACTGTGCTGGTCTCATGAAGTGCCAGAACACTGTAGCCTCCTGAATCCTGAATGAAATTCATGAGGATTGAAGAGTGTGGCCTAATCATTCAAACAAGAAAAAGTAAGTAAAATGAATAAAGAATGTCTATTGTGAAGAATATGATCAATAATTACATGAACAATCTATAAATCTTGCCCATCAGTGTATATTCTTGGACAGATGCTATAAATAGATGAGTTGGACCCAAAGTTTGAGAAGAGGAAGAGGAGAGCAGTCTTTGTTACCTTTAGAACTGTTCCTATGTAATGGGTCATTAAGAAATCTTTGCAAATTGGATCAAGGACCAATTTTTAATGTAGCTAGGTCATGAGTTACTCATTATATTTAAGATTATATTTATGGAGATTACTTCTTAATAAAATTAGGTTAATTTTAAAAAAAATTATTTCAATAAAAAAAGGAAAATGGCAATCTAAATAGCAATTTAGATCATCTTCAAGAAGGAGAAATGGAATTATACTTACCTGGGATTTATGACTTTATTTGAAAATCCATACATATTTTGTAGAAAGACTTTATTTTTTTGCAGTACAGGGAGGGAGTCTGGACCTGTGATATCATGTCAGTATGGAGATTTCATCAAGTGATGCATACAGATGTCCAACCCATTAGTACCTTACAGCTCTATAATCTTAGGGAGTTGTCAGAATTACTAAGAGGTTAAGTGACTCATCCTTGGTCACACAGAAAGTGAATGTCAGAGGCAGGAGGACTTGGAAAAAGTTCTCCCTAATTCCAAGGTCTACTCTCTATCTATCATTGCTTTTCAATGTTTGTCACTAAGCAAAAACTAGAAAACAAAAGCTATTAATCACAAAAATTATTTCAAATATAGTCTCTCTGTGGTGTAGGCATAATCCCAGAGAGCTAGGTTATATTCTTTTACCAAGAGTAAGCCCTACAGTTCATAAGATCCTAAGGTGTCTTTCACTACAAAGGGTTGAAATGGCATATTACTATTTCTTCTCTTAAATCTACCTTTGTTCTGAAAAGCAAGGACCTTGATTTTAAGCAGTATGTAGGCAATATGTAGGCAAAAAATAATGAACAAAGAATGTCCTATATAAATGAAAGCTACTATTAGAAAGGATTCTTATGAAATTGTGGATTGAGTTACATAGATATTTTAGTTCCCTTCCAATTCTGCTGGTTCTATTTCTCTTCTACCAAGTGATCAATTAACTTCCTTTTGTTAGGCTTTGGTTTTATAATATGTAAAAAGACTTGATAATCTCCAAAATCAATTACAGCTCTAGTAGTCTATGATTTATCTGACTACTAACAATATTATATACTCTTTGTTCTCTTGGGTTTGGGCCCTTGTTTAAATATATGTTCACTAACCAAATAACCAGATATTCTGGCTTTTCCTTCCTTCTTCCTTCCATCTTCCCTCCTTCCCTCACTCCATTTCTTCCTCTTTCTCCCTCTTTCCCCTCTCCTTTCCTTCCTTCTTTCCTTCCTTCCTTCCTTCTTTTCTTCCTTCTTTCTTTCCTTCCTTCCTTCCTTCCTCTCTTTCCCTAGTAAAGTTTCAGCATTTAGTATATCAAGACATATATCCCAATTCATTAGCAGATCTTTCTTCAATTCTTTACAATACTTCAAAGTTAGATGCTTTTGGGTTTTGCTGGTATCTCAAACTGTTAGATGAATTTTTTCTACTTGTGGACAGCATCATTTCAGGTATAGTCCAGCAATTATAGAAATCTACTTTCTTTTCATAATTTGAGAATTTCTTTGTACTATTTATTTCCACCACTATCATTCTCTCCTCCTTTCTTTCACTAAATAAAATCATTTTGTGTTGACTATTTTATAGGCCACTTGTGTCATCAAAATCTTTTAGGGGTAAAATGGAACCCTGAAGTTATGATTTCTAATAGTTCTTAGTGATTTGGAACACTCTTTCATGAGGTTGTTAATGGTTTGTAATTCTTCTTTGTAGAACTATATATTCAGCCCATATCCATTGGGGAATGACTCTTAGTTTTTGGTATTTTGTATCAGTTTCCCATATATCTTGGATATCAGACACTTATCAAAGATATTGATACAAAGGTTCTTTCCTTCCAATGACCACATCTTTTCTTATACTAGTTGTGTTGGTTTTATTTGAGCAAAAATTTTCAGTTTTATATAATTAGATATAATTTTTTAAAAAATTAGTCTCTATCCTTTGTTTAGTTAAAAAAAAATCTTGGTGATAGCTATGAATTTTAACTGATCTGATCTCTTCTAATTTTTTTATTCAGGTTCCATAGCCACTTTGAGTTTATTGTGGTATATATTGTAAGATGTTGGCCTAACCTTAATTTCTGCCAGAATACTTTCCAGTTTTCCTAGCAGTTCTTATCAAATAGATAATTCTTTTATCTAAGTAATTAAATTCTAACAGAATTTGATTTTTTCATATTTTTCTTAAATCTGTTCCACTGATGGCTAATATTTTCAATTCAGCTCATCTTTCTATAATTTTTAATGTATTTCAATGAAATTTGGTATAGAGATTAGAAAGATATGTAGTTCTACTGAGTATCCAATTATTAGAATCTCTTTTGAAAATCACCTTCCCAGCTTCCTACTCACCTCTTGCCAAAAAGGTGATAAGCACACAATACAGAATGAAATATACATTTTCAGATAAAATAAATTTAGGAATCTGTTTTGCTTGAATTAGATGTGTTTCTTTGTTACAGGGGATTTATTCTTCTTTTTTTTTAATTGTGGGATGTGTCAGGAAGGGAAGGAAGAATGAGGATAGATAGAGAAAGAAAGAAAAAAAGAAAGAAAGAAAGAAAGAGGACTTCTGGGAGCCAAGATGTCAGAGTAAGCAGTAAGTAGCTCTCAATCTCCCTTATTGACTTTGAGAAACCCAGAGAATACTGCCCCATGAAAAATCCTGGAATAGGGGAGCCAGTAGAAAGATGAGGTGTAGCAGTCTTTTAGCTCAGGAGGTGAGGAGGATTAATGACAAAGGTCCCTCTTTCTGTGGCTGAAGGGGACCAGTACAGGTATCCCAGGAGAAGTATCCCAGCAAGCCAGTGGAAAGCCCCACCTCAGCAAACCAGCAAAAGATCCTGAACCCCAGGGTGATGGAGAAGGCAAGTGCCAATACCAGGCACACACCAGTTATCACCACCACCTCCAGATCAGCACCAGGTAAACTACCAGATGCTGATAGCTTCCAGTTGCCAACACCTGAGACCCCAGCACACAAAACCAGTAATGAGGCTCCTAGCCCCAAGCAGAAGAAGCCTAGGACAGTATCCTTTGTGCCCCAGAAGCAGAGATCAACTTTAAAGCCAGGAAAAAGGCAAATAACATGAGCAAGAACCTACAAAGAAAAACAATGACCATGGAGAAGTATCTTGGTGACAGGGAAGATGAAAACACAAATTCAGGAGAGGATATCATTTTCAATATACCCACATCTGAAACATCAAAGGGGAATATGAACTGATCTCAAGCCCAAAATCCTTCTTGGAAGAGCTCAAGAAGGATTTTAAAAGTCAAATAAGAGAGATAGAAGAAAAATTGAATAATTCCTTTTAAAATACAATTGGCAAAATGGAAAAAAGTACACTGAAGAAAACAACTCCGTAAAAAGTAGAATTGGCCAAATGGAAAAGGAGGTACTAAAGCTAACTGAAGAAAACAATTTGTTAAAAATTAGAATTGGGAAAGTGAAAGCTAATGACTCCATGAGATATCAGGAATCAGTCAAACAAAACAAAAAGAATGAAAAAATAGAAGAAAACATAAAATACCTCATTGGAAAAACCACTGACCTGGAAAATAGATCCAGGAGAGATAATTTAAGAATTATCGGTCTACCTAAAAGCCACGATTAAAAAAAAAGAGCCTAAACAGCATCTTTCAAGAAATTATCAAGGAAAACTGCCCTGAGGTTCTGGAACCAGGGGGTAAAATAGTCATTGAAAGAATCTACCAATCACCTCCTGAAAGAGATCTCAAATTGAAAATGCCAAGAAATATTGTAAACAAATTGCATAATTATCAGGTCAAAGAGAGAAAGAAAGAAGCAAAGAAAAAACAAAGAAAAGTAATTGAGGCATCTTTTTTTTAATGGAGAGACAAGAATTCTAGAAATAAGGCCAGGCAAACAGAAGAGTTTTGAAAATTATAGGTTAATTTTGTTACATGCTGAAAAAAAAAAGAAAAGCAAGCTCTACTCAAGAGAGACTTGCAGTTTCATGAATAAAACTTCTTTTATTCTATTATGTATATGCAAAGGCTCATTCTATTTGGTGTTCAAATTCAGAATAAAAATAAAAATAATTTTTTTAAAAAATAAATTGGTCTTTTTATCCTCAAGACATTTGTATGGAAAACCTTCCATTTAAAAGTTACTGTGAGGAAATGTAGAGATGAAAAAAAAAGTCAACTTCTCCCCCTCTTTCTTAACTCTTAAGGTGAGTTGAGTAGTTTAAGTCAGCAAGGGAGGAGGGACACTGTTGCAGATCAGTCCATGATTTCATTGTGAAGAGGCCTTTCTGCTCAACCTCCACTAACTGGTAACTGAGGCTTGAGAAGGCAATAGTAAGGGTAGAGAAGAAACTGTAGAATACTGGATTGGCATGTTCTGTTGGTTTACATGAACCCCTAGAATATGGAAGCTAAGATTGGGTGTACCTTTTCCCTGAGCTCAGAACTTCTAGCTTCCTATTCATAGATGAACATATGTACAATAAATCACTGAATATTTGAACTTGAAGGAATCTGAGATATTGTATCATTAATTACCTCCTCACTCTCCATTTTATAGAAAAGAAAAGAGATACAGAAGGAGTCAAGATCACACAGTTGGTATTTGACTAGAACTCAGTTGTTTTCCAAAAATTCAATTAAAAACATTTATTAAGAATTTGCCATTTGTAGGGGCAGCTAGCTGGTGCAGTGGATAGAGTACTGGCCCTGAAGTCAGGAGAACCTGAGTTCAAATCCCGCCTCAGACCAAACATTTGACACTTACTAGCTGTGTGACCCTGCACAAGTCACTTAACCTCAATTACCTAAAAAAAAAAAGAATTTACCATTTGTGGTCAAAGGATATGAACCTGCAGTTTTCAGGTGAAGAAATTAAAGTTATTTGTAGTCATATGAAAAAATGCTTTAAGTCACTATTGATTAGAGAAATACAAATTAGAACAACTCTGAGGTACCACATCACACCTATCAGATTGGCCAACATGATAAAACAGAAAAATGATAAATGTTGGAGAAGATGTGGGAAAATTGGAACACTAATGCATTGTTGGTGGAGTTGTGAAATGATCCAACTATTTTGAAGAACAATTTGGAACTATGCCCAAAGGGCTATAAAAATGTGCATACCCTTTGATCCAGGGATAGCACTTCTAGGGCTGTATCCCAAAGAAATCATAAAAATGGGAAAAGGATCCACATGTACAAAACTATTTATAGCAGTTCTTTTTGTGGTGACAAAGAATTGGAAATTGAGGGGATTCCATCAGTTGGGAAATTACTGAACAAGTTGTGGTCTATGAATGTAAGGGAATACTATTGTGCTATAAGAAATGATGAGCAAGCAGACTTCAGGAATACCTGGAAAGACTTGTATGAACTGGTACTGAGTGAAGTGAGCAGAACCAGGAGAACATTGTACACAGTAATAGCCATGGTATGTGATGGCCAACTTTGATAGACTTAGCTCTTCTCAGTCATGCAAGGATCTAAGACATCTCCAAAAGTGATGGAAAATGGTGGAAAATGCTATCCATATACAGAGAAATAAGTATGGAGTTTGAATGCAGATCAAAGCATACTATTTGCTCTTTTTTTTCTCTTCAGTTTTGTTTTTTTTTCTTCTTTCTTGTGGTTCTTCCTTTTGGTTCTAATTCTTTACAACATGATTAATGTGAAAATTAAAAAAAATAATAAAAAAGAATTTACCATTTGCAAGGCACTGTTTTGGTTCCTGAGGATACAAATACAAATGTTTAAGAACTGGCTCTCTGGGGGGAAAAAAATCACATAATGCACTTTTAAGTTTAATCTGTTTTGTTAACATTTTTACCTACACTTTCAGTCCAGACAATTGACAAAACAAGAAATTAAATCCTGATTTATAGCTTTTGATGATTTCCAAGGTATTAATCCTCACACTGAAAAATAGAAAGTCAGCTTTCAGGAACCCGTACAAACTCACTCCTTCACATCCCCAATACATAGCTCTTGCCCCTCAAGGTGCTTACAGTAAATATATATATATGGCATGTACAGTATTATAGAATGTTACGGGGTCAAAAAAGAAACCCTGATGAAATAATATAGTACTGCAAAATCTGAGGACGAAGTGGTTACCTTCAGCTTGGGACAATCTTAAAATCTTCATGTAAAATGTGGTAGGTACCTGAGCTTAGCCTTCAGGCAAGGATTCAGCAGGCAGAGATGAAGAGTGTATTATGGTTATATAAGATGACCACTTGAATATTGAGAAGTGAAAGATAGAAGAATAGGATCAAGGGATTGCTAGTAGTCCAACTTGGCTAGAGCATGTAAAAGGATGTACTATAAAATACAACTTAAACATTACAATGGCACTAAATTTTAGATGGTCTTAAATCCTGGGCCAAAGAGTTTATATTTCATCCCATAGGCAGTAGGAAACCATTTTATGATTGAGTAAGAGAATGATTTGGACAGACCCATGCATGCAGAAGAAAATGGTTTTGGCATATTTAGGAAGGAGGAATCGCAGAAAGGAACTAAATCCTAAGAGATCTATCAGGAGGTTATTGCAATAGTCCACTAAAGAAATGATTCAGTGGGTGAACCAGGTTGGTAGCAGTGTAAATGGAAAATATGGGGAAGATGCAAGAAATATCATGAAATAAAATTGAGGCAACTTAGTATACCTAAGTAGAGACTTCCAGCAAGCACTTAAAATGTCAGACTAGAACTCAATGTAGAGTCGGGGGCTAGATTTATAGATTTGCATATCAATGATTACTGAAGCCAGGGTAGTGAAATGAAATCATCATCTGCAGGGAGAGAAGGCCAAGGACTGAAACTTAAGAGAAGACTACAAAATTATCTTTGTAAATGGACTTGATTAGATATGACACTTCACCTTCAAATCTTAGACATGGGAATTCAGCAAACAGTTTTGCCAAGATATCCGCATGGAGGATCTCCTCAACCTGAAGCAATCTCCTTTGAACTTTTTTTCAATTACACTTGTTTATCTAGGACAGTTAAAAATGCATGGCCCTTCTCCCTCTTACATTCAGTGACTTTATATGAAAATATTAAAGAAAGTAAGAACAGATGAAAGGCAATTTCATCATATTATAGTCCTCCACTATTACATTCTCCTTTTTTTCCAACTCAGGAGAGACATAATTTACCATTGTTTTCAGATAAAACACCTTACCCCTCGATGTATTGATGGAGTTGTCTGAGACATGCTAGCTTCCCATTGTCTACATTGTCTACATGCCAGTTCTTAGTGAACTGGCACAGTGTCAGGAGTATAAATTATACATTCTTTTCTGTCTGCAAATCTTTCTGTGTGACTATACTAGGAATTGAGGTATTCAGTCTTCACTTATTTCCTCCTCTCCCTTTCCTCCCTCCAGAATTCTTCAGCTAGAATAGCCCACTAAAAATGACAATTCACATTTGACCTCCTTCTCAAGCTGTCCATGGGTTTGAGTTACACAGTCGGTCAAGGATAATTCTTGTCCTTGGGCTCCAAATAGTCTACTACGTAGCCCTATCCTGTGGTTTCAGAGTACCAACAGATAGGCACCTTTGTTCTCGGGGTGCCAAAGATGATTTGGGGGGAAGGAAACACACAAGGTAGGGGTTCATAACTTGATATCTGTAAACTTAAGTATTTTTAAAATATTTTGATATATACTATTTCAATATAATTGGTTTTCTTTATAATCTTTTGTATTTTATTTTAAGCAGTGAGATATTATTTTGAAAGGGGGTCTACAGGCTTCAACAGACTGCCAAAGGTATCCATGTCACAAAAAAATTATGGACTCCTTGATTTAAGTGAAAAGACCCTTTGGAACTTATGCATAGGAATCCTAGAACTGATTGATCTCTTAGGGAGTCATAAGAACTAAAAACCATCTATGTATTTAAAGAAATCACTAAATAACAACACTCATAGCAATATAAAGATGGGAATATTAAGACTCAGAATTAAAAATGAAACACTAAAAATGTTTCAACTCAATCAGATTAGCAATTATGTAGCATTATTTACAATAAATTTCAATGATAGTGGATTAGTTTAACTAATGCTATAATGAAGTTTTCATTACATTGAGATATAGCCTAATTAAGTGTGAACACCTTTACCTAAAGGCAGAGAGATTTGAAATTCATCTGTGACTGAAGGGGGAGATTTATAATCATGGAGAGAACAACAATGGTATTTTACGTATAATGTGAATATTGATTTTGGGGGTGGAGGAGGGGCATATCACGTGTACATTGATATATTCTTGCCAGAGAAGTTTGCTACCCTCATGAAAGTCCATCACAGAATCCAAATGGAAGATATATAAATGATGGAATTCTCTAAATGTTCCTATCATAGATTATATAGTACTGATTGCATTGATCTCTCTTAGAGTGCAATGCAGATCCTCCTAAAAGAGATCCATTACCATTGAGTGTTAATTCTAAAAAGTTTAGATTAATGATCTGAAAAAAATAACTGAAGCAAGAATGATATTAAGTTAGATGGACAACCTACAGTGCTCATCTATTTGTGCATATGTGTTGGACAAGCACTTCAGACAGAGAATAATTTAGACACCAAATTGAACCAGAGGAAGAAGGGGGATTAGATTGACTCTGAGAAACTATAGATTTATTTTTAATCTTCTCAAGCATATCCCTGAAATAAAGGACAATCTTTTAACATTAATATTTTCCCAACAGTGCAGTTTGACTTTTCAGTTATGGAATGCCACAGTCTCCAAAGAATTGAAGTTATGATTCAAACCAAGAGTGACAGAGGGTTAAAAGAGAATATGAGCAGACTTCAACTCTTTACAAATGAAGTAAAGGTACAAATAAGCTAGTGTAAAAGATCTCATGAGAGGAATGTAACTGGAAAAAAAGATGGGCCAGTCATATAACAAGAGTAAAAGCTAGCCACCAATAACTTGCTTGCTCCATTGACATTTGCTCAACATCAAGAGATCTAAAGTAAAATCTCTCCTGTAGCAAGTTGAGTGGGCTTCCTGTGGTTGGTTTGTGGAAGTATGTGAACAAGAATCACACAGAATGGGCAGGCACAGAAGGTTTGTGAACTGTGTCATTGAAATTGAGTGGCCAAAATTGATTTGGTCACAGATCTATCAAAGCTTCTATGCCATGTGGTAGGGCATGAAAAAGTGTGCACTAGCTGAATCCTAGAATGGGGATAATTATTATGAATGCTAAACATTAGGTGGCTTAATTCCAGAAAATATTAAGAGATTTGGGGAAAGAACTGTACCTGTGATAGATAACAGGACAACAATTTGTTATAGACAGTGTTTGATTAGTTATCAGGAGATCTGGATTCTCATGTCAGCTCTGTGACAAACTTTGTAAATATGAGAATGTAATCACCTATATGATCTTCATTTTCATTAGCTCTAAAAACGAGATTTAGATAATATGTATGTAACTCAGGACTCAAGTCCATTTTCATAATTTTCATTTCTAAAATTTTCTGAATCCAAGAAAAAGAAGTTCATGATCCCTTGGAAAATGAGTTTTTACTCTTGGATGAAGACGGATAATCAAAATGCCACATCAATGCCAAAAATGCTATGGTGGGGGGATACTGGAATCATCTTTGTTTCAACTCAGAGGGCAAAAAAATGTAAATAAGCCTTCAAAAGCTGGCACTATTCTTTGGCTTTTTTCCTTTCCATTTCCGGCCAGCAATCTGTTCACTATCTCAATACTGCCACTTTTCCTTTGGCCTGGTGATTTTAAGCACTATTAAATAGATACTTGAAATGTTATTCACTTAGAGATTATCATAGGCATGGTTGATCCTAAATGTTCCATTCTGCCTATTAATATGGCAATTTCCAGGCTACAGACCACTTGCATGCTGTTGCATGCCGTTTTTCTGTTCACGAATGGAGCCTACAGTAAACATTTCCTGGCACAAAGAAATGGATATACCAATGCCCACTACTTACCCCTCATTTTATATGCCATATTGTACCAGATGGCATTCCAAAATAGATCCTCTAACATATGAAGCTTTTTTTTTGGTGTATGTGAGTTTCTCACTCTTTCTCTCTCCTTCTTTCTATAGAATTATGAGAAAACCTAATGGGAAAGAAAGTTGATAAGTATATCTTCTTCTTTATAGAATGGAATGGATAGCAAAGAATAGAACTTTAATTCATATATTGCTTGTTGAATACACTTATATCTATTGTCTTTACATTCATAATACTGTGAAGTAGATACAATGAATATTATTGCCCCCACTTTATAGATGAGGAAACTGAGACACAAAAAGATAAATGACTTGCCCAAGACAGAAAGAAACTCATCAGCAGTCTGAACTAGAATTCTGAAACCAGTGCTTTTTCACTTTGCCTCATAGGCTCCTACATATGGGAGTTAATCATCTTTGCCCAACCAGAGTAGAGAATCTATATAAAAAGTAGAGAGAACATAATAATACAGTTTACCTTCCCTTTTCTTGCACTCTGCCACTAACTATTAGAAAAATGTTTCTAATGTATCCTAACTATAGTTTATGAAAATGGATGGATTTTAAAAATAATTGTACTTTAATGCAAAAAAAAACCTATGGGAAGAATTAGAGTGAATAAGAAGAAGCAAGAAAGGCTCCCCCACATCTTAATATTTGTTGGGATACAATCATGGAGTTGCAATTCAACGTATTAACAATTTTTATTCTTTTTTCTCTTTCTTTTCTTTCAAGTTTCTGAATAGGTAGAGAAAGTATAGAAATTACCAGATAACAGTAGTCAACTATTAAGCAGTTCTGCCTCTTTTAACCCTCTAATTTATGTGAGGTGCCTGGGTGAAATAACCCATTATTTGCCCTTCTGTTCTGCTGATTCCACCATGCTTTTCTCCTGCTTTCCAGAAAGCAAATGTAACACACCAACATACTCTCACTTGGGCCAGCACCAACATTTGCTGCATTTGACAGCTATTACCACTTTTCTTTGTGAGACCGTTTTCACTCTACCAGTTCTATTTTTGTTCTATAGGTCTGCAATTAAATCTCTTATTTGTTGCCATATTTATTTTTGAGCTTGTTTGAAAAAAAATATGTGTGGGGTTGGTGTTTCTTTGTAGCTGCACAATCAAGCTTCAAAGATTTGGCTGCTACTTGACTTCTATTTTCACACCAATTTCATATTCTGAGTTATGACAATACTGTTTTGAAATATAGCAATGAAGGAGTAAAGCATGCTTAGGTCTTTACTTTCAAGGATGTTGAATTAGCTTTATCTAATGATTACTCTGTTATGGTATGTATCAGGTCAGTCTGTGCCCTTGAATGGATGAGTCTTGACATTGTTTTCAAGATGAACCTCATTTTCCCTTCATAGCAAATTTCTATAATCAGGGCAGGTGAGCAGTAGAAGTTTTGTAAGTACAATACTAACTGTATTAATTGATAGATTGATACTGGAACATCTCTGAGTTGCTATAAGGATGTAAGTATGAAAAAAATCTTACAATTTTAATCTATATTTGTGGTCAAATTATAATGTAGTGATGATATCTTCCTAAAGGGGGAATTAGATAAAGTATTAAGACAAAGATGTAATGTAAAAGTTTTCTAGTTAAATGGAATAGTGAAATTTGAGGAAGCAACAGGATTAGATTTTTTCCCTCTAAAACTATATACATATGTATATGATTAGCTACCAAATATATCTAGCATGGAAATTCAGACTTTGATTATGTTTCAATAATAAGTTCTCAAAATTGGGTTAAGGATTTTACATATAAAATTATACTGATAATTGTAAAGAAAATGAAATTATTTCCCAATTTTTAAAGTATCTACCTGATAATTTTAAAAGAAAGAAGAGTTCATATTACAAGTTAGACTCTCATGAATTTTTTTTTCAAGATTCTTATATCAGCTATGGTATTAAAGGAAAGATAAAAAAAAAACCAACAGCTTGTAGGAATTGAGTGAACCACACTGACTCCATCTTGTGACACTTCAGTTCCCTTCTATTCAGTATGAGTCTAGCCCAATTTCTGCCCTGTGAGAAAACTTTATTCAGTTGGGGGAACTGAGAGAAAACTTTGTTGTATTGCATGGATCAGAAGCTAGACCAACTCTACCTATTGTTTATAGACCCTTAACTAAGGATGTAGGTTATGCCAACCAGAAACTCAGTCAGATTCAAAGACTGATGCAAGGAGTTTTCTCACAAATGTACATCTCAAGCAACCCAAAAGCCTTATCTGAAAACTGGTCCCATCTTGATCAATCGGTTATTGCTTCCATGTTCCTTTGATTGTTAATAGATGCTTGGGGGGAGTAGGACACCTCTTTTTCTGAATTCAGGGAATTGCACCTGTATGCTCTCCCCCTCCCTACTTGGAAAGTCCCTAATCTTTCATCCAGTTAGAAATCAGACTACCTAATGTTGTCAAATCTGGCTTCAGGAACTTACTAGCTGTGTGACCCTGGGCATATTACTTAACCCTGTTTGCCTCAGTTTCCTCATCTGTAAAATGAATTAGAAAAGGAAAAGGCAAACCACTCTAGTACCTTTGCCAAGAAAACTCCAAATAGGATCACAAAGAGTCAGACCTGACTGAAACATCTGAACAACAGCAAAAAACATAATAAAAATTATCTTTCTCTATTAGTCCCTTGGGATTGAAATTGTTAAAAAAAGATTTTGAATTTTATGGTTTAAGAATGTTGAATTTTAGCACTAAGAAGCCTAATGGTTGCACCTATTCCACACAGAATAAAAGGAGCTTGCATTGAGTAGCATTCAATATTCATTAATACATTATTCTTTGGCTAAGAATTTTGAAGTTTTGGCATAGGCAGTTCTCAGTAGAGAGATCTTAGCAATCTATTAAATTCTCTGTAGTGACTGGAAATTGTATACTACCATGTGCATTGTAGTTTATCTTTTGTACCAGGATTCCTTCTATGTTCCATTCTAGGAGTTGGCAAAGGCTTCTCATGTGAACTATGTTTCTTCCAGTCATTCATAAGGATTTGTTTGCAAGGTCCTAACTGGAGGTATACATTCTCAGGGATAGCCATAGGAAAAATTCTGAAAGAAATTACTCATTTGTCTTAGATACCTTCCTACTTCCACTTTCAGAATAGTTTCCCCTTTTTATTGCACTAAAGTACCTTTTTGCTTCCTAGAGACTACACTGTAGTAGTTCATGCTCCAGATATTTCTATCTCATCCAACCAAAACTTAGCAGATCCCCCTCAGTAAATTTATTAAAAAAGCATTTATTAAGCACTTATTATATAAGTCAAGTGCCATGCAAAACCATGGAAAAACAAAAATAAATCTTATATGTGAGAAAACAGATTGAGATGAGGTTAAGGAACTTGCTAAGGGCATACACAAAACAAATATAAGAAAAATTAAGGGTGGGGGGGAAAGGACACTAGCAACTAAGAACATCAGGAAAGGTTTATGTAGAAGGTAGCACATGAACAGGGTTTTGAAATAAAAAGGATTTTAAGAGGCAAAGTTAAGGTGGGCCTTCATTCCAGGCCCAGGGTATGGGCTGTTCAGAGGTGCAGAACCATTTGGGCTGAATCACAGAGTAGGGTGAGGAAAACAACATATAATAAATTAGGAAAGATTGGTTGGAATTAAATTGTGAGGGTCTTTAAATGCTAAAGAAAAGTTTTTTATTTTATTCTAGAGGTAATAGGGAATCACTGGCATTTATTGAGTGACATTGTTAGATTTTTGTTAAAATCATTTCAATGATTGTGGGAGTAATGGAATGGTTAAAGGTGAGAAGAGATTGGGAGAGATTAAGGGGCTATTGCAATAGTTCTGGACAGAGGTGGTAAGATAGATAGATAGGTAGATAGATTGATAGAGAGATAGATAATAGAGCATTAAGTGTTTAATACTATTACATGTTTACAGGTACTGTGCAAATACAAATACAAACAAACAAAAAGATCCTTATGCTCAAAGAGTTCACATTCTAATGAAGGAAGACAACACAAAAAAGGGACCCAGAAAGGGTGAAGAGGGGAAAAGTACTATTGCAGGGGCAGGGTAGGAAAATCAGGAAAGGAAGTAGTGGAGCTGGGAGAGAAGTGATCATGCAAAGCCTAGACATTTCATTATATGGTGGTTCAAGCAAAAACTCCCCCATCTCTGAAGGGAACAATAGGGGTGGAGGCATTTCCATGGTGAGACAGCTACTGAGACAGAGATGAAAAAGTCCAGATGGTCCAGAGTGGAGCTAGGAGAGAATTGAACATAAATGGCCTGGCAATTTCCGTAAAATGTTAGCTTTGGGCAAGAAATGACAAATTACAGGACATGACCAGAGGAGGGGATCCCTAACGTGGAGGGAATTATTGTGCAATAATTTCATTAGGAAAAAAAAAATCGACAAATGTGAGAGATGCTATAGAGACAGAAATGACCAGATTAGGCAACTGATTAAATCAAGAATAATTCTGAGGTTGGAAATCTGGGTGACTGAGGAGGCAGAGATGAAAAGGGAGCATATTCCAGGCATAGAGAACAGCCAGTGAAAATTCCCAGAGTCAAGATATTGAGTGTCTTATTTGAGGAATAGTAATGATACCAATGTCACTGAATTGGAATACATCCCCATCTTTTGAGGCTTGGGACATGTATTCAATGCAATAGATCCTAGAGTGATAGGGAGCTACTAGAATTTATTGAGTAGGGGTGTAACATGATTGGACTTACATCTTAGAAAAATGATTTTAGCAGCTGAATAGAAACTGTACTAGAGTGGGGAAAAACTTGTAACAAGGAGATTAAATAGCAGAGTATTAGAGTCTTTCAAAGCTTTTTTTGTTTTTACAACATGGTTGGTGCAGTACAGTGATCTTCACCATACTTGAAATGGTGCAATTGAAGTCATGAGACTTCAGTTTGAATCCAGTCTCTACCACTTACTGCTTGCTGACCTTGGGCAATTCTATCATTCAGTTTCTTCACCTATAAAACTGAGGTGAGTGGGATGAGATAATCTCTAATGTCCCTTTTGGTTCCAGATCTGAGATGTAATGATTATATGGTCCCTGTCCTCTAGAATTTATAGCCTAATATGGAGATAAGAGATTTACATTAAAATTATTATAGATTCCTTTACTTCCCCTTTCTGACATCCAGAGCATGCACCAGGAAGATTTGATGCCAACCCTCCTTTTGGGTAATTGGAATAGGTAATTAGGATAACCTGGCCTTTAGGAAAGAAGATGTGGTAGAAACAATAAACTAACCCTCTCTCCTTTGTAAGTTAGGTTAGTTTTTTCTTTAAAATGTGTTGAAACCTGCCTTAAGACTTAATTGGCTCAAGGGACTAATGGCTCAGGCTGTTGATATGACTTCCTGGTTGACTGAGTACAAAATCCATTAATAAATGTTTATTAAGCATCTAGTGTTTCAGGTGTTTAGCACAGTGTTCTAGGTCATCCAACAGTTAGCAAAATATTTACTTAGCAGGAGAAGCATGCTCAACCAGGAGAGGCAATGAAGACACTTTGAGTTGATTCAGCTGAGGGAAGCTTTCTTGCCTAAGCTGCCCATCATTTTCTAACAGCATAGGTCTTTTGTTTTCCTAGGGCATGTATCCAAGATGAAAAACAGTAGTTCACAAGTCTCAAGCTGGATAATCATAGTGTACTTCTGGTAATTTGCAAGTGTACAGAAGACAATTCCAGGAATCAGAAAGCATTACAGTTGGGCAACTCTCTAAGACTGCTCTTTGGTTACAGAGAAGGTGCTGACTTGCATTTGTAGAAGGAGTTTCCTTATCTGAGGAGTTACCTATATCAATGAAGTCACAGGTCCAGCCTTGATCTCTTCCCTTTATCTGATTCTCACTAATGGGAAAAAATTGGTTACTGGGGTAGAAATAATTAGAATTTATGGGGAATCAAGACCATGTCATAGGAATATTACTTTAAAGAATTTTTTTTTCAAATTCTCTCCCTTCTTTCAACCCCTCCTCCACCTATTGAGAAGGTAAGAAACATAGTACCAATTATACATATAAAGTCATGCTTGTTGTGAAAGAAAAAAAAAGAAAAAATATACTTCAATGTGCACTCTGAGTTCATCACTTTTCTCTCTGGAGGTGGATAGCATTTTTCATCATGAGTCCTTTGGAATTGTCTTGGATCATTATATTGATCACAGTAGCTAAGTTTTTCATAGTTCATTGTCATTAAAATATTGCAGTTACTGTATATAATATTGTCCTAGTTCTACTTACTTCACTTTGCATCAGCTCATATAAGTCTTAGTTTTTTTTCTGAAACCGTCCACTTCATCTTTTTCTATAGAACAATAGTTTTCCATCATAATCATGTACCACAACTTGTTCAATCATTCCCCAGTTAATGGGCATCCCTCTCAATTTCCATGTTTTTGCCACCACAAAAAGAACTGTCATGAATATTTTTTTACACATGAATCCTTTCCCTTTCCCTTTGATCTTTTTGAGGTATGGACCTAGTAGTAATATTGCTAGGTCAGGAGGTATGCAGAGTTCTATAACCATTTGATAATAATTCCAAATTATTTTTCCAAAATAATTGGATAGAGCAACTCTACCAATAGTGTGTTAATGTCCCTACTTTTCCACATCCCCTCCAGCACTTGTTTTTTTTCTGACATGTTAATTAATCTAATGGGTATGAGAGGTGGTACCTCAGAGTAGTTTTTATGTCTATTTATTTAATTATTAATGATGTAAATCATTTTTCCATATGATTATTGTTAGCTTTGATTTCATCTGAAAACTAACTGTTCATATCCTTTGACCATTTGTCAATTGGGGAATAGCTCTTATTTTTTATAAATTTGACTCAATTCCCTATATATTTGAGAAATGAGGCCTTTATCAAAGAAGCTTGTATAGCTGAATATGGCTGATCAATTAAGTCATCCATTTAAATTCAGAAGTCAAAGTATCATATGAGGGTTGCCCAGAGTTGAAAGACAAATTTTTCAAGGGAGGGGTTAAGAATAATACAGTGGATAGAGAAATAGACACAGAATTGCAATGGAACTCTTGATCATGGTAAATATGATGATAACCAATGACAGAGAGAAGGCAAAGCTGCTCAATTTTAATTTTACATCTGTTTTCTCTGCCAGAGACATTATCTTTGAATTGGAAGGACCAAAAAAAGTGGAGTTGATACAAATTATATATAAGATTATATATAAGATGACAATAAGAAAGAACTTTGCTGCCCTTGACAGGTTCCAGACACTTAGCTGAAATGAACTATACCCCAATGTACTACAGAAATTATTGTTGATTTTCAAAAAAAGAGAAAAGAAAGGAGTTTTCATATATAGGTCAATAATCTCCAGAGTGGGAGTTGGGTACCCCCAGGAGACACATATTAAAAAAATGCAAGTCCCATTGCCATCCCATTTCCAGTGTAGCCCATTTCTGAAAGAAGCTAATCTACTTGAGAAACTGCTATGGCAACAGGGCAAGTGACTGTAGCTTCTCATGGCTTCTCATAGCTGAAGCTCCTCATGGCTAATCCTTCCACCCTTCACTTCCCTCCAATTGGTGCAGATGAACTCTGAGTAAAGAGTTGAAGTAGCTGAGGACAACACAATCAAGAACGAAATTAGACACGGCAGTAGCCAGGTGGCAGCAGCTACAAGAGGTGGGAGTGATGGAGGCAGAGGCAGAAAAACCAAAGAATCTGAGGTTGGGGTAGCTTGGGATGTCAAGGAGGTGGTGGGGAATGTGAGGTCCATTGTGGGTAGCCAGCTAATGCCTCCTTCCCTGAGGATAGGTGGATACCTGTCAGGGTCTAAGCAGCTGCCATGGGAGGGACAGATTAAGGGTGAGAGAGGAGCTGGGACCTGCAGTGCTTATAGTGGTCTGATTAGGTCTATACTAGCCACATAGAGCAGTAGCTGCCGGAGCTGGTAGTGATAAAGGGTAGAGGTAGCAATAACAAATAAGGAGATAGTATGGCACATAGGGCTGAAAAGGTAGCATCTAGGAAGAACCTCAGCCCAGGGCCCTTGTAGAAGGTTATAATCAGCAAGTATTTATTAATCGCCTACTATGGGCCAGGCACTCTGATAGGCAGTAGGGAAATAAAGATTTAAAGATTAAAGCAAAGCAGACTTTGCTCTCAAGCAGCTTAATTCTAATTCGGAAGACAATACCTAATAGTTAATGTCAACCAGACAGGAACTGGCCTCTAACTTGTGAGTGATCAGAGCGAAAACAAAACAGGCTAGAGACAGGAGAGTCAAGACACAAACAGAAATTTAATTAATTTCAGAGGAGAATGATGCCTGCAGGCAGAAGCTGCTGCCCCCCACTCACCCTCAAGAAGGAGGGCTTAATGCTCTTAAGGCTGGAGACACTTTTATACATGAAAGGGATTGGCCCACAACACAATCATTCTTAGGTCTTGAGACAGTTCTCATAGTTGGTATTTCTTAGCATAATACAGGTGTTCTTGGGACCAGTGGGAACAATCATTGTCTCAGGTCTCAGGGGTTGTGACCACCATGTGGGGCACTGAAACAGAGTTCTATGGTGTAAGACCTGGCAGTTACAAGGAAAAGGGATTGTGAACATGTCAAAAGATGTGATGGATCTTGGCTTGCAGGTCTCTGGGAAATATGGGGAGCTAAAATCATAAATCCCTTAGTGAACATCTGGTGCTGATCAAAGCAATACACTTTGTGAGAGGGTGAGATCATCCAGAGTGCAAAGGATTAATTTTATGCCAAACTCAGGGCAAAGCCTGCTTGCTGAGCCTTGGCTCTGAGAAACAGTATATTTCCAAAATATTTTGACATTTCCCCTTTTTGGCCAAAGGGAGGGGATCTGAAAGAAACCCTACCCTTATGGCTAATAATTGAGAGGCAGGTATATGCCATTCATTGAGGGGACCTATCAGGGAAGTATGTCCCAAGTGTCACTGCCAACCATTGTTTGAAAAGAAGGGAGGCAAGAATGTTAGAGAGAAAATGTCAACACACACTTGAATCAGGGCCTTGGCGGTTGGGCGCATAACAAAAGTGAAGAGAAAAAAACTAGGACAGTAGACTCAGCCCTCATCCAGAATCTTGGGACAGCTCTCTCATCTGAATGTCAACTGTGTGTGGGTCCATCCACTCAAGGCAAGGGCTTTCTTCAAATGATCCAGTTTCCCAGCCGCACAAGGCTAGGTTTAAATAATGCAATAGAGTTTTTCTCACAATTCTCATAATTGCATGATTACATTAAGTTAGGTACAGATCAAATTACTTAGATAAGGGTTCACAATGCACTAGTTCTGAGAAGGGAGATTTACATGTCACCAAATTGACCAAGAAAACTTAAACATTAACATAACAGAGGCATGTCGTTAACCTAGGGGAACAGAGTCCCAGATATTTCATGTATTTATCTGGTCCCTACATACCTCTTCCTGGATAATATGCTCTATTCTCAAGGCAACTCTAAAGGGGGCTCTCCTTCTCTGGTTTTAGATCTAGAGGTTCTGATTTAATCTAACATGATCACTTAAATTTGGTTCTCCAATTTTGAAACTTCAGAGAATTTCAGTTTATATATCATTTGCTGTTTCTATCCTTACCTAAATCTTGTACCTGATAAAATGTCTGATAAATTCACTTGTAAATCTGTCTGATTTTAGTGCTTTTTCTTAGGAAGCTCATTTATGGCCTGTTCTGCCTTTTAAAATTATCAAACAGATACTTAAAAAATGGGAAAATAATTTTACTTTCTGTACCATTATCAATACAATTTATGTGTAAAATGCAATTAATTCTTAATTAATAAAACCTTAGAACTTATTGCCAAAACATACTCAAAGCTTAAGTTTCCATGATAGACAAATTTGGAAGCCAATCATATACATCTGTATATATTTCTTAGAGAAAACAGTCTAATCCTGTTGTTTTTTTCTTCAGAATTTACTCTTCCATTTAGTTAGAAAACTTTTATATTATGTCTTTGTCTTATTATCTTGTCCAATCATTTCCCCCTTAAGAAGACATCATCCATATGTTATAATTTGACCAAAAATATAGGTTAAAATTGTAAGATGCTCATACTATAATAACTCAGATATGTTCCAGTTTCAATCTATTATTTATTAGATTTAGTATTATACTTACTTCTTGATTATAAAAATTTGCTATAAAAGGAAAAAAAGGGATATTATTGTATTATAATAGAGGGAAAATACTCCCTTAGCTCTGTTATGGAAAAAAAAATTCCTTCAACTCTGATTCCAGGCATGAGTCATATCTGACAGCCAATCATGTAGTCATAGAGTGTTAAAGGTAAGGGTTAGGATTAACAAGGTGAGGAATTTTCATTTTCAGCAAGGAAAAAGAGTCAGGAGGATCCTACCTAGGCTCTGCCCTACATCATCCCCACAATCTTTCCCAGGCACAGACATCCACCCTTAGCAGTACTGCAGCACATGCCATTTTCTACTATTTGCTTTATGACAATTCAGACAACTTTCCCAATAACCAAAGCTCAAAACAATAATAAGTTACAGTCCCAGAAATTTTTACTTTAAATAGCAAAATTTCACTAACCTCAACCTAGGGCTTGAATATCTTTCCTAATGTTTCCCTAACAGTTAACATTTTATTAATCTTTTACTTATAAATTAAAACTACCCATATTCTGAGGCTCCAGACATATAGCAATCACCTAATAGTTGACTCATCGTTAATATGTTGAAGCTACATCTTTAAACCACCTTATACACTTTCATAATAGCCAAAATTTTCAAATGAAAATTTGTTATTACAGTAAATACTATTAGTATTATTGTTACTATGACCTGTTTTATAACTAAATATACCTCATTAAATATTTAAGTTTTCAAATATCCAATTTTTATCATGTTCTTTTAAAAACCCAATTCATAATCTAATAGCATCCAGATTAAAAGGGAAGTTTTGTCTAACAGTGTTTCTGTTTTACAATGGTCTTTCAAATTTCACAATGTAAATTTAGAAATACAACACAATTTAGAAATACAATAATAACAAAAACAAACTTCAGATGACATCAATTGCATTTCCAAATTATCACATATAAAAATCATTTATCTTATTTCCTTTGGTATTTTAAAACCACTTTAGAGTTATCAAGCATGGGACAGTTATATTTAATTAGAGAAATAATAATAATGCAGTGCTTAGTACATGTCAGTCACTGTGTTAAGCCCTTTACAATAATTATATTATTTTGATCTCACAACAATCCTGGGAGATGGGTACCATTATTATTTCTTTACAGATTGGGAAACTGAGGCAAACAGAGGTAAGATAACTTTGCCTAAGATTATACAGACAACAATTTTCTGCAACCAGAACAGATAAGGGTAGGCTTATCAAGAGCAGAGGCTGTCTGGTTCTTCCTCTCATACTGCCATTCTAGGTGCTGCCAGGGCACTTGGACCCTCCCAGGCAGCGGCTGGGCAGGACCTGTTGAGTGAGGTCTAAGCTTGCACTGGACATGGGTTTTAGGGGATATAGCAGAAGGCATTGCCTAGGGGCTGGGGTAGCCGTTGCCAGGACCCTCCCATTGGTGGTAGTTCCTGGTGGCAGGGCAAAGCAAATTCTGGTCATGGGGCCTGGCACCCTCCCTCCCCCAACAGCTGCTGCTGGGATGTCCTAGAGGGGCAGGTTGTAGGATGCCCAGAGGCAGAAGACTGTTGGGGCTACTGCCAGTGGGGGAGCACTGCAGCTGCTGCTCTGCTTTCCACCAGGTGGTGAAGGGTGATTCAATTTTCTCTACAGTTCTCCAGCAATGTCTTTTCTTAATCTGATTTGAGATGAGAGGGGTTAACAGAGAGATATGGGCTGTAATGGTCTTATTAGCAATCTCCATAACTGAGATACACTCATGACTCTGGAGGAGAGGAGTGGGGAAGGCAGAGGGTTTTACTGAATATCCCCTTCCTCTTGCCATCTCTCACCAGAGTCACATCATGCTGAGTGATTGGGGTTGTGAGGAGGGTCCCTCACTACTTTCTGGAATCCTTTCCCTTTTCAGCATCTACCCTAACCTTTATTTAAAGGGATAGTATTTTCCTTTCCTTATGATGCAGAAGGGACTTGGGAATGAAATAGGATAAAAAATGAAAAGTCAAGGAAGGGTTAACAAGTGGTTGATACACAGTTTATCTTTTTTTTTTTTCATTTTCTTAAATCTGGACTTTCTACCAAACTAATTGCCTTCATTGTCCTAGAACACTGAAACTATTAATCTTGCCAATCACTTTTAAAACTTCTAAAAACTTTTATAAGATTTAATCTTTATTTTTCTTTAAGACAAATTCTACACAGTGGTACCCCAAAACTTACTGAGATGTTTCAGAAGGGAATGAATTCTTGGAATTACCCCAAAGTCTTAGTAGTTCTCTTCTGTAATCTTAAAGTGACTAATTGCTAAACTTTTTAATGATTAATCTCAAAACCTCCAGAATCTGCTAAAATGTTTTTAGCAGTTCTATAACTTTGATTATTTAACTTTATTTCTGTAGTCCTAACTTGGTCAGTGTTGTAATGACAGAAAAAAAGGGTTTCTTGCAGGTTTTTCCCCTTTTTCTTCTAACCTAATCTCCCTCAGAAAGCCTAAGGAGGGAGTTAATCCTGCTTACTGGGACAACTACTTCAGTTATGACAAAATAACAAGAAAGTTCATTAATATTTCCCAGTGTTTTTTCTAACCCTTAGAAGTTTTTTTTTGTTTTGTTTTGTTTTTGTTTGTTTGTGTTTTCCTTTCTAGTTGCTTGTTAAATCTTTCAAGGTAACAGAAACTAGCTTACAGAAGAAAAGTGACTCAGATATTTTAGAAACACAGAGCCATAGACACAAACAAGATGACAAGACAAAGAATAAATCAATTAAAATACTAATTTCAACTAGTTCCAGAGGCACATAAACCAGAGATGTAAGCAATTCAACAGACCAGAGGCCTACACAATTTACAAATTTACCAGAGGTGTGCAAAAAAAAAAAAGTATGCAATTAAGTCAATTAACCAGTGTGGGAAAAAAGGCCTTACCAGAGTGATCAAGGTTAAACTGGGTCAAGAAAGAGGGGACCTAGAGCCTTCCTCACAATGAAAGGTAAGCTCAATCAAAGGATGAGCTGGAGTTAGAGCAGGAACAAAGGAGATAGGACTCACTAGATGAAAGGGATCAGACCTTGGAGAAATAAATCTCCAATGGCACCTAATCTACTCCCACTGGTGCCAGAAAGTCCACTCCCACTGGTACCAGAAAGTCCACTTGGCCCTGTTCTGTGTGCAATCCCATTTCTGATGTCAAGTAATTTCAACCAGACCAGAATCAGCCTCTAACTTGTGGGTGGCCAGAGCAAAAACAGAACAGACTAGAGACAGGAGAGTCAGAACACAAACAGAAGTTTAATTAATTTCAGAGTGAGGAAAATGATACCTGCAGGCAGAAGCTGCTTTCCCCCCTTCCCCTCACTTATCCCCAAGAAGGAGGGCTTAATGCTGCTAAGTCTGGGGTCACTTTCATATACATAAAATGGGTTGGCCCACAACACAGTCATTCTTAGGTCTGGAGACAGTTCTAATAGTTCTAATAGATAGTTCTTAGGACAATACAGGTGTCCTTGGGACCAATGGGAACAGTCATTGTCTCAAGTCTTGGGGGTTATGACCACCCTGCAGGGCACAGAACCAGAGCTCTATGATGAAAATAGGAGTTCAATACCTGGCAGTTACAAGAAACATATGTCAACAGATGTGATGGATGTTGGCTCGCATGTCCCTGGGAAATAGGGGAAACTAAAATCATAAATCCCTCAGTGAACAACTGGTGTTAATCAAAGCAATACCCTTTGCCAGAATGTGAGATCATCTAGAGTACAAAGGATTATTGTTATGCCAAACTCAGGGCACAGCCTGCTTGCTGGGCCTTAATTCTGGAAAACAGAGTATCTCCAAAGTATTTCAATACTACATACAAAATTGATATAAATATTTTAGGGGCATGGAACTAGCAGCAGAAGGTGATCAGGAAGAATTCCATGCAGAAGATGACACTTGAACTGTCCATTTAATAAGATCTAGGGATTCTAAAATGCAGAGATGAGGAAATGTACTCGTGATGCAACACTGGTGTTGTCATAGAGGGTAAAGTCAGACAACCAGTAGTTTGTTCTTTTCACTCTGCTGGATAAAGACAGATCTGAATCATTCAGAAGGCTTACCTTTATTTTCCCTGGAGGGTAGTACAGGGTGTGATTTTTTTTCCCTCTTTCACTACCCTCTCTTCAATACCCTTATTCTCTCTGGAGAGTTAATCAACCACACTCTGGTATAATTGTTAGCTTGCTTTTTAGTCTGGGGGCAAAAAGGGGCTTTGCTCTTTTATGGAGTTTATAGCAAATCAAAAGTTTTTTTTTTTCATTTTTTTAGCCAACCACCATAACTTAGAGCCCTCAGTTAGTAAAATATCTAACATTCAGACAGGTTTGGCTCTCTTCCATAATTTAAATGTTAGTGTATCTCTAGTTAACCTTTGACCTCTTTATATTTGAGGTAAAATCAAGATATAAGAAACATTTAGGTAATATATATATGTGACAGACATAAGCAAAGAAGGTTGGTGGGGAGTGGGGAAGGTAGCAGACTTTAATATTTTTTTTCCTTTGTCCTTAAAGAGGTACACCTAAAGCTTCAGGTCAAGACCTGTTTTGAGATACCTACAGAAACATGATAGCCCATGTCACTTGCTTCCTCTTCTATCATAGTTCCTCTCTTGAATGTTTGGAGGTCTCTTTAAAGCCAGCAGTTTGTTAATAGAGGTTTGATATTAGGGTGAAAGGAAGTACTTGAAAATAATTGAACAAGTAACAAAATAAGATTTACTTTGTCCTCAAAATGCAAAAATATTCAACAAGGATACAGTGGCACTTAGGTTTGTGGGATACTTTGCTCATCTCCATATGGAAATGCACCTGGTCATCAGGTTAGGTTATAGTGAAGAACATAGAGGTTTGAGCGATATTCAGAAATCTGCCATGTTTAAAGAATTCCTGACTATACATACGGGTGGGACTTTTTATGCTACTGGGGCTTTGGTGACCAGGAAGCTGCATCAAGAATGGTAAGAAATAATCAAGTCCCAAGGACGCTTTATTGCCCTTTAGGGAAAAATTAATCCCTATTTTGGACACAGGGAACCCTGGTTCTCATCCACCTTTCTTTCAGTTGTTGCCCCTGTATCTCTAGTGATTTCCTGCTCAGTTCATTAAGTCCAATGTGAATTTAAAAATATTTTCCCCCAGCTCTTTTCTTTCAATCTTCTCTCTCATAGGCTGTGTGTGCCTCTTTTAAAACTCCTGGGCATGCCTGAAATCCTCCTTCTGGCTTGAATATCATAATATTCCAAATCTCAAAGCTCTCAAAGCTCTGAGGAAATGCTTTGTCTCTGCAAACTATAAATCCCAGAATACCATTCAGTTCTCAAAGCTCTATTATATTCATATGGAGAAGAGTCAGTAAAAGAACATTAAGATGGGATTTGGGATAGCATATATAAAGGATATTTGCTTTTGCTAGATAAAGGAAGGGAAACAGGATTAACATGATAAGGCAGGAAAGGTAGATTGTGATAGGGCAGGTAGATAAAGTGTGAAGAACTTTAAAAGCCAAACAGAGGACAATTATTAATAAAATTAAGAAAAAGAGACCAATGAGTGGTGAAATTATTCTAAAATAAGTTACCTTTTAACTAGAATAACTATCAAGATATTTAAAAAGAGGTTGAAAATCAATTTGGAATCACAGAAGGGGTGCAGATTTCAGTTTCCTACTTATTTCTGGATAAGTTCCTTCTCAATTTCATTTTGTGGTTTAAAACCTTGTCTCCTAAACAGATTTTGGACCTTTTAATGGATTGTGATTCACTGGTCCAAAACTTTCCAGAACTGGTTCTATTATTCCAGCTAAATGAGGTTGCTGAGTTATTTTAGCCCACAGCCCATCAAGAACTTTTATACGTGAAACCAAAGAAAATGGAAAATGGCCAGGGCCTGGGTATACAGATGGGATTGCCTTTTGGGGCCAATCTCTAATGTGGTTTCTAATGCAACCAGATGTTCATTGCCCACAGGTAAAAACGGACTGAGGCCATGTTCTTTGGACACTTGTCAGAAATTCATTGCTCTAATATAGACAGCTGTGGACTATTTTGGATGAATAACTGTATCTGTTGCTAAACTTAGATGTTCCTATAAAAGAGAATGATAACTGTACTCTAAGACCCCAAATTCAAGAAAGATAAGATGTCCCAAGAGAAAAATGTCCTGGCAAAACTGTCTGGAAAAGAATATGGAACAATCAATAAGTACACATTACAAAGAAAAGCTTAAAGTCTGACTCAGCAGCACAATTTCCTCCAGAGGAAAAAAAAAGTACCTGAAAAATTGTTATTACTTCCTAATTTTTGGGTGAGTGGAATTAATAGGGAAGAACTAATATGGCAAAGCTAAGCTCACCTTAAATCAGTGTTGCACTATGACTGAAATAGGCTCACCTCTACATTTCAGGTAACAAGTGATATCATATATTTGTTGAACTTTGTTCTAATTTAGAATTTTTGTTTGTTCTGGTCTAGAATCTAACCAATCTGACTTGCATTCCCTTCATGCCACAAGTAAGACCCAAGCCCCTTCTAGCCCCTAAAGTCTGTCTGTAACAAAGCAGGTGCTTCTGCCATGTAGTAAATGCTTGAAAAATGTTCATTGACTGACTGACTGATGAACAGTATGTGACAAGAGCAAAATATGATTGATTATACATATTTGGCAAAAATATGCTGCAAATGCTTATCAAAAATAAGAAAGTAATCATTTTACTTATTTTTAATATATTAATTGTCACAAATGCCCTTATTCAATCCTTATGGCCACATATGTACTGTATCTGAGACATCATGAGGGAAGAGTGGGGATTATCCAACATAGAGGATTACTCATCATTTTTAGCACATTCAGATATATTGCTGTGTTGCAAAGTGTTAAACCAGGATTTTATAAAATAATGAAGCATATCCAATCATATTGCTGTGACTAAAATATTTTATTATTGATAATATCTTATTGAGAATAAATAGTTTTTTTAGCTATTGGTGCATAAAATATTTTTATAATCAAATTAATTTGTAGTTTTATCTTTTAAAATTTATATTTTGGATATGTTTTGTAATTGACTTACTATATTACTGCAGTAGTACATGTAGTAGTATATATAATTAAATTTTAAAAAGAAACTGATAGAGGTTCATGATTTAAAAAATGAAGTCAAGTGCTATATGTCAATGAGCTTAGATGAATTCCTGTTAAATCCTAGTACATATTATTAAAGAATGGTTAGTGACCACAACAAAAAGTAAGATTTCATTACACAGAGTATGGTTTCATTATGAATAGGTTAAGCCACCCTCTGCTTTGTCAGGTTATTATATTGGCAGATCAGGAGAAATGCTATAGATATATTTCCCCTAGATTTTAGCAAAGTATTTGACAAGGATTCAAAAGTACAAGATGGAATGAGATAATATATAAACAGTGATTTGCAGACTTTCAAGTATCTACATGAATGCTTGATAAAATTATTATTGTTGTTATTGTTGTTGTTATTTCTTTGGACAAGAAAGAAAGATGTGAGCAATATAAAAGTATTGACTGGTGCACTTGGAACTGGTAAAATGAGAGAACTCAAAGAGAAGTCAGAATGGCTTCATTTCAAGTTGGAGGGAAGTTTCCAGTGCAGTGCCTCTGAGATCTTTGCTTATTTTAATATTTTTGTCATTTTAGATGCTATGACACATTACATATTTATCAAATTTGCAAATGTTAGTAAGAATGAAGGAATCGATAACTTGTTTCATTAAAGAGTGAGGGTTAAAAACACCTTGACAGCCTAGAACATTGGGCTGACTTTAAAAAATGACATTCTATGGGAACAACTAATATTTTGTACTTGGGTTTTTAAAAAATCTATTTTATAATTACAATATTGAGGAAAATTTGTTTGCTAGTTAGTAGTTAGTATGATAAAGATCTGAGGAGTTTAGTTATAATAAGTTCAAAATAAACCAACAGTATAATATGGCATCCAAGAAAAAAAAAACTACTGCAATCTTAGTATTCATGAACAAAGTAATAATGTCCAGGACTGAAGAGGTAATAATCCCTTTGCACTCTGTTCTAATTTGACTACATCTGGAGTACTGTGTTAAATTCCAGGCAGAATATTTTAGAAAGGACATTTATTAGCTGGAGAGGGCCAAAGGAAAGTAATCATGGTGGTAAAGAGCCTTGATTTTATAGTATATGAGGACTGCTTGAAGAAACAAGAAATGAGAAGAATGGACAATAAAAAGCTTAGGGGAAACATGATAGCTATCTTTATGAAGAGCTATCACATAGACAAAAGCTTCAACTTATTTTGTTTGCCCCTAGAACTCAAAATTAAGATTAATGTATAGAAGTTTTGAGGAAAATTTAGATTTAAGATGATGAATTTTTCCTATCAATTAAGTATTTTCAAAGATGGAATGAGCTACATCAGGAAGCAATGGAATTCCCCTCACTGGAAGTCTTTAAGCTAATATTGTAGAGAAGATTCTCATTTCTATCTCTGAAATTCCTCCTAATTTTGAGATTCTGTGATTCTATAAAATGGAATGAGGCTTTATATTATAAATTGTCATACATGCATAATATATTGTATGTATACATTATATGTTATTTTTTTTAAAAAGTAAGTAATAAAAAAAAACTATGGTGAATAAGATAGAAAACTGAAAAAAAAACCATTAAATTATCCAAGATCAGACTTACTACAATGGAAAATATAATTGTACATGGTGCAGAGCAATTAAAAATATAGACTGAAAAAAAATCACAGAATTAAACAATTTGAAGACTCAAATGAAAGGAGATTTTATGATGCAAGAATGTCAGGATTAGTAACATCTTAGAGAGCTTTAAAAAATAAAAGACTCTAAAGACTATGTTTCAGGAAATCATCAAGTAAAATTTTCCAAAATTGGCAAAAAAAAAAAAAACAACCCTGCAAAATACAAACAGAATGCACAGGGCATTATCAAGAAAGAAGCCAAAATTTAACAAGCCTAGACACAACATGAATCACTAGGGCCAAAAAAATTCATCACCAAGTGGCATGCCTACTGACAAAAAGTTCTTCCATACTTAGGTAGGCTAGTGCTCAGAATACAAACTCAGTCTTTTGCCAGGATGATTTTTGAAGCCTTTCCAATATGGCAGATCCTGCCAAAGTTTGTATTTTGTTGGCATTACCTTTGAGAACCAAAGGTCAACACCTCTCCCTTCTCTGGTACAAAGAGGAATTGGCAAAAAATTTTTCTTGCTATAAATAAAACCAAATTCAAAGTTATATTAATTTGACAAATATTGTTTTACAGTGTTCTAATGGGTTACAGCCTGCAGCTTATGAGTTTGTCCTAACCCAAAACAATTAGAGAAAAATTTAAAACATAACAAAACACTAACAAAAGCAAAAAAAAAGGGAAATGAAAGGAAAAAAAATATTTTCCGCCTCCAAAAGGAAAATCTAGTCCCATATTAGCTCCCAGAATATGAAAGGCTCTTCCAACAAGAATTAAGGACCTTGACATCAATTGGAAATGCCCCCCCC
>NW_020954583.1:3282570-3380070 GCF_900497805.2 Vombatus ursinus
TTTTTTTTTTTTGATTCTACGATTTCATGAAACTTTCAATGAAACAAAAGGACAGACTTAATACTTAAAGAAACAAATCATGATAATGGAAGAAAAAATATAAACAGAAATAAAGTTTATGTTTATGTCCATCTCATCAGTGAGTTAATATGTTTATGCCTTTCTAACTGTCAAACTAATGTTTTGTTTATTTGACTAAAGGTGACTGTTAACTCTAGGAGCTTCAACAGATCAAAGGAGACAAAATCACACAAATTAGCTTAGAGAAATAAAGTATAAACAGTAAGCTTCATTTTTTTTTTTAGATTTTTGAGTCTTAGCAAGTACCACTTTGAAGTGATGATATTGATTAATGAGGAAATTTGTCATCAATTAAACAGTAAATCACTAAGTTCAAAATGTCAACACTGACACAATCCACATTTACTGATCATAATGGCCATTAGTCATGTTTTAGGAAATCTGTCTGTGTTGCTACTTATCTTCAGGGAAGTGAAGATAAGTAGCAGCACCTAAATATGGTTCAGCATATTAGAATATAAAATAAATCCACAATGAAATCATCAGTTTTCTGGATATTACTAACAAAGCCAACAGAATTATGAGAGAAAATTTATTCAAAATAGCTAGAAAATGAATAAAATATTTGGGAAATTAGCCTACCAAGATACATGCAATTCTCCAAAACATTCTTTACAGATATAAAGAAAGACAAATAATTGGAAAGATATTTACTTTTCATAGTTACTCCATGACAATTATAATAAAAATGATTCTACCTTAATTAAATTACAGATTTACTAACATACCAATCAAATTAGCAAGAAAGTACTCTCTATATTACTGAACAAAATTGCAACAACATTCATCTTAAGAACCCAAAGGTTCTTGATAAGAAGAGACATAAAATTTAAAAGTAGGAATGGAGGGAGTCTATCATTTTAGGCTCTTAAACTATATTGTATTAGTAATTATCAATCCTAGTGACTGAAAAAAAAGATAGCCAATGAAATGGAGTAGGCAAACAACACTCAGAAGCTATTGACCTAGTATGCAATAAACCCAAGAGCACAAACTACTATTGTAAGGGCTCCTTGCATTGTAAGGGCTCTCTGTCTCTTGTTTGGTCATAAATTCTTCCATTCTCCACAGATCTGACAGATAAACTTTCTCTTACTATCTTATTTTGTTTATAGCATCATCTTTTATGTCTAAATCATGTACCCATTATAACTTTATCTTGATATATGGTGTATGATGTTGGTCTATGCCTAGTTTCTGCCATTCTCTTTTCCAGTTTTCCCAGCAGTTTTTGTCAAGTAGTGAGTTCTTGACACAGAAGCTGGAGCCTTTGAATTTATCAAAAAGTAGATTACTATAGTCATTAACTACTCTGTCCTGTGTATCAAACTGATTTCACTGATCCACTACTCTATTTCTTAGCTATTACCAAGTAGTAGTTTTAATGATTGCTGCTTTGTAATACAATTTTAGATCTGCTATGATTGGGCCACTTTCCCATGCATTTCTTTTCATTAATTCCCTTGATATTCTGGACCTTTTGTTCTTCCAGATAAATTTTGTTATTATTTTTTCTAACTCTATAAAATAATTTTTGGTAGTTTGATTGGCATGGTACTGATAAGTAAATTAATTTAGGTAGAATTGTCATTTTTATTATATTAGTTTGCCCTAATGAGCAGCTGATATTTTCCAATTATTTAGATCTGACTATTTGTGTGAAAAGTATTCTATAATTGTGTTCTTATAGTTCCTGGGCTTGTATTGGCAGGTAGACTCCCAAATATTTTTTAATGTTTACAGTAACTTTAAAAGGAATTTCTCTGTCTTTTGCTATTGGCTTTGTTAATGATATATGGAAATGCCAATGATTTATGTGGGTTTATTTTATATCCTGCAACTTTGCTAAAATTGTTTATTATTTCAAGTAGTTTTTTACTTGATTCTTGAGGATTCTCCAAGTATGTCATCATATTATCTGCCAAGATGATAGCTTTGTTTCTTCTTTGCCTATTCTAATTTCTTTAATTTCTTTTTCTTCTCTTACTCCTAAAGCTAACATTTCTAGTACAATATTGAATGATAATGGACATTCTTGTTTAACCCCTGATCTTATTGGAAATGCTTCTAGCTTATGCCCATTACATATAATGTTTGCTGATGGTTTTGGAGAGATGCTACTTATCATTTTAAGGAAAACTCCATTGATTCCTATGCTCTCTAATGTTTTTTAATAGGAATGCATGTTGTATTTTGTCAAAAGCTTTTTCTGGATCTATTGAGATAATCAAAAGATTTCTATTAATTTTGTTATTGATATGGTCAATTACGCTGATAGTTTTCCTAATATTGAACCAGCCCTGCATTCTTGGTATAAATTCCACCTGACCTTAGCATATTATTCTCATGACAAGTTGCTGTAATTTCTTTGCTAATGTTTTATTTAAAATTTTTGTATCTATATTCATTAGGGAGATTGGTCTATAATTTTCTTTCTCTGTTTTCGCTCTTCCCAGTTTAGGTATAACCACCATATTTGTATCATAAAAAGAGTTTGGTAGGACTCCTTCTTCACCTATTTTTCCAATTAGTTTATATAGTATTGGAATTAATTGTTCTTTAAATGTTTGGGAGAATTCACTTGTGAATCCATATGGCCCTGGAGATTTTTTTCCTTAGGGAGTTCATTGATGGCTTGTTCAATTTCTTTTTCTGAAATGTTGTCTCATTATTGTCATTCTCTTGGATGAAGTTATTGATTGTTTCTATGATTTGTTGTTTGACCCACTCATTCTTTAGGATTAGATTATTTAGTTTCCAATTAATTTTTAGTTTATCTTTCCATGGCTCTTTATTGCATGTAATTTTTATTGCATAATGATCTGAAAAGTATGCATTTAATATTTATGCCTTTCTGCATCAGATTGTGAGGTTCTGAGTACATGATCAATTTATATTTAGGTGCCATATACTGCTGAACAAAAGGTATAGTCCTTTCTATCCCTATTCAGTTTTCTCTAGAGGTCTACCATATCTAATTATTTACCAACTTAACTTCTTTCTTATTTATTTTGTGGTCAGATTTATATAGTTCTGAGAGGAACAAGAAGTTGAGGTCCACCATTAGTATAGTTTTGCTATTTTTTCCTGTAACTCAGCTTCTCCTCTAAGAATTTGGATGCTATACCACTTTGTGCATATATGTTTAGTATTGATATTACTTCATTGTCTATGGTACCTTTCAGCAGGATGTAGTTTACTTCCTTATCTCTTTTAGTTAGATCTATTTTTGCTTTTGCTTTGTCTGAAATCAAGATTGCTTTGCTTTTTTTACTTCAGCTGAAGCATAATACAGTCTGCTCCAGTCTTTTACTTTCACTCTTGTGTCCCCCAAACATGTTTCTTGTAAACAATATATTGTAGGATTATGGTTTTTAATCCATTTTTCTATCTGCTTCTATTTTATAGGAGAGTTCATCCCATTCACATCCACAGTTATGATTTCTGTGCCTTTCTATCCTATTTCCCCCCCATTTATGTTTTTCTCCCTCCTTTCTTCCTTTCCGTCCTCACAAGTGTTTTGTTTCTGGTCATCATCTCCCTTAATCTGTCCTCCTTTCTATCAGCCCCCTTTTTTTCTTTCCCCTTTCCCCTACTACTTTTTCCTTCCCTTATGCCCTCCCTTCTATCCTCCTATCCACTCCCATCCCTTTTTTCTCCTTACCCCTTCTATGTCCTATAGGATAAGATAAACTTCTATACCCAACTGAGTGTGTATGTTATTCCCTCTTTGAGGCAAATCCAATGAGAGTAAGGTTCAAACAGTACTTGCCTCCCTCCCTTTTTTCCCTCTACTATAATAGGTCTTTGCACCATTTTATGTCATATAATTTATTTACCCTTTTCTGTTTCCTCCTTTCTTCTTCTCCCAGTACAATCCTTTTTTTCACCCCTTAATTAATTAACCTTTTTATCATCACATCAAAGTCAACTTATACTCTTCCCCTCTGTCTATGTATACCACTTCTAAATGTAATAACTATACAGTTCTCAAGAATTACAAGTATCATTTTCCCATGTAGGGGTTTATAGTTTACTCTTATTGAATAACATGTTTTTTTTTCTTTCATGTTTACCTTTTTATGCTTCTCTTGAGTCTTATATTTGAAGACTGAATTTTCTGTTGAGCTCTGGTCTTTTAAACATCAGGAAGGTTTGGAAGTCCTCTATTGCATTGAATATTCATCTCCTCCCCTGAAAGATTATGCTTAGTTTTGCTGGGTAGTTGATCCTTGGTTGTAACCCAAGCTCCTTTGCCTGATGGAATATCATATTCCAAGCCCTCTAATCCTTTAATGTAGAAGCTGCTAGGTCTTGAGTAATTCTGACTGTGGTTCCATGATATTTAAATTGTTTCTTTCTGGCTGCTGTATTTTCTCCTTGACCTGATAATTCTGGAATTTGGCTACAATATTCCTTGAGTTTTTCATTTTGGGAATTAATTTTTAGAAATCAATTATATAAAGGCATTCACAACCTGACCTCAATTTGTCATTCCAGTCTGATTAGATATTACTCCCTCCCTCATATACTCTATGTTTCAGTCAGACTTGGAGGTATGGAACATGTCTCTTACTTGTTGACTAGTTTGTAGCTCATAGATCTAGTGCTAAAAGGAGTCTGGAGAAGTTAAGCATAGCCACTTGGAGCCTTAGTTTCTTCAGCTAAAAAATGAAGGGGGGAAGGGAATTTTTTTCTTATTTAGCATTTATTATGTACTAGACACTTCCTTCGAGTGCTTTACAAACATTGTCTCCTTTGATCCTTATGACAATCATTGGAGGTAGGTGCTATTATGAGCCCCATTTTGCAATTGAGAAAACTAAGGCAAGCAGAAGTCACACAGGTAAGAAAAATCTGAGGTCAAATTTGAACTGAGGTTTTTCTGAGTTGAGGCTCAGTGCCCTATCCACTACACTACCTAGCTTCCTGTAAATGAGGGAGTTATTTTTTCAGTTAAGCCAGATCCTGGATAATCATGGGATAATAGCATATATGATTTGTTTACCATATATGTGTATACATACATATATATATATATGTTTGTACATAAATACTTTAAAAAATTGTTATTTTGTCAATGTGGTGAACTCTTGGTATAAGAACTCCCTCCACTAAGGCATAACAACCTTTGTGTGACTTCGTGGAAAAATTCTAAAGAGTTACTTGAAAACCATAGAGGTAAAATGAATCACTCAGAGTCTCAAAGCTAATGAGTGAAAGAGGTAGGATTTGCACCTATATCTTAGCTTGATGCACTGTGTCACACTACCTCTTATTAGTGCTTTCAACTAATGCATAATTTTACAGAATAGTATTCTCTTTCCTAGAAGTCACCTGCTTGGAGTCATGGCATTCCTTCCTGTTTTTGTTTTTGTTTTTGTTTTTTAACATTAGTACAAGCATAACAATCATCCAATATGGCTTGTAGCTAGCCACTTGTTGAACACAAAATTAATGATTCTGGGATAAATAGAACAAAACAAATCTTTTCAATATTGCTATGGCAACAGGTTTTGAATAATTCAGAGTTAGATTTAAACAAACAAACCAACAAACTATGATCAGTAGTTGTGCCTAACTGGGTGGGAAGGGGAGGAGACAAGAATACTGGTTTGCTAATTATTTTCTAGAAACTTAAAATGAAGCAACTTGAAAATCCCCCCCCCCCAAGTAATTGGCACGCAAATGTAATAGTTTTATTTTGGCCATGGCTGAATATCTGGGCAACAGGCTATAGTAATTGTTATACTGAAACAAATCAATGTACTGGAGAAATTTATGTAACCTAAAATGAGAAATTCTAGAAGTTTCAGAATGTGTATATGAGAGACAACCAAGTTTGTCTGCACAATTTAATGAACAGAAAAGAAATAAATTTTGAGAGTTAGAAGGAACCTCAGAAGCCATGTAGTCCAACCTATACATAAAATGAACCCCTATTGTAAGATATCTAACAAGGATTCTCAACACTGTTCTCTTCTAGATTCTTCCCCAGTCCTGCCGAATGAAAATATACTTTACCTACTTGTAAAATAGGAATAGGGCAAGTAGTAGACAACTCTCTCATAGTAGAGAGTATCTGGTCTGCTTTCAAGAAGATTCATCTTCCTGAGTTCAAATCTGGCCTCAGACACTTACTAGCTGTGTGACCATGGGCAAGTCACTTAACCCTGTTTGGCTCAGTTTCCTCATCTGTAAAATGAGCTAGAGAAGAAAATGGCAAACCACTGCAGTATCTTTGCCAAGAAAATCCCAAATGCAGTCACAAAGAGTTGGACATGAGTGGGAAAAAAATCCTGAATAACCACAAAATCAGGATCACTGCTAGAAATTTTGGTTGATGTCAGTCAATTATCTATTACAGGATATACTAATGTGCTATTAAAATGTAACACACTCTTTTCCATCAAGAACCCAGGATAATTTTTTAAAAATAACTGAAACAACACCATTGCACTAATTTTTATAACCTTAGCTATACAAATGCATGGATTTCTAGAAAAGAAGAAAGATATATTGGCTCATTTTTTATGTCTTTTGACATAAAAGACTTTGAAGTCCTACTATCAAATCCTACTATTTCATTTAGACATAGAATAAGAATATAAGAAACCATGGAATTTCAAAGCAAGAACTCAACAGACCTGATTATCCTGAAAATACTGTATATATGCATGCTCAGAGGTGGATTGTAAAGCTGAAATTAGAAGATAGATCTAGCTAAGGTAGAGAAGCCTCATGAAGAAAAGGTTGGACATCAGGTAAAGGATGAATTGCTTATTTTGGCCACAACAACTTGAAACATTTGAGTAAACTATTGAGAGGTTATGATGTGTGTAATATACAGAGTGACCCACATTAACAAAATGACAGATCATCTTATATGTCACCCCTTACGGAACCCTTTCAAAAGAGCTTAGACACAGGGCAAGGGGAGATGGTGGTGTTATCTGTGGGCCAGGAAGTCATTTCCCAGACTTGTTCAAGCTCTGAGGAGTTTCAGACTTTATTTGAAGCAAAACTATTCAAATTACTTTTTGAATGCTGAGCTTGAAGGAAGCTTGTGCTATGGCAGTAGACTGTACTTACTTTAAAAGCTATTATTTCTACAAATAATGTTACTCTTTCCTTATTATGTGTTTGTCAATGTATTAAAATCTGATATGTGACCAATTCTGCTTATTCAATTGCTATCAGTGAGACTGGGAATTGAGGGAGGAAAAACTCTAGGAGGAAAGCCCATTTAAAGTTTTTAGGTTTTATAAACCAAAGTTGGATTATTTTTCAATGCAAACTAGCTTTACCTGAATATTTAATCGAGGATATAGCATATTGTAAAGGAGAAAGAGAATGTTATTCAGGGCCAGACCTACTGAGAAAGAATCAAAGCAGTCATCTGCTTAAAGTGGGCAAAGTGTCAATAACGTATAACACCACTAGCTCACATCACAACTGAGAGCTCAGCCTTCCTAGCTTACTAATATGACCAGCCAATTATAGTTGTGTAATACCACCTCTGGGTTCACTTTTGCATTCCCAAATTGAACTGGCATAGTAGATCAATGACTATTTTTCCCCTCAGGTTTCTAGGGGAGCAACTCTAAGGGGTTGTAGGCCCTCCCATAGGAATTTATAGTCCCTAACCCTTGAAATTTCAGCTGTTGTGGTCCCTCCAAGAAAAAAAACCAATCAACCAGTTGACATCAATTAGCTTTTATAAAGGGACATTAACTAAGGAGATACAGCAAAGACAGAAGTATAGAATCATACTGTCAAACTAGGTCACGCTCTTCTCTACAGAGAGTAAATTCAGGCTTAAAATGGTTGAAACATTCTCCTTCACCAACTCTTACTTTCCTTGCACATGCAAGGATCCCTGGGGATCCTGTACTTCAGTTTGAAGCACAAAAGCCTATAGAGAACATTTGAGGCCTAGGGGTGGGTCAAACCTCTCAGGCCTGAGAGTTATTTTCTCCCCTTGTGGGTTTTTCACACAAAATGAAGAGATACTTTGTATAGCTGGGCCAGCTGCTTGGAAGGGTCAATCTGCTTGTGGGTTGGGACAAATTGGGAAAGAGGAAGAAGGAAGAAGCATTTAATAAGCACCTATGTTCCAAGTATCATGTTAAGTTCTTTAAAAGTATTATCTCCTTTGATTATCAACCCTGGGAGGTAGGTACTATTATTATTCCCATTTATTATCACTAGTTCCACTTGGCTGTTGTGTTGGCTCCTCATAAGACTTGGCTGCCACTACTAGTAGTTCTGGTGCTTTTGCCTATTGATTCTGGAAGTCCTGGAGGGATTTCTGATAGCTTTTCCAAAGTTTTGAGTCATATGAAATCATAACGTGTTCAATACCATCTCCGGAAACTCAGAGAAGAATAAACATAATTCACATGGCAGGCAGACTGGGGAGAGAAGCAGCCAGCTATTTACCTTCCTTCCCCTTTCCCACACACACCCATCCACTGGTTCACAGCAATAGTCTTCACTCAAAAGCTACTTGATTCTATAAGATAATCTGTTCAAGACTTCTGTACATAAACTTAGCAGTTATGTCTCTGAAACCAACCAGAAAACACATCACCACACAGCACCAGTGCCTTAGTCACTCATGATTAGGAGAAGAATCACCAAAGTTCCACTTATTGGATTGAAACCAAGTGGGTAATATCGCCTATGCTTTTATAACTCACTCTTTAAAACTGTAGTCCTCCCACATCAGTTCCAAGTTGATAGCCAGTTAGAAGACTCTTTTTCACCATAGTACAAACCCCACAATAACTAATAACTCAAGGCTGGAAGTAGGTTAACCAGCCCTCTGAAAGTTGGATTGGAATTAGTCAGGGAATATTACAAATCAGTATAACCTACCAAGAAGAGCAAAATCCACAAATGTTGTAAAGACAGGGACTTCATTGCTCTGTGTCTTCCCCTGTTATAACTATATAATAAAAAGTGAAGCTTAATATTTCTCATGATATATTCATTGATCTTTCTTTTTCCATTTGGCTTTGACAAGGAGAGCTAACAAAGCCTTATTTTTGGCTCCAGTGGAAGGAGAGGAATTTCTTTTTTAATGTATTTCCTTCCCCCTCAATTTATATTAAAACCTGGTGTTCGGGTATTTAGGGATGACTCGTACTTATGGCATGAGGGCTGCCAAGCCCTTTTCAGGGTTGGTAATCTACCTTTGGTATCCACCTTTTACCCAGCTCTCACCTCTGGCTCCAAGAAGCTGGAGCATGCACAGTGGGCACACCCCAGTAAATGTTTTGGCAGATAGGCTAAACCAGGTTGAGAGTCACCAAGGGGGGTCAAACCCATCAGTGAGTTAGGGGTGTTTGCTCCAAGCATATGAAGACTTCCCTGGAAGAATAGGTAGATGAGAAAATCTGTTTCAACAGCCATGAAGGGAGCTGAAGTGGGCACTGTGGGGCCCTTAGAGCTTGGTTAGATATTGAAGACGCCAAGGTCATCTACTGCATCCTGAGCCATCACCAGTCATCTTGACTTTTGTCTTGCCATTGGACTTTGATGACTCTGGAAGAGAGATGAGGCCAGCGAATTTCACACAACTCTGCCTCACTTAAGGTCAATTTATGTGTGAGTGAAAAGACACCATTTTACCATTTTAACTACTTCAAAGTCCTGTAACAACAGGTAGGTAACAAAGCAGCAGGTGCAGATACTCTGCAAGCTTGTAGTTACAACCTTGCACACAGGCAGCCCAGGCCATAGAGTCATCTTTTCACCAGAGTGATGCAGCTGTCAGATTCAGTAGCCCCTTAAGAAGGGGCTAGAAAAGGTGCCCTAAAAATTATCTGCTTCACCTAACCCTGGCTTGCTTACTGGGGTAGGTGGGGTCCCACTCCGTGGTTGAAACAAAAAAAAATGTACAAAAGCTTTTGTGAAGATGATTCCACTAACCATCGGCACATGAAATGTGTGCAAACTTATAGACAACATGAAATCCCATAGATCTGAAAGACAAACAGCTCTTGTTGCAAAAAAAAACTCAGGAGGTATTGCATCCAAATAGCAGCTCTGAGTGAAATAAGGCCGGCAAATGATGGCCAGCTTACTGAAGTCAGAGTTGGAAACGTGTTTTTCTGGAGTGGCCAAAGTGATAGGGAATAGATTTTGCAATCAAAACTAGTCTAGTCAACAAATTTGTATGCCTTCCAAAAGGAATGAATGACAGACTCATGACAATGTGATTGCCACTTACAGGAAAGCATCACACCCCTCATCATCAATGTGTATGCTCCCACCATGGTGAACCCTGTTGGAGTGAAAGGAAAATGTTATGAAGACCTGGAGAATCTCATCATCAATGTGCAGAAAGAATACAAGTTTATACTTCCATATGCCTTTAATGCCAGAGTAAGCACAGATTATCAAACACAGCAAGGAGTCCTTGGGAGGAATGGAGTCAGAAACAACCAAAGCCACAGTCACATACTACTGAAGACTTATGCGTCTCATGAACTTCTCATCACCAACACTGTCTTTCATTTACCTAAACACAATAAAACTTCATGGATATACCCTTGCAGCAAACACTGGCATTTAATAGACTATGTCTTGTAAGGAGAAGAGATAGATAGGATATGAGAGTGATGAAGTTGATGTGTGGTACAGAACGCTGGATAGATCAGAGACTTATTCTCTCCAAGCTAAACATTTGTGCTCAACAAAAGTGATTGATAGCCCCAAGGCAAGACAAATGCCAAAAGACAATGTCAACAGATTGGAACACGTTTCAAGTGTCAACAATTCATTGCTAACTTGAAGGGAAAGCTGAGTCAACTCATGTTTGACAATAGTAGAGCAGAAAAGAGGTGGGCAGCCTTCTGGTATTTGGTGTATAGCATTGCATTTACTCATCTGGGCCAGAAAACTCTCAAGACTGGTTTGACAAAAATAATGAAGAAGTTTGGAAGTCATTAAACAAACAAACAAAAAAAAAAAAACAAGAGCTCCAAAGGATTTACCAGCAAGATAATTTGCCTATCTCTAAGAAGGCAGTGTTTAACTAAAGTGCTAGTGTAGCTTAGAGAGATACAGGATTCTTGGCTCGGTAAAAAGGCAGAATTTCATTCAGTTTTATGCTGATAGAAACAATACAAAACACTTTTATGATGCCCTGAAGGCTATTTATGGGTCAAAGACCTATGGTGCATCTCAACTACTCAGTGCTGATGAAACCACATTGATTAGTGATAAGAACATGATCCTTGAGAGATGGACTGAACACTTCCATAGGGTTCTAAACAGACTCAATAAATGCCAAAGCCAATGACTGTTTACCTCAGACTGTATACCCTCTGTAGATGAACTTCCAAGTAAAGAAAAGGTTTTGAATGCCCTTAGGTTCTTCTCATGTGGCAAAGTACCTGGTGCTGATTCTATTCCAGGTGAGATTTACAAGACATGGGCTCACTGCTCCTACAAAAGCTGATTGAAATTTTCCAGGATATATGGTAAGAGGAGTTTATCCCCCAGGAGTTCAAGGATGCTTCAATTGTTTGTCTCTATAGAGAAAAAGGAAACGTGTGACAATCATAGTGGGGGAGAAGAGGGGACATATCTTTCTTAGTCATTGCCGGCAAGATTCTTGCCAGAGGCCTCCTTAATAGGCTGATCCTTTACCTGGAAGATAGTCATCAACCTGAGAGCCAGTGTGGCTTCAGAGACAGCCAGGGAACAGATGATGTGTTGTTTGCTGCTCAACAACTCCAGGAGAAATGCCAGGAGCAGAACAGAAGTCTGTACATAACATTTGTTGATCTGACCAAGGCCTTTGATATTGTCAGTCATGATGGCTTGTGGAAAATCATGGCAAAATTTGGTTGCCTGGAGAAGTTTATTAGTATTGTATGTCATTTTCATGATGGCATACTTGCATGGGTTCTGCAGAATGGACAATACACTTGTGCTTTCCCAGTCACCAGTTACTTAAAACAAGGCTTGTTTCCATTCATGATATTTTCTGCAGTGTTATGAGACATCTTCAACAAGGACAAAAATGGCATCAAGGTCAACTCCCACACTGATGGTAAATTACTTAACTTTAAAAAGCCAAGACTAAATTGGAGGGAGCGTGGGTGCATGACTTTTTATTTATAAATGATTGTGCACTCAATGCATCCTCTGAGGCTGAGATGCAATAAAGTATGCATCAATGCTCTGCTGCTTGTGCTAATTTTCACCTAACAATTAATACCAAGAAAACATAGGTTCTCCACAAGCCAGCACTATACCAGCTTTTTCCATATGTGGAATCATCGTTACAGCAAATGGAGAAATTTTGAATGCTGTGGATAAGTTCACTCACCTTGGCAGTATACTTTCCAGGGATGTATACATAGATGAAGAGGTTGATGCATACATTGCCAGACACTGAACTAGTGTTTAGAAGGCTCCAAAAGAATGTGTGTAGGCTGCTTACCAAACTGAGGGTCTACAGAGCCCTTGTGCTGACCTAATTCTTGTATGCCTGTGAAATCTGGACAGTCTACCAGCTCCATGCCAGGAAATTGAATCACTTCTATTTGAATTTTCTTAGGAAGATTCTGAGGATCACCTGGCAAGATAAAGCATTCAAACTCTACTGCAGAGATCACAGATCCAATGGGCTGGCAACATTGTTCAAATGCCAAATGAACTTTTGCCTAAAACACTATTTTATAGAGAATTCACACAAGGCAAACACTCACAAAGAGGTCAAAAGAGTGATACAAGGACACTCTCAAGGATTCTCTGAAGAACTTGGCAATTGATTGTGAGACATGGGAGACATTGGCACAGAACCACCCAGCATGGCATGCCTGCATCAAATAAAGCATTCCTTCTTTCTTCCTTTTTCTGCCTTCCCTCAGTCTGATCTCCTCCTATCTACTACCCTCACAAATTTCACTAGTTCACAAAAGCATACAAAACCTTTAAATATGGGAGGAATCTGTTGCCATCTAGTTTATCCTCTTCCTTACAAATAAAAAAAAAAACTGAGACCCAAAGAAATAAAGGTCACACGGCTATTTAGTAGCAAAACTAGGACTAGAACCCTTCTCACTCATTTATTCAAAAACAATTTATTAATTATGTGCAAAATGCTATGCTAAATGGTTAGAAATGTAAAGATAATTAAAACATTGTATCTGCTGTGGTGGACTCTTTGATGGACACATGATTTCATTAATGTGGGCATTCCTTTATGCAGTACTATGTGGTTTCCTCCTTTAAGATTGTTATTAATGTACTTCCACCAGTCCTTCAAAGAGGATTTCCACAATCCTGGGAATTCCCTTCACACCTCTGCTTCTAACTTCACAGAATTCAATGACATCTCAACTGCTTTCTCACCCTGAAAGCTCCCTCAGGACTTGGGGCCTTTACCATACTGGCTCTCTTCTTCCACTAATAAGCTGCTCTGGGACATCCATTTTGACCATAGGCTCAGGTCTGCCAAGCTTCATCCCCCTACTGGCTGTTTTTTGGCTTCAACATCATACCTCAGTTACAGCCTCACCCTGGAACCTCTCTTAGTACCTGGGGCCTCCTCATCCTTGAATATCCATCCTCCCATGCTGCCTTATCTCCCTAGAATATCTCTCCACAAGGTGGGCCCCCTTCTATTGGAGAGTTCCTCCTGATGATGTCTAGTGTTTTAGGGCTACTGAGGCCCCAAGATCATGACACGTAGGTGCTGCCTGAATGAATTCAACCCAAATCTTCTTTCAGCTACAGAAAAAGTTTATTAGAGATAGATCATGAAAGTCTCAGCATTTAAATGGAGGCCAGGTTGGATCTTTTATACACTAAAGTAACTTTGGGTGACCAGAGGAGGGGCTGGGAAAAGGGTCTAGGTGACTTTGGGAGAATTCTAATTGGAATTTCTGAGAGAATGAATAGACAATGGGAATAGATAATGAAACTGGGATGGGAATGTCCAGATTCCTTAAGAGTCTGGCCTGTATGGTTTATCTCTAATAACCTTTCTCTGACTGAAAGAAGATTTGGGTTGAATTCATTCAGGCAGGGCCCATGTGTTGTGATCTCGGGGTCCCAGCACCCCTAAGCCTCTAGACCTCATCATTACCGATAACATGATGTAGCCTGCTTACACCCACCATGATATACATTATTACTGCATTGCCAGGAGATTAGTAACAAAAATGCTAGGGTTTTGTGGTAAGAAAAAGACCAGGATTATCAAAAGCATTACATAATTCCATAATACAATCTAAACTACTCTCATGCCATTCAAAAATCTGTTCTATCTCCAGGACATGTACAAAGGCATTTGTATTATTGGTTTACTTCAATGTGATGCCACTTACATTGTATGCCATAATCTCATTAATATACATTTTCCACATATATTAATTTTTTTCCTACTTTGATTGTAAAATCAATTTTTAGGGCTAGTAGATAGCATATACTTCAAGTAGAAATTGATAAAATTAATGAAGTCTAGAGGTTAGGGGTCCTGGAACCCCAAAATCACGACATGCAGGTCCTTCCTGAAAGAATTCGACCCAAGCCTTCTTTCAGCCAAAAACTAGGTTTATTGAAGATTTGTCGCATTAACCAGACTCTTAAGGAATCTGAGCATCTGTGGGCTATTGGCTAGATTGTGAAAATCTGAGCAGTGGCTAGATTATAAGAATCCAAGCATCTTAATGGATACAAGATGGACCTTATATACAGAAAGATTATGGGAGGGATCTAGGAGTGACCAAGTAGTCTGAGGTAATAGAACTCCAGGAGTGGCCAAGGGAGAATGGGGCCGACCTAGGATTAAGGGTGGGAAATGGCCAGGGGCCATGGGGGGTATGGAGAGCTAGGCTAGATTAAGAGTGGTATAGCCACAATGAAAGGCCAATTGATGGGATTATAGCCTCAGGAGAATGCCAGAGATTTGTCCTTGAGAGAAAGTCTAGGGTTTTTCTTTTTTGGGATTTAGCTCCCATCCTCATCAAAATTAAGGGTCATTTGCAAATGGGAACATCTGAAGAACTTCATCATCTATAAGAGCCTCCCCTTCTATGTTGACTTGGGGTCAAAAGTCTATGAGAATTGCCTTATTTGGCATTAATAATTTAAAGGTGGATACACAAAATTATTTCTATTATATCTATCAAGGAGTCTCATAGGATCATAAAACAATCTTATTTCAGAAAAATCTCATATCTAAAAAATTCAGGAGATTTTTACCCATGTCTAAAAAAAAAATTATGTTTGTATTAGGCTCAGGAAAGCCTGCTACTTTCCTCTACCTAATCAAATGTATTTTCTAAATTAACAAAGAAAACAAGGATTTTGTATCTCCCCAATTTTATTTCTCTGAGATTGTGAGATTCCCCTCAGACAATTGCTTGATTATGAAGAGGATGTGATGATAAAAACAATATTTCCTGGCCATTGGAGCCTGATCTGCTTTCCCTAAAACCCAATCCAGGAAAACAAGGTTAGTTTTCCGTAAACTATTCTTGGCAGGTCTAATGGGCTAATACTTAGGCCACAGATGTGGATTCCTGGTGTCTAACTTAAAAAAAAAATCCAGAGCACGAGGAGCCACCAGCTCTTCCCTCTGCCTGCTAACTAGCAGAGCATGACTAACACAAAGTCAGGAAAGCCATGCTTGAGTCAATGCTTTATTCTCACTGAATATCTTTTTCCCGCTATATCTAAGTAAATCTCTTTTGGTCACCTGGTATGAGTGTTCAATTTCTTTCTAATTTCAAATCTAAACTAACAGAAGAGTCTGAGTCAGGCCTGGCTTATTAAAGAGCCTAACTATTCACTTGCCATGGATTTTTTTTTCATGATCATTATTTTCATATAAATAATTTCCATTTGGTAAAGATAAGAAAGGATAGGTCAGTAATTACCAATGTGTTTGTGGTTAACTTAAGAGAAATAGTGATTGTTGTATTTGACTTTTTGTAATCTTTCTTTTTCAGAGCTCTCTTGAAGATAAATCACTGAACCTTTAATATTATGTCACCTCCACCACCAGTTCTTTCTGTAGGAATTTGGACTAATCTAGCTCCATGTTTTGACTTTATCAACTTGAATATAATCTCTACTTCTAAAAAAATCCACTAAGGTACCAAGACATCAGAATCCAAATGTTCACTGTCATTCCTGATGAAAATAAATAGATAGAGACACATTGACAAATCTGTTATGTTTTGTAGCTATCTACCTTCCAACTTCCATCTATATTTAAATAGTCTGCATTTCTAAAGATTCAGACACAAAAAGGATTGCAAAAATGGTTAATGAAAGTGAATAAGGATTCTTTTAAGACCATACTCATTTTTTCTCTTAAGAAGGGTAGCATGTCCCTGCCCCACCCTACCATGACTAACTGATCACAGACCTGATTATTAAATCCCTTGGTTGAAAGAAAAATGAACAAAATGTAGGAGTCAAAGTCAGTGGAGTTGAAGCTATGTTTTATACTTTGAAATTCTGCAAAAAAATTTTATCCAGGATTTTTTAGCCACTAAAAGAGACCAGGATAAACAACACTATTCAAAGTCAATCTGTATTTTAAAATCTGATAACAAAAGCCAGGTATCCCTTTCACTTTTCTGTGTTATGGCTTAGTAACTGTGCAGTTGATAATTTGCATCTATGCTTGGGGGAAGCAAAAGAAAATATAGAATCCAACGCATAGCAGATTCTCAGTTGCAAAAGTTGTGAATAGACTCATGAAGTTTCAGAGCCGGAAGGACCTTGGAGCATATCTAGTTCAACCCAGTCATTTTACCAAAGAGGAAACTGAGTAAGAGGTTTTCTAAAGAGACATGGGAATATCAGCAAGGCTATGCAGATGGGCAGGACAAGAAAAACAAAACATCTACAAAACCAACAAATGCCTGCCATGAAAAGCAGGAGTGTGAGTAATAACTAATTGTATGTATTCGGAAGAATGTAAAATGGGAAAAGCAAAGTGTAGTAGATTTCTGTGTTCTCATTTTTTGGAGTATAGTGACTATAGTCTTAGAAACAATCTGTGTGTGTGTGTGTGTGTGTGTGTGTGTGTGTTTCTATGTGTCTGGTTCTGTGTCTGTTTATGTCTGTCTCTCAATCTCTATCTCTCAATCTCTCTCTGTCTCTGTCTCTCTGTGTCACTCTCTTCTACCTCTCTCCCTTTCTCTGTGTCTGTGTCTCTGTATCTTTGTATCTCTCTCTCTGTCTTTGTCTCTGTCTCTCTCTCTGTCTCTGTCTCTCTCTCTCTCTCTCCCAATCAAGAGTTTCAATACACTCAAATTTTTTTTAAATGATGGTTCATGTGTCTGGAAAAAAATGTCTCTACTGATTTTCTCTGTCTTTTTTTTTTTTTTTGGTAAGGCAATTGGGGTTAAGTGACTTGCCCAAGGTCACACAGCTAGTACGTGTCAAGTGTTTGGCCTGAGGCCAGATTTGAATTCAGGTCCTCCTGACTTCAGGGCCGGTGCTCTATCCACTGCACCACCCAGCTGCCCCTGATTTTCTCTATCTTATAAGATTGATAGTTCCCTGTAAAGTTACAGAAAATGTGTATCACCTATCACACTTTTTTTTTACCCCCTCAAAATAAGTCAGCCAGAATCTACATTCTAAATGTGGAAAGAGGAGGTTCATTTGCTGACAATGAACAAAATAAAAGTGATATCTAGGCAAGAAAGACAGGAAAGGAGGAAACAGATGAGGACCCCCCAGTAGAGATGATAAGCTGCCTCTGGACAGCTGCTCCCTGTAGAAGGCAAAAGACCTTGCTGAGGATGCCATACTAATGTATGGCACAGTCCATGGCTTTACATTTTTATCTTTGCCTTGTTAATTGGCTTTGACTTCCTACAAGATTAAAACAGAAAGGCAGCAGGATTTTTTTTCCATAGCAAGTCGAAATGTGATTTCTTTTAAGCACTTTCTGACCTGTTCATAAGCTTTACAAATTACCTCAATAATTAAACCTGATAAAGATTACCTTCATTCTTTCAGTAAGTATTAAAAGAAATAACTGAAATGAAATAGAACTGTTGCACTCCTTCCAGAACCACTTTGTAAGGAATAAACTGATGTAGATAATGATGATTTAATGATTGGTTAGTATCTCCAACTAAGAAATACTACAAATTAGGCATACAATCAATGTTAAGTACATATATTAGTAAGAACAAACTCTAGCCAGAAAATAAACTCTTAAGTTTTATCTTTGCATCACCCCGGAGGACACTTAGTATTGAGTTTTAGTCAGACAATAAGCATTTGTTTAGAGTGAATTATATGCCAGGTCTTGTGCTAATCACTCAGGACACAAAAAAGGCAAAAAACAAAAACAAAACAAAAGCAAAAGCAAAAAAGTTTCTGTTCTTGAGGAATGTACACTCCAATGGAGATGTGCAAATCTCTCTCTCTCTCTCTCTCTCTCTCTCTCGTATATATACTATATATAGTATATATATATTATATATAGTGTATATATACTATATATAGTATATATACTATATATAGTATATATATACTATATATAGTATATATACTATATATATATTTATATTTATCTATATTTAGATAATATATCTATATTTAGATAAATATAGATAACTATATTTATCTATAGTTGATAAAGGAAATCTGAAAGAAGCATTAGCAGCTAGGTATATATGTTTGGGGAAGTAGTTGGACAGAGCAGGAAAACTCTAGGAAAGACTTTACATACAACAGACACTTAATAATTATTTAATTGTTGAATACACTTGAAAGGCTTTCTGTTTTGTTATAATTAAGGTTGGGGAACATATCTCAAGTAACACAAAAAGTTAATTTAGGTGGGTCAAACTATACCTTTTGAGATTTAGCTTATCCAAACACTAAATTGCATGCTATATTACAGTATTGGGATCTAATCATGCAAAATATTATAAAATTTATAAATGGATATATACATAAGAGCTTTAATACAAGCCCCATAACTCTCTATGTAGAATTTTCATCGGTCAAAATACAGCATTAAAGCAATATAGCATGAAAGACTTCCCTCGGACAGATATATATTAAAAAAAAAAAGATAAGAATGTAAACTAGGAGGGTAGAAAACATTAGCAACAATTATAATTACCAATATTTATATAGCAGTTACTACCTGCCAGGTACTTTACAATTGCTAAATACTTTATAATTGTTATCCCCTTTAATCTTCACAACTCTGGGGGGGGTAGGTACTATTATTGTTCCCATTTTATTTGTCATTTCAGTCATGTCCGACTCTTTGTGACCCCATTTGGGGTTTTCTTAAGAAAGATACTGGAGTTTTTGCAAAGGTACTGCAGTAATTTGACGTTTCCTTCTCTAGCTTATTTTTACAGATGAGGAAACTGAGGCAAAGAGAGTTAAGTGACTTGCCCAGTACCACACAGGTAGTAACTGTCTGAGTTCAGATTTGAACCCAGATTTTCCTGACTTGAGGCCCAGAGTGCCACCTAGCTTCCCCATATAATAGGAGTAATAGTACTGGTAAAATGGGAACAACAGTAGCACCTACCTCCCAGAGTTGTTGTGAGGATCAAACTAAATGTGAAGTGCTGTAAAATAGGGATAATAATAGCACTTATCTCCCCATATTGTTGTGAGGATCAAAGGAGATATTTATAAATCACTTAGAACAGTGTTTGGCACAGAGTAGGTGCTATATAAATGTTAACTATGGTGATGAGGATGTTTAGCTGAAAATTATAGTCCAACAACTACTAGAACTGCACCCAACTGAGCCTATGAAAGCAATGCCTGAGGGAGATACCATCAGACCATGACAGCAATGTGGCAGTGAGGCTACCTGCACAGTAGTCACCATGGTGGTCACCAGTAACTATATACCCAGTCATTACAGGAAGACCAACAAGGACAAGTGGATCCCCACAGAACAACTTGCTTAGCCAAGATGGTACACCTAGCAAAGTGCAATCCCAGTGAGAGTAGCACAATATCATCACCAGAAGACATCAGTAGTTCTGTAGCATCAGAGTTGTGAGTTGCCCTTCCACTCATGTTCCCCACATCTAGAACCCTTATGTGTGATCTCTGTGCATATTTATTCTCTTTTTAGTGGTGTTTACATTTAAAGGGGGTGGGGGTATTCAATTGCTAATCTTCCTACTTTCTTTTCTGGCAGAGTGAATGGCTTACCATACCTGAAATCAGCAAGACTGGATGCAAATCCCAACTCAACAGTTACTATCATAGTTTAGAGATAGAAGAGATAGGAGCTATGTGACCATGGGCAAACAACTTAACCTTCTCAGGTTTTTTTTTTCTTTTTGCCTCCTTGAGTGTAAAATGAGAGCATTGCATTTGATGATGTCTCAGGTCCCTTTAAGCTTTAAATCTGTGAATCTATTTCTTTAATAGCTTTGTTTTTCATTACTTTTGTCCTATAACTAATCATAGAAAAAGTAAACTTGGGGTAGGATTTTGCGAGTTATTTTGAGTGGAGGTGGACCCATAGAGTTTTGTACATTGAACTTGCAATAACTATTTTGGGATCCCCACATGGGAGGAGGTCATATTCTAAATGTTATATGAAATTCCATTAAAATGAATATTTGTGTGTCACAGTTGGTATAATTAACAACTAAGTTAATTTATATGCATTAGTAGTTTCTTTTTTGATGTATCTATTGTTTTCAAGATAATAATCCATTTTTGTGAAATATACTTAAGTTCTCACTTTATGGGTCTTACTGGTATTTATCATAACCACCACCACCCTCTATGCTTTATTAGACAGTTATCATGAGTTGAAGTGGTGTTTTACCTACTTGATGAAGCAAAACTAGGCTATGTTCATTTGGAACATAGACAGGACCTATGCTAATTGAAGGTGAATGGCAGAGTCAACTTGATATCATAGGGCTTGACTTCAGGGATAGAAGGACCTTAGAGGTCATATACAACAAGTTCTATTAGTCTGAATAATGAATCTCATGAAGTGGTTGTGTTCTTGAAAATGTGGTTATCTAAAATTATGGTAATTGATTTCCCCAATGGAAATGTATAATACAAATTCAAATAATGCAACCACTTGACTAAATTCATTATTCACACTAATTGGGACGCAGCCATAGTCCAATCTCTTCATTTGTAAAGGATGGAAACTGAGGTCTAAGCAACTTGCACAATGTTACACAGTTAGAGTCAGGATTTGAACCTCGGTCCTCTGCAGCATATATCCAAGGCCATTTCCATTGAACACACTCCCAAATGTTAGTTCTGCCAATTAGTATTTGGGTGACCTTGGGCAAGATAAAACTCTGGTTTTCAGTTTCTTTATCTGTAAAATGAAGAGTTGTACTAGATTTTTAATAGAGTTATGACTTTAGTAATAACAACTCATATGGATATAATCATTTTAAGGTAACAATGTTCTTGCCATTAAAATGCTATAAAGTAAGTAGTATAAATATTATTCCCGTTTTACAGATAAAGGAATTGAGAGATTAAATGATACAGCAAACACAGTTGATGTGTCAGAGCCAAGATTTAAGCCCAAATTTCCAGGCTCTGAGTACAATGTTTTTACCATTATACGATGAGATCTCATACTTTCCCTGCCTGATAGAATCTGCCACTGGCACAGTCTTTAAGAACCCAGGGACACCTCTATCCCATAATGGAGCACTGAAATAAGGCTATATGAAATATACCATTTCTAAGTATCACTGTGCATATTGTTCCAAAAGTAACTGTAGAAGAAGAAAGAGGAGGAGGAGGAGGAGGAGGATGAAGAAGAGGAGGAGAAATAAGACTTCTTTTTAGCAAGTAGAGATATTATATGGTGAGTGAAGCTCATTATAGCAATTTAAACATATATATGTATATATATATGTATTATTTCACTGTAAAAGTCTGTCTGATTCTCTGCTCCCAGTTTCATAGGATTTAATATCAAACATGCAAAGCTGCAGGGAAAAGAAAACTTTTCCTCTGATGCAATTGTCTTTGACGACTGAGCTTATTAAGACCAGGGAAGAAGTTTTATGTCTTCTTACTGTCTTTTCAGCCAGAAAAGCTACAGCAGCAAAATGAACTTAAAACTGATTAAACTGTAGAACAGTGCCCTGTGCAATTTCTCATCTTGTCTATTTGCTTCATTAGAAAATTGTTATAACCCTAACTTTAGTTGCAGAACAAAACCTAAATCTTCTCTAGGTCATAGATCTCTTTCCATGCAGACATTATAGATATAGCTTTCAGTTTTGGAATTTTTGTTTTTGTTTTTGTTTCTTTGTCTTCCCAGCACTTAGTACAGTGTTTAGCACATATTAAGTGCTTAATAAATGTTTGTTGACTGACTTTGCATTTACATCATTGGAGTCATTGTGTATATTTTCTCCCCTTGGGTCCAAACATTTCACTTTGCATCAGCTCACATGTCTTCCCCTACTTTTCTGTATTCATCATATTCATTATTTACATTCATGTACCACAATTAATTTTGCTTTTCCCAAATGGAATGGTATCTGCTTTGATTCTAGTTCTTTGCTGACTATAGAAAGTATTGCTACAAATCTTTGGTATATACAGGGTCTTTCTTTTTATCATTGACTTTTAAATTTTATTTATTTATTTACGAGGCAATTGGGGTTAAGTGACTTGCCCAGAGTCACACAGCTAGTAGGTGTTAAGTGTCTGAGGCTGGATTTGAACTCAGGTTCTCCTGACCCCAGGGTTGGTGCTCTATCCACTGTGCCACCTAGCTGCCCCTTCATTGACCTTTTTAAAATATATGCCTAGGGCAGTTAGGTGGTGCAGTAGATAAAGCTCAGGTCTCTGAGTCAGGAGGACCTGAGTTCAAATCTGACTTCAGATATTTAACACCTACTGTGTGACCCTGGGCAAGTCATTTAACCCCGATTGACTCACCAAAAAGGAAAAAAAAAAGATATGCCTAACAGTGGGTCAAAAAGTATGGTCTCAGTAATCACTTTCTTATCATAATTCTAAATTGCTTTCCAGAATGGTTGTACCAATTTATGGTTCCACCAACAAGGCATTCATTTCCGCAACTCCTTCAGCATTGACTCTTCCTATTTTTTTCATCTTTGCATACTGACTTGATGTGAGATGAAACCTCAGAGCTGTTTTAACTTGCATATCTCTTCTTATTAGGGATTTAAAGTAGTTTCATCTGATGATTAATGGTTTGTAATTTTTCCTTTAAGAATAGTTTAACCATAGTCCTTCAATCAATTAAACCTGGGGGTGGGGACTTTTAGTCAGTGAATTGCTTATGTGTCTGGAATATCACATGCTTATAAGAAATATTTGATGCAAATTTTCTGAGTTAAATATTTCCTTTCTTATCCTAGTTGCATTGATTGTGTTCATGCAAACATTTCTCAATTTCATATTAATCTAAATGATCAACTTCAGCTTTTGGAATTATCTCTACCTGTATTTAGGAACTTACCCGCTATGGAATTATAGCTATGAAAGATAGTTGATCTATTTATTTTCTATTTTGCTTTTATAATATGACTTTTAACATTCACATCACATATCCATTTTGAATTTACTGATATTTGGGGTAATACATTGATGTAAACTTAATTTCTCCTAGACTATTCTCCTGACAATTTTTGTTAAATAAGGATTTATCAGTTTTTTTAGTTAAATTTAAAAAATTATTGTCTATTCTGTTCTATTGATCTACTATTTTATTTTTAATTGAGTGCCAAACAGTTTTGATGATAACTTCCGTATAGTATTACTTGAGATCTGGGAGTATTGTTATTACTTTTTATCACTTTCCCTTAATATGCTAGATAATTCTTTCCTCCAAATAAATTTTATTGATATTTTGTCATTCGTTGTAAAGTATTCCCTTAGTTGTTTGTTTAGCATAGTACTAAATCTGCTCATTAATTTAGGTGGTGATGTCATTTTTATTTTATTAGCATGACCCAGCTATGAGCACTGAATATTTCCCCAAATGCCTATTTATTTAAGTCACTCTTTATTTCTTTAAGGAGAATTTTATATCTATAGAGGTCTTGAGTATGCTTTGGTAAATCAACACTCAGATATTTTATGCATTTTGTAGTTATTATGACAGAACTTCCCTTTCAACTATTGTCTTCTTTATTTTTTTTTAATTTCCAGTTAGGAAAGGTGTTGATTTTTCTGGGTTTATCCTAAATCTTGCTACTTGATTGAACCTATTAATTTTTTCAGTTCATTTGTTTGTTAGTTCTCTATAATGTTCTAAGTAAATCATTATGCTATCAATAAATATGAATAATTTCATCTCTTCTATAATTACATTTTTAATTTCTTTCTCTTATTTCATTGCTATTGCTAGCATTTCTGGAATTATGTCAGAGAACCATAGGGAAATAGAGAATTTTTACTTTACTTATGCATTTACTGGAAAAATATCTGTTTCCTTATTATATATGATTCTATTTTTTGTTTTGTTTTTAGACAAATACTATAAACATTTAAAAAAGGTCTTTGAATGCCTATACTTCATAGGATTTTGATGTACAGGAATATTGCACTTTGTTAAAGTCATTTTCTTCAATTATTGAAACAGTTTAGATTTTGGATATTTTATTTCAAGGATTATGTTAATTTTTTTGCAATAATGAAACATCTTATTCTTAGTATAAATCTAACTTTTTCAAAGATGATTTTTAAGTAAATTTCTAGGATATTATTTTTAAAATTTGTATCTATATTCACTGATGATATTAGTTTACAGTTTTCTTTCTATTTATTTTTCAAATGTTTAGTATCTTTCCTTTACACTGGCTCCCCCTTTCCATAAGATTTTTTCAAAAGACCTCAAAATAATTATATATAACCCAGAAAAATAAATTCCCACAGTAGCCATATTCAAATATAATATATTTTCATTCTTATTTTTGGAGAACAATTTTAGTATTACAAATATCAATTATGTTTTTTTTTAAGTTTGCTAGACAGAATTCTTTTGTAAATTCATCAGGACTAAGGTTTTATTTTAGGTAAACGGGTAGCTACGTGGTTCAGTGAATAGAACACGAATTCAAATGTGACCTAAAACTTAACTAACTGTGTGACCTTGGCTAAGACGCAACTTCTGTTACAGTTTTCTCATTTGTAAAATGGGGAAAATAAGAGCACCTAACTCCCAGGGTTGTTGTGATGATCAAAAGAGATAATAATTGTAAAGTGATTAGCACAGCGTGTGGCACATTAAAAACTATATAAATGTCAGCTATTTTTTTCACAGCTAGTTAGCTCTTTAATTGATAGTTTAGTTGTCTTTTCCTGTAACTTAAGATCTCCAACACAACATTCTGTTAATTTAAATTTCTGTAGATAACCCTCTACTCTGAATTCTCAGTTTTGTAGCTGTACATAGTATGCCTTGATTTTTTTTTCTCGGTTGTGATTTTACCTTGCTTATTTCAAATTTTGTCAATCTGATCTTTACCTTCTTCATTTGAGCAAAGTTCACTAAAGGTTTATTTTTTTTTTTAGTCTTTTAAAATAGTTTTTAGCTTTTTTCAACAATTCAATAGTTTATTAATTAATCTATCTCTCCTCTAATTTTCAAGTTGTCCTAATTTGTGCGTATTTCATTTTGTTAGGTGTTTTTTATTTTTAATTGCATATTCAGTTCATTAAATCTTTGCATGTTAAACTTGTATTTCCTTGCATTTCCTTCAGAATTTTTTAATTTTTATGCTTTTTTTATTTTAACTCAGTACTTAATTTCTTCCAATTAGCTTTGCCTAAACTTTTTTTTTGATGTTTCTTTATTCCAAAGTGGTCTTTCCCCTCCCCCAATTCCATTTTTGGCCCTTTCCTAATTTGAAGTTTTACTGAAATTGTTGATTTATTTTTCTTTCTGTAATTATTTATTTCTTCCCCATTTTCTATTGCTTTGTTCCCCTCTCAGCTAAATGGTTAGATCAGAATCACTCTTTTATTTCATTCCTCCAATTTATTATACTTATTAGTGTTCTTTTAATTCACCTTTTCCTAATTTTTTTTTTCTTTTTCTAACAATTAGAACAGATGTAATGCAATTTGTGGAATTGCTGAAAGGACATTTTGTATTTTGCCTTGCTCTGTGTTATTTTGTTGAGTGGGAAAACTCTTCAAATTGCACATTAATAGGGTAAACACAAAGAATCATTAAATAAGATCTGGTTCTCTCCTAATTGTTTTTTTTCATGGTATGACTTTTTATTCATATCCTATCTTCATTTTGGGTTTATTGTCTTGTATAATATAATACATTTAAAATATCAAACTTTTTCCAATATCCTCAAGAATTTTCTTTTTAAAAATATAATTTATTATTATTTATTGTTTTTATATCTTTACATTTCCTAATGTATCCTTTCCAGAGAGCCATTTTGTATTTCAAAGAATTTTTAAAAAGAGGAGGGAGGGAGGAGGCAGTTCAGAAAAATTAACACCAAAAAAAGTGACATCTTAAATGTATGATATGTTGGGCCTATTTTTCCCCCTTCCACTACCATCTCTAGATATTTTGAACCTGGCTCTACCATTAAATGATGGTGTGACCTTGGACAAGTCACTTTAGCAGTCTGGTCTTCAGTTAATCCTATAATCTCTGCTTGCTTCCAACTTTCAAATTGTTCAACTAATTTTCCAAATTAATTGTTTAAGTCTGTAATACATGAGCACATCATTTTGTTTAGAAGCAGAGAAGGGATTAAAAAGCCTGACTAAAATTTTAAGTACAGGATTAAAAATGGAAAGAAGCTTATAATACTGTACTTGAACCAAGAGATTTTTAGTCCTGGGGTTGTTCTTCCTCACTTGACTGTAAAACAAGCACAGCACCACTTTGAAGAGAAAATCAATAACCAGAAGACCTCCTGTCTTCTTTCAAAGTATGAAATTGACTTCTGTCATTAAGAAAAAAAATCAAAGATATTCTAAGAGAGAGAAAATAGATTGCAACCTGACAGGCCACTGTGTTGATACATGTAAAGTCGAGTCATTTTCAAGGAAAGTTCCTCTCCCAAGACATAAGATGAAAACATTAATAAACTCTTTCTAAAATTTCATTTAAAATAATTTGGTGTTATACTGCTTATTTTATGATGATGAAAACATGGTTTTGAAAGTCAATGAAGGGTTAATAGTATTATTATTATTATTATGTAATATTAATAATAATATTAACCTAATGCCTATGCCCATCCAAAGGCCCACCATTCTCCTTAGTGACTCCTTGGACCCTACTGTCCATGGAGTTTTCTTGGTAAAGATACTGGAGTGACTTGCCATTGCAGATTTGAGCTCAAGTCTTCCTGACTCCAGGCCCAGCACTCCATCTGCTGAGCCACCTAACTGCCTCCTAGGCAAACAGAAGTTAAGTGACTTGCCCAAGGTCACACAGCCAGTAAGTGTCTGAGACCACATTTGAACTCAGGTCTTCCTGACTCTGAGCCAATTGCTCCATCCACTGAGTCATCTAGCTGCCCCTGTTCTCTATAGCCTCTATAGCCTACCCCTAATGTCTAGACTGTCTAAAAGCAGGTAGATATCAAAGTGGAAGGAACATTGAACCTGGAGTCAAGAAGACTCAAGTTAAAATCCAGCCTTCAACACTTACTAGCTGTGTTACTCCTAGCAAGTTATTAGTCTTTGACTGTTTCATTTTTCTCAATTGTGAAACAGGGATAATAATAACAGTACCTAATTCCCAGGAGTGTTGTGAGGATCAAATAAGATAATAATTGTAAAGCACATAACACAGTGCCTGGCACATAGTAAGTACTTAATAATTGCTTGTTTCCTTCCTTCTTACCTGCCTCAAAGGGATTGGATTAAATATAATTCCTCCAAAAGGAAGATGCCCTGCACCAATTTTGTATTTAACATATATAAAATTGAACTTACAAAAAATAAAAACTGTGCTTAATTTCTTTCCCCTATATTCTGTCCACCTTCTGATGTTACTGTCTTACAATAGTAACACTACCATTTTTCTATCCACCCACACTTGAAACCCCTGAATCATCTTTGACTCCATCCCTCATTGATCATATATCCAGTTTTCAAGGCCTACATATTCTACCCTTGTATCATATTTCACATGTCTGCTCCTTTCTGTTTCAACTACACGACCCTGGTTCAGGTTTCTCAACTTATATCTCAATAGTATATATATATATATATATGTATGTCTCTGGTTCTATAATCTTACCTCTCCAATCCCTTCTATATACTGTTGCCAGATTTTAAAAATCTGATTATATTATTCCATTATTTAAAAATATTCAATGGTTTTCAATTGCTTAATCAAAAAATTCCAATCTCCTTGGCTGGATTTAAGGCTTTTCACAACTTAACTCCAATCTCTCTATACATGCTGATTTCATGTTATTTTTCCTCATCAATCATATCCTCCAGTCAATTGGAATTACCCACCATCCCCTGAACGTATCACATACTCTTGAACCTCTGTGACTTTGCTCATTCAGTTGCCTATAATTGGAATACTCCCCCTCATCTTCTCCTATTTGCATCTTTACCAACTTTCAAATCCAACTGAAGGTTGAGTCATTTTCTTTTTTTCTTTTTCTTTTCTTTTTTTTTAGGCAATTGGGGTTAAGTGACTTGCCCAGGGTCACACAGCTAGTAAGTGTCAAGTGTTTGGCCTGAGGCCAGATTTGAACTCAGGTCCTCCTGACTTCAAGGCCAGTGCTCTATCCACTGCGCTACCTAGCTGCCCTGAGTCATTTTCAAGGAAAGTTCCTCAAGACATAAGATGAAAACATTAATAAACTCTTCTAAAAGAAGCTGGGTATGGTAGAGGGTAGTTCTTATTTAGGTACAGATTGGACTATACAACTTAAAACTCTGTGATTCTCAATTATTTTTACCAAACCTCGCCTGAAGTATAATTCTCCTCTAAAACATTTCCCATAAGTAATTAGCTAGCTTCCACTTAAATATCACTAGTGACATGGAACTCACCACTATTTCTCAGGAGATCTCATTCCACTTTTGGATTCTGGACCAGGACTAATTGAGGTCAATACAATAATTCAAGCTTAGAATTGTAACACAATGAAACACTTGTGGAGTGTAAAATAAAATAAAAATAACTTTATTAATAATAAGGATGAAAATAATTTAATTACCATAAACAAATGTTATTTTTCTACGCCACCACATTTAACACCTTGTAGGACAATGGAAATTCCACCAGACTTCACAGTACCAACTCCTTTATACTGATACCATCAGTTTTCCGGACAAAATAAATTCCAAGGCTGCACCACTCAGGGGCATTTCACAGTCACTCTCCCAAAATAAAACTATGGTGTTCAACAGGACCAGTACCAGGAACACCAGGGAATAGCACCAATGATGACACCTATGATACAGTTACCAATCCCTATCCCAAATTTGAGTCTTCCATATAGTGTCAGCTAAGAGGTTATAATCTTGCAACTTGTCTCAGTATCAGAGTTGATACCAGGATTCACCCTCTGTCACCACCTCTTCAATGGGCCATGAGTCAAAACCTTTTTCTCCCTGGAAGCTCCATTAAGGGAATGAGATAAAATTCATGTCCCTTTAAAATCATCTGATGAGTATTGCCCCCATCTTCTGCATATTATCAGTAAAGATTCTCCCTGACCGTGAGATTGGAATTTTCTTCAGTGTCTAGTGCCTTCTCAAGCTGGAATATCCTTCCCCTACGTTGGCTTCTTCCCATCAGTTACTTTGTTTTTGTTGTTGTTGTTTGTTGGTTTGTTTGTTTTCTGGGGGTCTCTAGTTTGGAGGAGATGGGCCCAGCCCAGCTATACTTCATTCCTCTTCTGGTTATGTTTCTGACACTGGATTTTGGCACTGCATGAGTACACACACACACACACACACACACACACACACACACACACACACCTGTCAACTTGCTTTTATGTTTTGTTCTGCTTCCATTAGAATATAAGCTCCTTAGGAGTACAGATTGTCTTTCTATTTGCTTGTAATTGTATTTCAGATAGAATTTCACCTTTCTCATACCTTTAGAAAGCAAAGCACCTCCCAACAATGTCACCAAAGCCTTTTCCAGGAAGGAATTATCTGAACCATCCCAGAAAAAAAGACACCTATCAATTAAGGCAGACCTAAACCATTTCCTGCAGATATATAGAATCTTACGAGGGGACAAAAATTTTCAGACCTGGGTACCTCCATATAGGAAACAGAATAAGGAAGGGCTAGATACATTTGATCAACACTACATCTAAAAAATACTCTAATACTTACCACATAAATCTTCCTGAAGACCAGATCCGAGAAATCATTGAAGTAGAGAGCCCTCCTTTTTCCTAGGTTGAGTTGATACATTATAAATATAATTTCTGAGAAGTGTATGATGACAAAACTGTAATCATTTCATTACTACATTCCAACATTCAATAATACCAGGGGATGAAAAGCTAAGTGAATATGATGAAAGTGGGTCCAATTTCAGACTTGTTTCAGAACAAAATGGTGCTTTGATCAGAGGCAATAGTAATGGGGTGTGGGTAAGACATAAGAAAGAATGTGCTCTTTAAGAGCTTTGATGACAGCTATCTTTGTGGTGGCAGCCTTGACTGACAATGCAGTGCCATATTCTGAATAAATGTAGATTACAAGAAGATCAGTCTTAGTGTCCTATGATAGGGAACAGGACCAGTATAATCAATTTGCCAGAAGGCAGCAGGCAGGGAACCACAAAGAATCTTACCATGTTGATCTTTAAGGGTGAATTTTCCTATTTGTACAATGAACTATCTTTAGTTAAGGAGATTATATGGTCCTGTGCCCACTGAAATATAGCATCACAGCCATTATGCTGGCATTGATGATAGATCCGGGCCCCAATTTCTACCATTCTTGAAAAGTCACCAACTTGATAAGTTAATGTGTCAGAGGGAATATAGCCAGATAGTCCTTGTGCTCAAAAACTGCATATAAGAGACTGCAGAGCAGATGGCAAAGCCCAGAAATTCTTTGAGTACTTAAGTTATTAAGATGATAATGCCTGGGGACTGCAGGGCATAGAGACAGGATAGATGGTAAAGCCTGTGATCTTCCATCTCATCTAAAAGAATGAATTTTTTTTTTTTTTACTTCCATAACATTTAAAACTCTGTAGGTAGTCAAATAGGCAAGGGGATAGGACATTTTTCCTGCCTGGCCATCTAGGGTTTTAGGATAATCAAGGGCAGGAGAGAGGGAAAAGCAAAAGGGTAAGATGCTCTTGGTCATAGCAGATTTTCCCACCTCCAGGTCATATTATATGGGATGGCTAAGGGCCTGGGGAGAGATTGATAAGATCAGGAAAAGAGGGCATGGTATCACTGGTAAGAGATAGATTTTAAAATTTCCCCAGAATCAACAATTTTTGTTTTGTTTTGTTTGGGGGGGGTAGTGGGAGAGGTAGGGAAGGCCTATTATTAGAGCTTCCCCAAAGTAAAGGAAAGAATAAACAACTCTGGACCAATGACCCCAGGCAAAGTAGTTTTAAGTGGCAGGAAGAGGTTTGGTAAGCAAAAACTCCATTATGGCAATTACCTCAAGTAAATTTTCCTTCTATTTTTTTTGCCTGTAGCAGGTTAAAGACTCCTGTTGTCCACCTCCATCCCCACCCTCCCACATCAGGAAAAGTCATACCCAGAGGGATACCAGAAGGGTACAGCTAGGAAAATACCCCCATCACATGAAGTTAGAGGGCAGAAAGAGGAAGTACTTAGTTCTCTTTTGCCAAATACTATTCTACCTACCACCAAATGCAAAAGAAGCAAAATTTTTTAAAAAAATAAAAGAAAGAAAAGAAATCTTGCTACTTTTGTAAAGTAATATTAAAGCGCAAGTAGGGGCAAAGGAAGCAACATCATCAGGCTTTCAAAATAAATTCCCTATATTAAAATTGTATTTCAGGTATAAGAATCATGGAATATGTCTCCCTTTCCCACTGGACACAGTGCCTAGCATATAGTAAACACTTAACAAATGCTTGTTGACTTTAGAAATCATCAAAATCCAAGACTTTTACTTACAAAAGTGGAAACTGAGGCCCAGAAAGGTTGTGACTTACTCAAAGTCATAAAGCTAATTAACCACGGTTACAAAACATATGAATTTGAATTATGTGAAATAGTCAACAACCATATGAATGCCATACATTGAGAGCACATGATATGTCAATATCATTTAAGGGTGGCATCAATGCTAATGTTGAGGTTTTCTTCTTTTTAAAAAATGGCTTTTCTCATACTTCTGTATCTATGTAACAGAAATTAAAGAATGATATTACATTGAATGGCTATATTTTCATCTCCCCTCAAGTACCTTAGGACTTTGTATGTATTGTAAATTCAATGAATAATCAATCTGTGGGTTTATCAAATAGTTGATGGGGTGGAGTGGTAGGAAGGAAAATGTCCTAAGTTGGGTTATAAGAACATAATAGACAAAACTGAAAAGGACTTTATACACCATCTCATTTTGTAATGCAGAAACTGTCACACAGAGAGGTAAATTAACTTGCCCAAAGTCATGCAGTATTAGTAGAGCCAAGATTTGAATGCAAGTCCTCAGACTCCATATTTGACTCTTTCAACTTCACCATTTGAGGAAATGCAATTCTAATTAGCAGAAACTAAGTGTCTACTATATACAGGACATTGTGCTACAAAGACAAAAGCAAAACAGTCCCAGTCAACATGGACTTTACAATCAATTGTGGGATGCAAAAGGCTCACAGATAAGTAAATACAAAATGAATATGAAATAAATTCAAAGCAATGAAGGAGAATATTAACAACTAAGAGAACTGGGGAAAAACTCATGTAAGCAGTGGCAGCTGAGCTAGGAATTCCAAGGTGTTTGGAATTCTAAGAAGTGCAGATGAAGAGGGTAAATGCAGGGCTCTAGGTCATTAAAATGTGATCAGGTGGACATAGTCAACCAGGATATTTTAGGCAAAGTGAATATCTTTGATTTCTCCTTGCTGAAAGTGAACCGTACCTCCTCAGATTTCTATAGAGCATTTTATTTCTTTTCTTTGCCCCACCATGTTCTCTCTTGCATTATAGGAAGCTAGGTAGTAGAGTAGATAGAACAACGGATCCAGAGTCAGAAAGATCCAAGTACAAACAAACTTGGCTGTGTGGCACTGAGCAAGACCCTCAGTCTCTGTCTGCCTCATGTTCTTCATTGGTAAAATGGGAATAGTGCCTCCAAGAATTGAAGAGTTCAAGAACCTTGAAGCACTATACAAATGATAGTTATTATTGTTATTATACAGCAAATGACTTGGGAGTTAGGAAGACCTGCGTTCAAATCCTGTCTCAGATACTTGCTAGCTTTGTGATCCTGAGTACTTCCATTTTCTCAGTCTCAGTTTTCTCATTTGTAAAATAGTGATAATAACAGTACCTACCTTATGGCAATGTTGAGAGAATCAAATGAGATATCTGTAAAGTGCTTCTTGCTATTGTTGTTCAGTCTTTTCAGTTTCGTTGTGACCCCATTTGGAGTTTTCTTGGCAAAGATAATGGAGTGGTTTGCCATTTCATTCTCCAGCTCATTTTACAGATGAGAAAACTAAGGCAAACAGGGTTATGTTATTTGACCAGGGTCACATAGCTAGTAAATGAAGCCACATTTGAATTCAGGTCTTCCTGAATCCAGGCCCAACACTCTATCCCCTGAACCACTGAGAATCAAATGAGATATCTATAAAATTCTCAGTACACCTTAAAACACTGTATAAGTACTAAATAATATTGTCCATATTCTACAACCACATATCCCTATCTCCACCAATAGTGTATAAGCCTTTGAAAGCAAGGATCATGAAATTTTGAATATCTCAATTATTGCAGTGACTTGTAGGAAAGTTCTTAATAAATATTTATTGAATTTTAATTGAATTGGGAATTTTTGAGGGTTGGGGTCATGTCTCTCATTTTTAACACATCTTTTGTATCCTCTTGATATATAGTATAGCATTAGGTACTAAGTAGGTGCTCAATAATTCCTTGATAAATTATTGTGGGACCTTGCACAGATCACCTAAGTTTTCCAGGTCTTAGTTTACTTATAACATAAACCAATTTGAAAGAAAAACTATTAAACCAAGAGTCAGGAACCCTGATTTTAGTCCTGGTTCTGCCACTGACTAGCTAAATGAACTTGACAAGGACACTTCAGGTCTATAGGACTCAGTTTTCTTATTTGTAAAATAAAAGAATTATGCTAGATTTTTTTTAAAGTTTCTTTCAGCTCTAACATTCTGTAACTATCATTCTATAATACTAGATGTGAACATGATTTAAAAAATATGGAGTACGTAAGACGAGTATTTCAAGCCCTGATTTAAAAGATGACTATAAAAAAAATAAAAGATGACTATATTTATGGAACTAATATAGGCAATTGATAATAAGTAAAAAATTCAATCAAGTTGAAAATGTTTCTTTATTAGACAAGTTACTTGTATAGTAGTAAACCCTTTCAATTTTTGAGTTTTCAGGGATTATCAATTTATTTCTGAAAAGCATGACCTATAAAAGTTCCAAAAGTATAGTCATCTTTTATCTGCTTAGCTTTAAAATAATGCATTAACTTAAGCTGAGAACCTTAACTTGAGCATATTACATTCTGTCAGGAAAAGAGACTCACATCTTTCCTTATGATTCACTGTGCTTTTGCCATTATTGGGTGGAATAAGGCCCAAGGTTACTAATGCCACATGAAACTGTTATGCCCAGATAGTGGTCCTGATTAATGTCTTTTCCCCAGACTCATGTTAGAAACATGGGGTAAAGCAGAAACAGCAAACAGTAAGTGAAATCAGGAAAAGTATGTGAATAAGGTCAGGGACTTCAGTAGTGGAAATAGCACAACAGGATGCATAATGGAACATGTTAGGAAGGAAATGGCAAGGTCATCAGTAGAAAGGAAAGTAGTTAAAGACTTCAAGCCCACCAGGGTTATTTATTTGATTTGATTTAAAAAAAAAGAAATATAAGTGTAGTTTTTTTTTTCAGTTGATCTCACTCTTATGAATTTTCTTTCTCCACTAAAGTGCAACTCAGATGCCCTGTGGTAGCAGAGGTTAACCTGGGATATTAATGTTAGTAGAAAACAAATTTTTGGAAATAAGCCTAAGGAGAGATTGCTGTCTACTGTTGGAAGACTGACCTTAGTTAAACTCAAGACAAATTCATTACCAGCTTGAATAAAATGTGATGAATTTTTCAGCCACAAGAACTTCTAAAGACCAATAACAAAATCACGTGATCTGTGTCAGTGGATATAGTGCCCACACTGATAACATTTTTCTTTTCTTTCTTTTCTTCTTTTTTTTTTTACTTTTCTTTCCATTTCCTCCCTTTCTTTCCAATTTCATTAGCATATGGAGATTGCAATGCGAAAGCTCCCAATTTTTCCAGATCAGTAATTATTCTGCGTATGAGCTTAAAATGCCTCCCTCATTTTAGCTTGAGACACTGAGAAGCAACTTTTTTAGGGTCACATAACCACTCCGAATCAGAAATAAGATTTGAACCCAGGCGTTTCTGATTCTGAAACCAGCTTTCTATCCACTATACCATACTGTCTTCTCATACGTTTACCTACCCCCCCAAAAAAAACCACAAAACTTTCTTAACATTCAACTATTTTTAAAAATTTTTTTTAGCAATATTTATTTTAAGCATTCATTATTTCACCACCATTCATATGAACATACTCTTTGGAAATCATTGTTAGGGGGAAGGGGGAGGAAAGAATTCAGCACCCAGATCCAACCTATTACAGATAAACTTCTCCAAACTTAAGACAGTCGACTCTGTGGATAATAGACATAGAGTTGGTTATTGGGCTAGAACTTGTAACATTTCTATTTCCATTGGTAGGACCTGACAAAACTTGCAATCTATTGATGTAACTTTGAATAACCCACAGATACTTCTGTGACACAATGAAACATCAGAGTATGACTTTTCCCCACCAATTGTTGTTTTTCAGTCATTTTTCAGTCATGTCTGACTCTTCATGATCCCATTTGGGGTTTTCATGGCAAAGATATTGAAGTGGTGTCCCTTTTGCTTCTCCAGCTCATTTTACAGGTGAGGAAACTGATGCAAACAAGGTTAAATGACTTGTCCAGGGTAACACAGTATGTAAATGTCTGAGGCCAGATTTGAACTCAGGAAGATGAGTCTTCCTCACTTCAGGCCTGGTACTCTAATGACTGTGCCACCTACTTGCCTTTTCCCACTAATAGACGAGTTGTTAATTGAAGACTCAGGATTCTACAACATTTCATAATGATATTTTAATTTATCATTGTGTTGTAGTGATTCAATGATTGGTGGTAAAATAAAATATTCACTTCTTAAAAGTTAAAAATAGCTATTATCCTAGAATATTTAACTGAAATGAAATAACAAAGAGTGCATGAAATAACAAAGAGTGAAATGAACAGAACCAAGAGAACATTGTATACAGTAACAGCAATATTGTTTTGAGAAAGACTTTGAGCAAAGAATTTATTTTGTCTATTATAAATACCCAAATTAACTATAAAGGACATATTAAGAAAAATGCTATCTGCATCCAGAGAAAGAACTGCTCAAAAGAAGTATGTATAGAATAATTTTACATATATGTATATATAATGTGTATATATGTGTGTGTATATATGTATATACATATACATACACACACACACACACACACACACACACACATATATATATATATATATATATATATATACCTATTTGTGTCTAATGGTAGCCATCTCTAGAGTGGGAGGGGGGTAGGGAATAAAAAAAGAAAAAAATTTACATGATAATTTTATTGTATATTTGGAAGTATATATTGCAAATTGTGCATAGTAGATTTGCAGTTTCACGTACAATTGTCTATATTATGAAAATGCTTCTTTTATTCCATAAATTAAAAATTAAAATTAAAAAAAAATTTAAAGGCTTGGTTTCAAATCCCAACTCTTCCACTCACTATCTCTATGACCTCAAGTAATTCATTTTTCTCATACGTAAAATGAAAGGGTTGAATATAGTTTCTTCCAGTTCTAAATGCTATGAATTGGATTTGCTCAGTTCTCTTGCCCTCTCCCCAATTTTGATGCTAATATCATTTTAATTTTCTGAGTTGTTTTCTTTAGTTTATAGACCTAATAAATGTTCTCTATTGAAGAAGTTCTAAGCATTAGTCGAATACTTGAATATAAGGAATGATGTGTTTAGTTTTGTCTTCTATAGCTTGCTTTCTATTTCGAGAGCCAAGACTCTCAATTTTGGGTAGATACTACAAGCTGGTAGCAGAGTAGGGGCTCTTAAATTTTCTTTGTACCATGGACCCCTTTGGCAGTCTAAGGAAATCTATGGACTCCTTCTCAGAATAAAATTATTAAATGTTATAAGAGGCAAAGCTCAGATGAAGCACCCTTTTAGTTCAGATTTGATATTCACATGAAACAAAGCACTTAAAAGCCATTAAACATTTAACAAAGGAGGTTTGTGTTGCCTTGATGAAGCAATAAGCAACAAAGATACAGTGGCACTTAGCTTCTCTGAAACCAGCTCACCTTGTCTCCATCAGGAAACATATATCATCAGTAGCTCAACAGGATATGGTGACTCCTTTGGTCACTGGCACTAGAGGCCCAGATTCCACATTACTAGAACTTTATTCTCCTAGATCATCAGGAAGTTAAATTAGCTAAGCCAGGTACAATCAGATCCTTGGAGGTAGCTTTGCCTTCTTTTAGATTAAAAACTTCGTTTGATGTAGATGGGAGGAAGAAAGTTGTACCAGGGAAACTCTAGTCCCATTACAAATGCATAAAATAAAATACCTGAGATTACAGAGGAAACCAATTATATTTAAGTACAGTTATAAAAAAAAAAGTTCACAGACCCAAGATTAAGAACCTCTCTTCTAGATCTTTATTACATTTCACAGTTAGGCAATGTATATTGTTCCATCATATTTACCTAAGCAGCTAATTGATTAGCCACAATTGAACCCCTTGCCAAATTGGATATACTTCAATACTTCAATGGACTCTACAATCTCTTTAACATGGCTACTGTCTCCATTAATGCATGATGAAACTCCTCTACCTCTTCTCATCCTGTGAAATTCTTGACAATGTCTGTCCTAATATCTTTGGTAGAGATTTGATCAAATATTCTGGAGACTTCCCTTTTGGTCCTTTTACATGTCATGGTATTAGTACATCACTAGAAAGTAGTCTGGGGGGACGGAGCCAAGATGGCCGAGTGTAAGCAGTGACTTGCTTGAGCTCTCCCCCAAAACCCTCCAAATACCTGTAAAAAAAAAATGGCTCTAAACAAATTCTAAAGCAGCAGAACCTACAAAAGACAGAGTGAAACAAATTTCCAGTCCAAGACAACCTGGATGGTTGATCAGAAAAGTATATCGGGCCGGGTGGGGAGAGGAGTGAAGTTAGGCATGGGCACACAGGCTGCAACGAACCTGGAGCAGGCCTCAGAGGACTGAATCGCGGGCAGCTGTAGTGGTTTCCAGACTTCTCAACCCACCAACACCAAAGACAATTTAGAAGGTCAGTGGGAAAAGTCTGTGACTGCGATGAGAAAGAAGATAGGTCTCAGCGGCCACCGGAGCAGCGGCTGCCTCCTGAGCTTCTGGCCCACAGACTGAGGGGGAATCTAGTGGCTGATCAGAGGGGGATTGCAGGGATCTCTTTGCCAGAGCTGAGGCAGAAATCTCTTGCTTTGCCCATGCTTGGATCTGGGTCACAGTTCTGAGGGGCAGTCCTGGAGCACGGAGGAGCACTGCTGTGGTGGAGCTTGTTGTGGTGGTGGAGAAGAAACACCTCACCCTTTATCATACCACCTTGGAAGAACTAAAAATTTACAGGTCCCTAGAAGTAGCACTGAAAACAGCTGTACAAACTTCTGAAGCTTGGGACATTACACTCTCCACATTGGAAGCAGACTCTTACCTTAACAAAGAGTTTAAAACTCAAGTAATTGGCTGAGATCATGAGTAAGCAGCGCAAAGAGAGTCAGACTATATTATCTTACTTTGGTGACAAAGAAGATCAAAACATACAACCAGAAGAAGACAACAAAGTCAAAGATCCTACATCCAACACCTCCAAGAAAAATATGAATCACTCCCAGGCCTTGAAAGAGCTCAAAAGGAATTTTGGGAAGCAAGTAAGAGAAGTAGAGGAAAAACTGGGAAGAGAAATGAGAGTGATGCAAGAAAATCATGAAAAACAAGTCAACAACTTGCTAAAAGAGACCCAAAAAAATACTGAAGAAAACAATACCTTAAAAAAATAGCCTAACCCAAATGGCAAAAGAGGTCCAAAAAGCCAATGAGGAGAAGAATGCCCTAAAAAGCAAAATTGGCCAAATGGAAAAGGATGTCCAAAAGATTACTGAAGAAAATACTTTCTTAAAAATTAGAATGGAGCAATTGGAAGCTAGTGACTTTATGAGAAATCAAGACACTGTAAAACAAATCCAAAAGAATGAAAAATTAAAAAACAATGTGAAATATCTCATTGAAAAAACAACTGACCTGGAAAATAGATCCAGGAGAGAGAATTTAAAAATTATTGGAGTATCTGAAAGCCATGATCAAAAAAAGAGCCTAGACATCATCTTTCAAGGAATTATCGAGGAAAACTGCCCTGATAGTTTAGAACCAGAGGGCAAAATAGAAATTGAAGGACTCCACCAATCTCCTCCTGAAAGAGATCCCCAAAGGAAAACTCCTAGGAGTATTGTAGCTAAATTCCAGAGTTCCCAGGTAAAGGAGAAAATATTACAAGCAGCCAGAAAAAAACAATTCAAGTATTGTGGAAACACAATCAGGATAACACAAGATTTAGCTGTTTCTACATTAAGGGACCGCAGGGCATGGAATATAATATTCCAGGGGACAAAGAAGATAGGATTACAACCAACTCAGCAAAACTCAGTATAATCCTTCAGGGGAAAAAAAGGCCATTCATTAAAATAGACGACTTTCAAGCATTCTTGATGAAAAGACCAGAGCTGAATAGAAAATTTGACTTTCAAATACAAGACTCAAGTGGACCATGAAGAGGTAAACAGGAAAGAGAAATCATAAGAGACTTATTAAGGTTGAACTATTTACATTCCTGCATGGAAAGATGATATTTGTAACTCATGAGATCTTTGTCAGTATTAGGGTAGTTGGAGGGAAAAAATTATATGTATGTATAGATAGATAGATAGATAGATAGATAGATAGATAGATAGATAGATAGATAGATAGATAGAGGGCACAGGGTGAGTTGAAGTTGAAGGGGTCATATCTGGAGAATAAAATTATTAAGGGGTGAGAGAGGATTGTACTAGGAGAAGGAGAAAGGGAGAGGTAGAACGAGGTAAACTATGTCACAAAAAACAGAAAAGAAAAGGCTCTTACAGTGGAGGGGAAACAGGAGAAGGTGAGAGGGAAGGAGTGAATCTTATTCTCATAGGATTTGACTTAAGGAGGGAATAACATATGCACTCAATTGGGTATGGAAATCTGTCTTACCCTACAGGAAAATGGGGGAGGGGGAGGGGGACAAGAGAGTAGGGGGATGATAGAGAGGAGGGCAGATTGGGAAAGGGGGTAATCAGAAGCAAATACTTCTGAGGACGGACAGGGTCAAAAGAAAGAATAGAATAAATGGGGGAGGGAAGGATAGGATTAAGGGAAATAGAGTTAGTTTTTTACAGCATATCTACTATGGAAGTGTTTTGCATAACTGCACATGTATAACCTATATTGAGTTGCTTGCCTTTTCAATGAGGGTGGGTGAGGACAGAGGAAGGGAGAAAATTTGGAACCCAAAATTTTAAAAACACATGTTTAAAAAAAATGTTTTCACATGCAACTGGGAAATAAGTTATATAGGAAATGGGGTACAGAAATCTATCCTGTCTTACAGGAAAATAGAAGGGGAAGAGGATAAGAGAAGGGGAGAAGAGATAGAAGGGAAGGCAGACTAGGGGAAGGGGTATTCAGAATACATGTCATCTTGGGGTGGGAGGAGAGGTGAGATGGGATAAAAATTTTTAACTCAAAATCTTGTAGAAGTAAATATTGAAAACTAAAAATAAATAAATTTATTAATAAAAAAATTTGAGTGAAAAAAAAGAAAGCAGTCTGGTTGAAATTAGGTTTATACCAACACCTTATTCTATATCCTATTAGGAGATAGGATTACAACCAACTCAGCAAAACTGAGTATAATCCTTCAGGGGAAAAAAAGGTCATTCAGTAAAATAGAGGACTTTCAAGCATTCTTGATGAAAAGACCAGAGCTGAACAATTAGCTCCAAATGAACACGTGAAACAAATCAAAAGGTCATACAAATAATTTAGAGAAAGAAAAAAATAAATTTCACAACTTTGGCTAGGGATGAATTCTTAACTAAGCAGGGAATAGAGGTCAACATAGAATATAAAATGGAAAATTTTGATTATATAAATAGAAAAGCTTTTCCACAAACATCAATATAATTAGAATTACCAAGGAAATAGTTTAAATGGGAAATGCTTTTATAGCATATTTCTGTGATAAGGGTCTGATATCTAAGATATATAAGGTGTTGTGCAAATATATAAGAATAAATTCCATTTCTCAATAAATAAGTGATTGAAAGATATAAGCAGGCAATTTTCTTATAAAGAAAAGCTATCAATGACAATATAAAAAAAAGTTCCAAATTACTATAACAAGAAAAATTTAGATCAAAACAGCTCTGAGATTCCGTCTCACACTGATCAAATTGGGGAAATAGCAATTTTTGAAGGGGCTGAGAGAGAGTAGGGACACTAATGCATGGATGGAACTGTGAGCTGTTCCAATCATTTTGTAAAGCAATTTGCAACTATATCAAAAAGTCACTAAAATATGTGTACACTTTGACCCAGTGATATCACTATTAGCCACACACTCCTAAGAGGTTAAAGACAGAGAAAAAGGACCCATACATTAAAAAAATATTCATAGCTGCACTTTTTTTTTTGAAGCTAAGAACTAGAAATAAATTGGTTGCCCAATATTTGAAGAATGGCTGAACAAACCTGCAGATTTGTATGAACTGAATAGAGTAAAATGAGCATAATCATCAGGGTATTGACAATGAAGTAGTTGATATCTCTCCAATACACATCATGAAGTATTTTCTCAATTACACCATTTTGGAGATCCCCAAAAGATAACACGATTGTTTGTTGTCATTTGTCCTTCATTCTTGAAGAGAGCCAATGACATCAGGAGGGTGATGTCTCAAATGGCAAGTGATTTGGATTTAAGTAAGGCAGAGCTGTGCAAAGTCATCAGCCTCGCTCTCTCCTCCAGAGTCATTGAAGACCAGTGGCAAGACATAGGTCAGGATGACTGCTGAGGGCCCCAGACTGGCAAGCTGGAAACCTACTGATGTCACACCAAAATTTTCTTCAATATACACTGGAGAAGATCCAGAACCACTCTGATGAAACTCTTCTCCCTCTAATCCCATCATCTTGAGAATTTACGATCTTCATCTATCAATATCCAACAAAGCAACCTGTTTACTTTCTTCTTATGCTATATCATGAGCAGAATGAACACTGAAGGTACTTTTTTTTTTTTTTGGCTAGGCAATGGGGTTAAGTGACTTGCCTAAGGTCACACAGCTAGTAAGTGTTAAGTGTCTGAGGCCGGATTTGAACTCAAGTCCTCCTGACTCCAGGGCCAGTGCTCTATCCACTGCGCCACCTAGATGCCCCAGAAGGTACTTTCTACAACATTAGCTTTCTCAAATAAGACCAAGATTTTGTATTTCACAGTTCTCATTCTTAAAAATTTCCTAGATTGCAAGGTAGAAGGCACACAAGCTGCTGTTTGGGGCTTAAGGCCCCTTTGCCCAGTTAAGCACTATTGGTTCCAGAGCAGTCCTATGACAATTCTCCCTTTTGACTACCTTCTTAACTGCTACAATCAGCTATCAAAACACTCCTGGCCAACAGGGCAAGAAAATTCTCAGATACTCTTAAAAACTTTCATCAAGAAAAGAGAGAAAGAACTGATCTATTAATTGTGCACTTTTTGCTTAAAGAAGAATAAAAATGATTTTTGGGAAATAAAGTTAATAAAATACATGTTTAAAAAGGTGTCCACAAGGAAATGGAAAAAGAGAAAAAGAGAGACATTGACTGTTAGGAAAGCAATATAAAAACTGCCCTTCAGATGAATGTGCTACGAGGACCTATTTGAAGATAGAGAAATGACAAAGGCTGATGACAAAGCCCTGACGGCTGCAGGGCATTTCGGTCCATCATTTCATTTGCATGTGAATATTTTAGAGATTAATAGTTAGTAACTGTCATAACTATAAATCAAATATCTACTTGAATATGAGGGTAAGATTAAGGTTCCTAATTTACAAAAAGGTAAATTTTTTGAGCTTTACCCATAAGAGAAAAATTAGTTACTAACTACCAGGAAGTTTTAATTTGAGATACTGGTCAAGTGAAAATGCCAACAGGGAAGTCAGCAGGAAAATAGGCTTTATCTGCTTTCCTATGAGGCTATTGATTGGAAGAGAGGGCTTGCTTTGCTGATTGCTTAAAGAAAAGGCTGGAGCAACAGCTTGGAACTTCATTGGAAGAGAAGTGATTACTTTTGTGGGTTTATTGTCCTCAATCATTTTCTCAGCTTGAGAAAGAGGAAACCTTTCAAAGATCCCTCATTATTCTATATTGTCTTATATGTCTTGAGAAGGAGAAAGAGAGGAGAAAGTCTCTGCATCTGTTTTACTGTAAGAAAAGGCTCGATGTTGATATATGATTGGACAAAGCAGAATCCCATTGGGTGAAGAGCTGTCTGGTCTTCCCTAAGAGAGCCAAACTAAGATGCTTTGCACTTCTCTAGCTTAAGGAAATTGCTTGTCCTTAAAATAGTGTAACACTTTCTCAACATCTTGTTAAGGGTGACTGAGAGTTAAATGGGCTTATAGGGCTTATGGGGAGAGAGAACAAGAATCCATTTCAAAAGCCAGATAGAGATAATACAGAGTGCTATACCTGTTATGCTGATGAATCATAACCTGGTAGTTCTCTACTTCTATTTCCACATTCTGCCTTTTCCCTATACTCTCATTCTCTTTAGAGAGAAATGAATCCACTTTACCAATCTTACTTCTTTTCTTATTTTTTTTTTGTTTCTATTTGACCATTTGTTTTTTAAAAAGAGATTGGATTCTAAAAGGTAACATGATCATTTATGGTATCACTGTTTTGTGTGAGTCCTTGGAGTGAATGCTATCTACAGGGATGCAACTGGATGTTGAGACAAAGAGTTTATTATTGCTGAGAGATAATTGCTAGTGAAATCAGGGGTTAAAGCAATAAAAGAGATATTACTGATTCATGTTGTTATAGATTCCCCCAAACAGAGAAAGGTTAAGTAAACCCAGACTATTACCCCATAACCTAGCAATCTAGTAGTACTTGTGAGGGAAGTATTGCCAGGATATGGTATAAGACATTCCAAATGAGCTGGAAATGGTCTTTCGAGGTGGTGTCCTCATTTCCTCTTTTCCCTCCCATAAAAAATTTTAAAAGGAAACTCATTCCTCAAAGGGGCAGACCTGAAGGCATTAACTAGAGAGAAAGACAAGACTGAAGGGAGAAATGGTGCCACTCTCACAAGGGGACGGTCCACCCAAAAGGGTGTAACTTCTTCCCCTCCTTATTAGCCTTTTGCCTTCTACAACACACTCCTACAACATGCTGAAAACAAATAAATGCAATCAGAAGTGACGGCTAAGCATAAAGCCTCCATGTTTGAAGAGATCACTGAAGGCTGCATTTTGTTCTACTGAGTCTATTTTTTTCCTCTATTCACCAAATAATAAAGAGCAAGATCTTATATTTTCTGTATCTTCCAATCAATTGTATAACTGTGAAAAGAACTTTATTAATAAGTTATAAATGGTTCAATAAGAGAGGGAGTTCCCATGCTGATGAAATCATAGTGTTAGTATATAATCAACAATTAAATTAACTATTTGTTATTTTAAAAAGTTAAGACAAAAACATAAAAGTAGTAGAACATAAAGACTAGATCCTCAGTATAAGACTTCTAAATTTACATTTCTGTTTCGTAACAAGGAGCAAACATTTGGGGCTATTTTAGGGCCCTTGTTTTGCAGTGATCAAATTTGCTAAGTCATTAATGCCCTGAGGCATTCTCTTGCCTTCTCCTCAGTTCATCATAATGTAAGTTTGAAAAGAAAGCTTTGGTCATCAATCAGCTACCTGAATAAGCAAAGTTTTTCAGAGCACAAATCACTGGGGAAAGGAAGGCATAAAAAGCATAAAAAAGCAGGGCCCTTCTACTTTTTCCTTACTTTTTTAATTGATTGGCATTAAGTTCATAAGTCTTTTGAATTTTTATCAACTTCCAAATGAGAAATTGGTTGTAGCAACACATTTTCCTCTCTATCACATACTTTCTTTCATAATCTTTGCTTCACTTTTAACACACTTATATAAGAATAGTTTGAAACCATTTTTCAAGGATCCTGAAGAAAAGTGGACATATTTGGGTAAAGTGGTGAGCCAATGGGATTCTAGAGCTGGAAGGGAACTAAATGATCACCATATCAAAGGGGAAGCCTTCACCTGTTTGTACCTTGGATGTAGAAGCTCAATATCCTATGTGAACTTTGGGTCTGCTAAACTGTATAAGCTTCTCCATTAACTCTTTCTATTTGCTCAGTTCCTCCCTTCCTATGTGGCTAGAATGGCCCTTCATCTTACACCCCAACATCCTATTAATTTCTGTCGTCAAGGAATTTGTTGGCATAAAATTCATCTTGTTGCTGCCCCTATGTTCTCATCCTCATTCACATTAGACTTACTCTGGGGCAGCTAGGTGGTACAGTGGATAGAGCGCTGGCCCTGGAGTCAGGAGGACCTGAGTTCAAATCTGACCTTAGACACATAACACTTAACTAGCTGTGTGACCCTGGGTAAGTCACTTAACCCCATTGCCTAGCCAAAAAACAAAACAAAAAACAATCAAACAAACACATCAGACTTACTCCTCCCTCATCCTCCTACTTCCCCTAACCTTCTTAATATGCCTAATCCTTCGACCACCTCATGCTGTTATCATGCTGGATTTTCTGGACCCCCTCCAATTAATATGCCAATTATCGCTAATATGCTAATTATCATACTACCCTCATTTCTGTCATAAAACACATGCTGTTCTACTCTCCACCCTGCCCATGCTCATTCTTATCCACAGTAACTCTACTCCTCCCCCATCCTCCTAAGTCTAACTTCTTTACTGTGCCTGATCCTGCCACCTTCTCAAGGTATTATTCTATCTTAATCCCTTCCCTGCTAAAATTATAGAAGGAAAACTCTAAACTATAAACCTACTCACCACTCATTCACTCCTTAAACATTTACAATCTGCCTTCCATTCCCATCACTCCACTGAAGTAGTGGGTATGCTTAACTTCATAAGCTTCACCATGAGCTCTCTGCCTATTCATGTTATCCCTTCCCCTGTGGCTAGTGTGGACCTCCAGTTCACATCCAAACATCCTACTCTCCTAATTTCTGTCTGCAGGAATTTACTGACATAAAGCCCATCCTGTTGATACCTCATGCTCTCACCATTATTCACACTAGCCCTATTCCTTCTACTTTCCCTGAATTTCCTACTATGGCTAATCCTGCTACCTCCTCACACTATTATCTTATCTTTCTGAAGCCCTTCACTGCCAAATTTCCAGAAAGAAGAGTCCATACTTACTACCTATACTTTATTATCTCCCATTCACTTCCTAAACTCTTACAATGAGGCTTTTATCCCCAACATTTTACTGAAACAGTTCTCTTAATGTTCACTCTTTATGTTCTTTTTATCACGAAAATCAATGAACTTCCCCTCCTCAATTTTATCCTTCATGAACATTTAATACTATGTAGATCACTCCATACTTCTTGATTCTCTCCCTTCTGGACTTCTATGATGTTGAACTATCATAGTTCTCTTCCCACCTCTCTAAACCACTTGCCTCTCTCTTTCACTTACTTCTCTTCCTCTTCCCCTTTAAAAATAGGAGTTCCCCAGGACTTTGTTCTCAAGTCTTTTCTTGTTTCTCTACGCTCTCTTCCCTGGTGACTTCACACATTCCTCTGGCTTCAACGACCACATGTATATAGATGATTCCCAAGTCTACTACCACTCGACCTATGCCCTGAATGCTAGTTCCATATTCAACTGCCTTTTGGATGGCTTCATGTTCCACAGGCATTACAGACTCAGTTGTGAACAAAATTGAGCTCTTATCTTCCTCTATTTCTATTGATGATGCTTCTATCCTGGTCACCCAGGCTTGTAAACTTGGAGTCAATTGAATGGAATTGAATTTAATCCCTTTTTACCCCTTTTTCCCCCTTATTCAACGCATCCAGTCAGTTGAGAAATCCTGTTAATTCCTTATGCCCATTTGTTGCTCATCTGCCCCCTCTTTTCCACTTTCACTCTACTCTAGTTTAGGTACTGACCAATAAGGCAGATCTCTACGTATTAGCAATGGCAAGAATCTAAGAAGGCAATAACCATGCTGTATTAGAGTTTGTGATTGATAATAAAGGGAACATTAGACATAATCCGACATACACCAATGTTAATACTCATTATGAGGGGATTCAGTGTGGTAGGGAGAAAAGAATTCTAGAAAGACTTAGAAGACCTCAATCCAAACCCAACTCTGCTGCTTACTTTGTGATTAACTTTGGAATAGTCAGTCTCTCTGGAACTGAGTTTTCTCATCCGTAATTAAGGGAGTTGGCCCCAAGTCACTTCTCAGGTCCTTTTCCGATCCTAAAGCTATGATACTATGATCATTTGAGTTTAATCCACCTACGAGAAGGAAATATTTACAATAAAACAACAACAACAATAATATTTTGCTTTTGTCCTTCATTTGCTAAAGCAGATAAAAATTCAGAGCAATATGCTAAGGAGATCTTAAACAACTTTCTTCCTAGAGTGCAAAATACTTGGCTGTCCTATCTAATTTCATTTTGCTCTGAGCCTTCCCTTGAGAATTTGATATCTCTTAGGGTGATTGATGACATGCATTTTCTAGGCTCACACTTCTCCCAAAGAAACCTGACATTGCCAGGTTTTCCTAATGAAAATAAAGCAGGAAGTTAATTATCTAAGAGAGAGAGAGTGGATCTTTGTAGCATGTTATTTCAATTAGTTATCCACACTAATCACATCAAAGAGTTGTTCATCATATCACTTCATTCTGACTATTTGCCTTAGGTTTCATCCTTCCTTAAAAACCAGGGGTTTGAGAAATTGAAAAACAAAAAAGAATCCTATATCTGGCAGGCTCCTCTAAATAGAAATCCCTCTAAATCACCTCAAAAACACACTATCCAACCTTTATCCCAAGGATAGCTAAGACAAACCTAGTTTAATGGAAAAGATAGAGGATATGATTAGGACCTAGAACTGTGGTAGAAACAGGAGTCATTAGACCATATATAATAATCCCAGTGGACCACATATTAAATTAGAAAACCATATATTAATGTTATCCATGTTTTATTATATTTTTATTTTGTTAAATATTTGTCAAAATATATTCCCAAAATATTTCATTTAAATATGGTTCAGGCTGCCCTTGGGAGTGTTTTGGGCTGCATGTACCTGAAGGTGACATGTTTGACACCTCTAACTGACCATACTGAGAGTTTAAGTGTCACATAGTCAGTCTTTGCCTGATTTAAGATTTCAGCCCATATTCCTGGCTTTCTTTCCACTATACTAGGTTGACTCTTAATAAATGAGATAATTAAAATTAATCCTTTCCCTTAAAGTAAATAAAAGACAAATAGCCAGCTCGAAGGAATAGAATTCAACATGAACTCTGTTGGTGTATTTGCAACCTAATTAGAAGAATCTATCATAAAATTACCCAATCGATCATAGAGCATGTTATCAAGAAAATATATGGAGAATATCATTTTAAAGGTGAAAGTATATTTGCTGTATTTCTAAGTATTGTTGAAACCACCTGAAACCACCCCATTTGAGCTCATTGTTTTTCATTAAGCTTTTGTCTAGGGTGAAAACATAATTTAACTATACTTGTTTCTTAAATTTTAATGTGAGTTTATTTGTTGGGTATTTTCAGGATCCAAATATTAAATTTTATTATTTTGACCATCAACAAACATGAACATTCCCATAGACAAAGAACTACATAAAATGAGGAGTATATGAAACTGGAAATCTTTTTTAATGTATAACTCTTTTTTTTAAGTTTATAATAAACTCAGTGTGTTAATTCTGAAGATGTCTTATCTGTATCTCCTCCTGAACTTGATTGTGTTCTCTTCTGGTCAGTTAAAAATATATCTTAGACCCTTTTGTATTTCTTTCTTCTTTGTATTACTATAACTGCTCTCTCTTTCTCTCTCTCTCTCTCTCTCTCTCTCTCTCTTTCTCTCTCCATCTCTGTCTCTGTCTCTCTCTGTCTTTCTCCTCTTCCTCCTCCTGCTGCTTCTCTTTCTCCTCCTTCACTCCACCCCCATAACAACAAAAAAAAAACACCACATAGTTAAACAAAACAAAACCACATGTTGGAAATGTCTGAAAATGTATGCCTCATTGGTCCATCACCAGTTTGTCAAGAGGTTGGGAAACATGCTTTATCATCTATCTTATGAAATCCATACATGGCCATCACATTTATGAGACTTTTTAAGTGTTTCAAAGTTGTTTTTTTTTTCTTTTATTATGATGCATTCATTATGGTGCATGAAATCATTCTGCTGGTTCTACAGCAGTTCATAAAAGTTTTCCCAGGTTTCTCTTAATCTTTCCTTTTTGTCTTCTCTTATGATCTAATAATATTTCACAAAATCCATATACCATAACATATTTCATCATTCCCCAAAGGATATGATGGACATTCCCTTGTTTTCTAGTTCTTAGAGAAAGTGCTGTTAAAAGTAATATTGTACATATGGATCCTTTCTTTTATCTCTTTAGTGTAAAAGTCTAGTGGTAATATCTCTAGACAAAAAGTTAGGCGTAGTTTATTGGCCTTTGAGGGGAATGATTTCAAATTGCTTTGTTGAATGGCTAAAGTAGTTTATAGTTCCACCAGTGGTACATTCCTGCGTCTATTTTCCCATAGCCTCTCCATAATTTTCATTTTCTTTCATTTTTTAGGTCATCTTTGCCAATTTGATAGACATGTTATCTTCATTTACATTTCTTTTATTATTAATGATGTGGAGACTTCTTAGGTGATCGTTAGTACTTTGCATTTCTTCTTTGGATACCTGCCTGTTCAAATTTTTATCTATTGCAGAATGAATGATGTTATATATTTGAATCAATTCCCAATATATTTTGAATATCAAAACTTTTTCAGAGAAATTTGCAATATTTTCCCCTAATTATTTCTCTTCTAATTTAACTGCATTTATTTTGTTTGTTAAAAAAATCTTTACAATTTTATATGATAAAACTTGTCCATTTTATCTCCTCTATTCATCTCTATCCAGCATAGATAGGTCATTGGACGTGGAATAATAAGGACATGAGTTCAAATCCCACCTCGAACACTTAGAATCTCTGCAACCCCAGGCAACTCACCTAAACTCTCTACTTCAGTTTCCTTATCTACAAAATAGGAGGTTAAATTTGATGAAATACAAGGGTACCTTCCTCTTCTAAATATGTGATCCTACATTATTTGTTTTGTCAATAACTCTTCTTCTATACATACTTGTGAAAGGTATCTCCTAATTTGTGTTCAGTTGTTTTCAGTCACATCCAACTCTTTATGAGTCCATTTGGGGTTTTCTTGGCAAAGATACTGGAGTGCTTTGCCATTTCCTTCCCTAGCTCATTTTATAGATGAGGGAAGTGAGGCAAACAGGGTTAAGTGACTTGCCCAGGGTAACACATCTAGTAAATGTTTGAGGCTTGATTTGAACTCACGCATATGAGTCTTCCCGACTCCAGATCTAGCACTCTAACTACTGTGCCACCTAGCTGCCCTATCTCCTAAACTCTTTCTCTAATTTGTTTATGATATGAACTTTTATATCTAGGTCAGGGGTGGGGAATCATGTGACCTTCTAGGTCCTTGGGTGTGACCTTTTGACTGAGTCCAAGTTTTATAGAACAAATACATTTAAGGAGATTTGTTCTGTGAGGTTTGGATTCAGTAGAAGAACTGCACTTGAGGACCTAAAAAGGCCACATGTAATTGATTTTGAGGCCATAGGTTCCCCACTCCTGACTAGGTCATGGAACCATTGTAACTTTTTGTGGTATATGGCATAAGTTATTGTGTGAGGGACTGTTTGATGCCAGCTACTGCAAGATGGGGGTTGTGCCAACATGGGACAGAAACTGGGTACCAGAAAGTAACTGGAGCTCTTGCTCCAGGGGCAGAGGCGGTGCTGGATGGAGCTGTGACAGGCTGGGGAGGAAGCGGGGTTCAGGGAAGTGGCCGGAGCGCGCGTTCCCTAGGCAAGGACTGTACCGCTTGGAGGGGGACGGCAGAGAGCGAACTCTCTCCGTCTGGCCTCGTTCTTTAGGTACTATGCCGACCCCAGACACGTGCCTCCGGTATCTGGACCTGACTTCCTGAGTCACGTATGCTCCCTAGGTATAGCACCAACCCCAGACACCTCCCCCCGGTATCTGGACCCAACTTCCTGCGTCACATGTACTTCTCCGCACTAATCCCTCACGCCTCCTTCCAAATCTCTGGGACCCACTTCCTGTGCCACGTATGCTCCCTTTGTCTGGACACTAGCTGGACATCCCTTTTTTGATATTTGATCCTTGAGGAGTCACTATGGGCGGGCTGAGGAGGAGGGACGAAGAAGGTACTAAAAGGAGCTGCAGGGAGGGGGGGCGGAGTCGGCTTTTGTTCCTGCCCGCACGTGTGCCTTCCTGCCTGGCCTTGCTGTGATGATTATTGAATAAAGTTCAGGTTTTTGCACCCCCCCCCCCCAGATCGGCTCGTTTCTGGTTTTACCCGGGTGGCCTCCGATGATATGGTGAGTATGACCCTGGTTGGCTGAATTGGTTGAAAGAGTGTGCGCGGTTAGGACCGGCACATTATTGCTCTAAGCCTAATTTTGGCCAGATTGCTTTCTAGTTTTCCCAACAGTTTTTCTTGAAAGGTGAGTCCTTACTCCAGTCTTTGTGGTCTTTGAATTTATTGAAAACTCTGCTAATATATTCATTTATGTATTTTGGGTATTTTGGATATCCCATTGGGTATTTTGGGTACCCCAAATCTTCCACTGGTTAATTAAAAAAAACTAGAATAAAATAATATTGATGATTACTCCTTTGTAGCTTTATATTTGGTACTTCTGGATCACATTTCTAGTTTTATTCTATATTTCAAAACTACTGAATTTATAAATTGTTTGAATTAATTTTAAGCTTAATCTATAGGATTCACCAAGTAGATATTACGTCATCTGTGAAGAGAATAATAGCTAGCATTTATTTAGTGCTTTAAGGTTTGCAAAGCACTTTACAAAAATTAACTCATTTGATCCTTACTATGTTGTTGGAAGGTAGATGCTATTATTATCCCTATTTTACAAATGAGAAAACTGAGACAGACAGAAGTGACTCATGTGGGGGTCATACAACTACTATCTGAGGCCCAATTTGGACTGAAGTCTTCCTGACTCCAGGTCTAAGGCTCTATATATTGTTCCACCTGATTCTTTTTTCTTTTTTGTCTGTTCTTATTCTCTCAATTTCTTACTCTTGTTTTATTGCTGTTGCTAGCAGTTGTAGGACTCTATCAAATAATATCAGTGACAGTGAACATCCCATTTTATCCCTGATCTTATTGGAAAGAACTTTAAAATTTCAACAATACAGATAATGCTAGTTCTTATTTCTAGATAGATACAATTGACTATCCTAAGAAATGGTCCTCTCATTCCTATACTCTTTAACATTTTTAACATAAATAGATGTTGTGTTTTATCTAAAAACTTTTTAAAAGTACTTCATCATGTTTGTAGTTTTCCTTAGGTTGAACCAACCCATAATTCTTGGTATAAATTTAACATATAGTCATAGTTCCTTATGGTACTATAACCCCTTTGCTCATATTTTTCGCCATATTTTTAAATCAATATTCATTAAGGACATTGATCTACAATCTTCTTTCTATTATTGATCTCTCCCTAGTTTACATTTTCAGTATCCAGACTTTGTTAGTTCCATAGAAGGAATTTAGTAGAATCCTTTCTTTCCTGTCTTTGCAAACAATTTACATAATATTATAATAAATTGTTCCTTGTATGTTTGTTGGAATTCACTTGATAATACAGCTAGTCCTTTTTTTCCTCCTTGGGAATTTGTTTATAGTTTTGCCAATTTCTTTTTCTAAGATTGGGTTATTTAAATTCACTATTTCCTGATATGTTAATCATGATATTTTATGTATTTGTAATTTTTCATGCATTTTATTATCAGTTTTGTTAGGTTGTGATTGGTCATAATACTTTCTAATCACATCTCTTATTACCTTTTTATTTTGTAATTTTTTTCTTTTTTGATATGGACAATTTGCTTTTCTTCTCTTTTTCAAAATTATTAACTAATGTCTTATCCATTAATCAGTCTTTTTGCAAAACCAGCTCCAAGTCTTATTTACCAATTCAATGGATTTTTTTGCTTTCAATTTTATATTTTTTTTAAATCAGAATTTTTTATTTTGGTGTTTGGTTGGAGTTCTTTGATTTAGTGTATTTCTAGTTTTGGTGAGATCCTGAAAGTGGTTTCTTGGTACTTTCTTGTTGCTTGTAGTATTTTTTTTTCTTTGACCTGGAAGCTCTTGGTGTTAACTGTAACATTCCTGAAAGTTTTTATTTTATACTTTCTTTCAGGAGAAGACTGGTAGTTTCTGACTATTTTAACTTTTCCCACTGGTTCTAATAGATCTGAGCTGTTTTCATCTGGTTCCTTGAAATATAATGTCCAAGTTTTTTTGTAGTTCCTGATTTTCAAGGAGTTTGATGATTCTTAAATGACCTCTCCTCAATCTCTTTTTCATATCAGTTTTTTTAATAGTAAATATCTTGTATTCTTTTTATCTTTTGATTTTATTCTAATATTTCTTATTGTCCCCTAGAGTCATTAAGTTGTTTGATCAATTCTCAAAAATCCACTGTTCGGGTAAAGTTTTCCACCTTTTTTATTAAGCTATTTATTCACCTATCTTTTTTCCCCTTTGAAGCCCTCGTTTCATTTTTGAATCTCTTGCTTCATTTTATTCAGACACTGTTGTAGTCCTTATGGCCAAAGTCATCCCTCCCTTCCTCCACACCCTCAAGTTCTGTTGGAAATTGTGAATTTCCTTTCTTCTTCTAGGTTTACCTTGAGGGGTAAGCTTACCACAATTAAGTGGTGCAGTGGTTAGAGAGCTGGGCCTGAAGTCAAGATTGGAGTTCTAATTCAGCCTGTTTGCCTTGGTTTCCTCAACTATGAACTAGGGATAATTATAGCACCCAACTCCCAGGATTGTTGTGAGGATCAAAAGAGAAAATATTTGTAAAGTGTTTAGCATACAGTGCCCAGCACATAATAGGTGCTTAATAAATTCTTGTCTCCTTCCTTGGTGTTTCTTTAATGTATTCAATATCTCTTTACTGATAACTCCAGCCTTAGTTCCTAGTTTTGGACTTTGTGCCAGGATCAAGCTTTATCTCCTCTTATACTCTTTGATGGTGTAGTCAGGTACTGTTTGGTTTTGACTTCAGTTTCCTAGGAAACCTCTCCTCTCTCTGTAATTAAGCATTGTCATGTTTTAGGTTCCCCTGGATTGTCCTGGCTCATAGCACTGCAGTCTTCATATGTTTCAATGAAGAATCCTCAGAGCAATGATGTCTTTTGATCTAACCCTCCCCCCACACACCCCCATTAGAATACTTTGGGCTTTTGGCTCCCTAGGAAGAGAGAGCTACAAAGTTCAAGTGACCCTAGCATGTCTTTGTTTAGAGAGAGTGCAGTCAGGTTTGCCCTCCTTTTTTTTTTTAACCTTTGCCCATGCTAGTAGTTGGATTGCTATCCAAATATCTGCAGACATCTAGGTGTCTTTTTGTGCAGTTTTGGATAGATGAAAGAACTTTCTATTGGATTTCTTGATCATTATCCAATCTGGTATTCTTTCCAGCTCTTTGCTAGAGAATGCATGGAAGAGCCAAGCTATTCTATAAGCCTTCATGCTGCCTTCTTAACCAGAAGTCAGTTTATTTATTATAATATATATTTACACATGTATGTAGGCATATAGAGTCAGGAAGACCTGAGTTCAAATCTGGCCTCAGACACACAAGTTGTGTGACCCTTGGCAGATCATTTAATCTCTGCTTACCTTAATCCACTGGAGAACAAAATGGGAAACTGAAGAGGGTTTCCTGGACCGGTAAACAAAACTGAAGCCAGGTTCTTTTTGTCAAAGAGAGTTAAGTGAGTCTACAAGGAATCTAAAAGTTTTAAGGTTTTTCTGGGAATTGTAGGTAAACCTCTTCAAAACCACTCTTGTATCTTTACCAAGAAAACCCTATAGAAAGTATTAGCATGCTATGATCCCCGGGGTCACAAAGAGCCAGACATGACTGAACAAATGAAAAACAATAGTTATGTTAGCATATACAAATGATAGTAATAGTTTACCATAACATTTTACCTTAAACTTTTCAGGGTTTTATATAGATTATCTCCTTTTATCCTCACAATGACCTTTTGAGATAGCTGCTTTTATTTTACAAAAGAAGAAACTGAGACTCATAGAGGTTAAGTCAGACAACTAGTAAATATCTAAGACAGGATTTGATCAGAGGTCTTCCAGGCTCCAAGGCCAGTATTCTATCCATTCCACCACACTGCCTCTCTTTATAATGCATCAGATTTAACTCTTTTGACAAATGTATTTTAGCATACTTGGTCTTCTTTGTAATCTCATGTATTTTATTTTATGCATTTAAAAAACATTATTCTAGGAGAAACTAGGTGGTGCAGTGGATAGAGCATCGGCCCTGAAATCAGGAGGACCTGAGTTCAAATCCAGCCTCAGACCCAACACTCAACACTTACTAGCTGTGTGACCCTGGGCAAGTCATTTGACCCCAATTACCTAAAAAAACAAGCAAACAAAAAAAACATTATTCTAAGAAGAAACTCATAGGCTTTATCAGATTTCCAAAAGGGGTACAAGACACAGAAAAGCTTAAAAACTCCTGCTCTATATGTATGGGTGCATGTGTGTTTACATCTATATGTATATATATGTTTACATGTTTAGCCTGAACCTGAACCATTAATTGTTAGACTTCTTTCTAAATTAAATACAATAAATACATATTTATTAAATGACTGCCGTGTTCAAGGCATTGTGCTAGGCATAATAAAATGATTATAAAATTTCCTTTTCATATTTTACACTTAGAGTCTATGACTTAAAAGTGGAGTACCTACTAAAATTTTCATTATGCAAGTATTTAGTATACTTTATGAAAATTTAAAAATATATCCTTATTCAGACATTGCTAGGGCTTGCAAAAGACACTAAAGATCATCTAGTCCAGTCCCCTAATTTGTCAGCTAGATCATGAGATTAAAAAAAAAAAAGATTAACAAAGTGAAGACATAGGAGCAGCTGAGTTTTCCTTATCAAAATAATAATAATAATCTACTTCATTTGATAATGTTTGATTAATAATTCTGTGATGTTAAAACACAAACAAACAAATACACAAACACATGCTTTATGTAAGCTAATAATGCCTGACTCCAGCTAAATCTACTTTGTTTCTACTGGTCCTGATGACCAGGCAAAAGATGTCATCAACTTCTGATATATTGTAGACTCTGAGAAAGAAGAGCAAACTGCTTCTATTTTTTTTTTCTATTTTCCCAGTTAACTCCTATTTATATGTCCTACTTCACACAGACCACAAACTAGTCATAAAAACAATGCTGTCTTCTTCAAAATATTGCAGTCAAATGTGGAATTTTTTTTCAATGTAGGGGAAGGTAGGAAGGATGGAAAATACATTTTTGTTCATTAAAAAAGTTAAATTTTAAAACAAAAAACAAAATGATATGGCACCCAGTGCCCCACTCCCACTACATTTGGCTCCAAGTCTGCAGAAATAAAGTTGTGTATATATAGCTGTCTAAGCTACCCCACAACTTCAGCCTGAAATTCTATTCTGGTCTTGGATTCTGGATTCTGGCCCATGCCTAACCTGAAAGCTCAGGTTCAGAACCACCATCTGTGGGGCTCTCCAGATTATATTTCCTTTGAATAAGAAAACCAGCCTACCACTAAATAGAAAAGAGGCTTGATGAAGGAATTTGAGGCATCATAAGTCAGGGACAGGAGTTGAATCTGTGATCTCTTTGATATGGGAAACCTCCTCTCAATGTGAGTCAGTACCTTTTCTTAGAACAGGTTTCCTTAAACTAGTTTCTGTAACTATACTTGAAAGGGTCTGTGAATTTGAATGGGAATTTGAATTTGAATGGGAAACAATCTCTAATTCAAAATAATTATTTTCCTTTGAAATTCTATGTATTTTATTTTGTTCATTTAAAAACATTATTATGAGGAGTCCATAACTTTACCAGAATATCAAAAGGGTTCATGACATTAAACATATTAAGAATTCCTATCTTAAAGAGTTGCCTAGACAGAGCACTAAGGTAAAAAGATTTGCCCAAGGTCACATAGCCAGTATGTCAGACAAAGGACTTGAAACCAGATCTTGGTGGCTTCGAGATCAGTTCTCCATCCAGTACAATACACAACTTCTTGGCAAGAGAAGTTAAAGCAGTTTCTGATCCCTGGAAATGGTATGTTATACCTGGTATCTAGGAATCAAAAAAAAAGTAAATATAATTTCTCTCGAATTATTAATTTTTGTAAGTCACATAACAAGTTGGCCAATAATAACAATAAGATTGTTTGTTAGGAATCTTAACGATCTTTAGTGGTCCATATCCTTTGGCTTATAGTGGGAAGAAAGGAGAGGGAGAGGGAGAAGGAGATAAGTAGGCTAACCAGCATTCAAATGAGAAAAAAAAGAGCATGCCTAATTTAAATAAACTCCTTTCTCTTTTTAGAATTATTTTTTTTAAATCATGGTTACCTAGTATATTCTAATACTTCTAGGTAAAGGTAAATCAAATTAGAAAAGTATATATCTATATCTCTTTTTAAAGACCATTGGGGAAGATGTTTTAAGCAGTGATTAAATAGTTATTAAGCAATACAAAAATAGCAGTAAGAAAAGTATTTTGACAGTAGTGATGATATTATTAAAAATGAAGAAAATGTTAACTTACTAAAGAGACACATTAGAGAATAATTAATGGATACATTTATAGTTAAAAACAATTGTTTAAAAATTCCTACTTTTACTTTGCTTTATAAGACCTAAAACCTTATTCAGTTAAATTGCACTAATGAGATCCAGGTTCATGTAAAGTTTGAGGGGTACTTCATTATTTGCACATTTCTTCAAATTAGCCTGTCATTTTGTTGTCTTCAACAGTTATATTCATTCATTGGCTAAAAGCAGAATTTTTAATTTACAGATTTTGCTGCATTTTATCAGAGTGCTGCCTATACCAATTCTCGGTAGCTGTACATCCTTCATCCACCCATCTACTGCCTTCATAACCTAAAACTACCAATGCTGCAGCCTTTAATTTAACTAAAGAGCATTGTCATTTGCTTTCATTGTTATAAAGAGTATTCAGCAAGAGTTGCAACCAGTGAGTCACTGATAATTTCATAGCACTTGGCTTTGGGACATGCATCGATATTGCATTTAAGAGAAAGGGTTGGGACAGAGCAGGGCAGGACTGTTTGGCTTCTCAGTGAGGACCTCAAAATGTGGCCTGTACGGTTTAGTGTGACGATGGTCTGGTTCTGAGTTTTGCAGGCTCAGAACTTGATTGTATCAATTCATTTAAAAGTATATTGTAGCAGTGTTGGGGAAAGCATTAGATTGGAGTAAAAACACATGAGTTTACATTCTGTCTTACTATAGATGTGACCTTGAGCAAGTCACCTCTCTGGAATTGTTTCCTCAACTGTAAAATGAGGGTTAGACAAGAGATTATCTCTAAAGTATCTCTGAGCTCTAAATCACAGAATCCAATGGTTCACATTACCTAAACTCATAAGAGACCAGCTTATAAATAAGAATTTTGATTCATTAGTTTGTACTGAGTAAATATTATAATTGCCAAAGATAGCAGGAGAGTGCATACACACAACAGCTGAGAAGTCATGCAAAAGGACACATGTGAAAATAAAATAAATTAATAAAATAAAATAAATTAATCAAAATAAGGTCTTTAAAATAAAATAGACCTGCATGTGGGAACATAGGTCTATAACTGTTCCTTATATTCCTTTTCTTTTGCATTTTAAAGAGACTTCCAATTATGCTTTTTGGGGGGGGGGGGTGGGAGGGAGGGAATAGTAAGACCTCTGTTCTGCTGCAGTAGGATGCCGTATCCTCACTGTAGGTGAACAGCAATGGGCTGTAGGAGCTGGTGGGTTGCTGGTGTCAATGGCCCTTGTATCATCGCAGGGATCAGTGATGTCTCTGTGGAGGTGAGGTAGGACCAGAGAATGAGAGAGAGGTAGGGACAGAGCACACAGAGATAAAGCTGGACCACTTGGTTAGAATGTATAGCTTTTGAAAACTCTACTGGTTGTCAGGCTGGACACAAGAAACATTCTCCTCTTGCTTTCAGTTTCTTACACTGGAACAGGTGCTAGGAATACAGGACCTGACACCAGGAGCTCAGACACCAGCACATCTTCCATTTTCCCTTGGTTATAATCCCAACATTAAGTCAGGGTCCCAGATTTTCATTCCCTTTCCTTGATCTCTCCCAAGACCTATAGGAAACCATAGGTCATACTTTGGGACTATTCTAGCACCTCTGAAAAAAACTGGTGAAGACAAAGAGGTTTCTGTAAGATTTTTGGGCAAAGATCCTCCATGAAAAAAAACACCTTTTGTTGCATTTTTACTATGTTTTACATGTATATGAGCCAAAGTGAATTGGTCAGTTGTATCATATAAGTATATAGGAAGTTGTTGCTTGCAAAGAGAAATTTGAGGTGTCTGGTGAGAGCATAATTTTTTTTCCTCCTATACTTTAATCCTATACTGAACCATATTTTATCATCCCTGTTCTAGATTCAAAATCTGTCCATAATGGGTCATAATGTGACCTCTCACACATCACCTGGAGCCACATGGCTTTCCAGGGTAGAAAAACTTACAGACATGCATCATAGAGACTCTGGAGAGGCAGGACAGTACAGTGGGAAAAGCACTAGATTTGGATTCTGAAGACTTAGGATTTGAATTTTGACTCTGCTCTTTAGACCCTGATCAAGTTGCTTATCTCCTCTGGACCTCAGCTACTCATAAATAAAATTGGTGAGGAGTCCAAGGGTAGGGTGAAGAGAGAACATCTATGATCCTAAATCTACGAACCTAAGAAACTCTCTGGCTGGTGTCTTGAGTATGGTGCTACCTGGTGGACAAATCAAACATTACATTCACCCATTGGGTAATTCATAAAAGGATAGTCAGCTTTTCTGAACCTTAGGGAAAGTGATACAAAAGCTAGTGTGGACTGCTACTGCTACTGAAGTACCACAAGAGTTATATGTGTACCCACAGAGTGCGCATGCAGTCAATACTGAATGTGTCAAATCAGCTACACGTCATCTCTTAGGATGAGTTACATCTGTGTAATCACATATAAATGAGATAATCTCATTCATTTTATGTGAAACAAATGTTTGCTGATTTATGACAAGGTGTAAGATACTGATAGGTGCATCAGATGACGCAAAGATAAATAAGACACTGGCTTTATTCTCAAGGACCTTGCAGCTCTTCTTTTGGACTTAAATGGTAGTACTTTAAGAACTTAAGAGGGTGGTACTTTCTAGTCTTGTACCCAAATTCTGGGGTTTACGTTTCCCTATGTACTGACTATAGTTGATATTTATGGAATTCATTCTTCATTGGAGGATTAAATATTGGGGGTAAAAGTCCAAATTTGACTAAAAAAAATTAGTCAACCTGAGCACTTTATTTGAGTTATAATCTCATTTTATAAATGGGGCTTGAAACATTATGAGGTTAACTAATATCATTTAATCATCTTGAGGTATCATAAGCATTTCCTTTTTTTAAGTGACTAGTCTTTTCATATTGTGCTAAACTGCAAATGGGGCTAATAAAGGCTTACCCTGCCTTATCCATGGTTTTAATATTTTTTCACAAAATTGGTTTCTTTTCTCAATTTCTTTTTCAACAGGCTGTTTTCTATGAAATGTCTGTGTTTAACTGTACTGAAAGAAAGTGCTTGATTGAGGACAGCCATTGACGGCTATTCATTTAAAAGCCACATTATGTTTTATGGCCACTTAAATTTGCCCAGGTGTGAAATGGATTATGAAATGATGATCTGAAGAGAAGATGGGGACTGAATAGCAAGCCATACATTTGGCTCTACTAGAGGGGAAAACTGTATTATTTGACTTGAGGCAGCCATATATGTTGTGACATGTAAACAGCACTCTGCTCCACTAGACAATATTGTCAAGCATTTTACTAAACTAAAACCACTAATGCCAGGGATGATTGAAAAGTAATCTGGACAGGGTTTCAATCCACTGCACAATGTACAACCAAGTCAAATCATCAAACTTACTTGTTTCACCACAGTTTTCTCATATATTCTATATGAAAAAGGAAAAAAAATGCTTTGCTTCAGTGACAGGAATGGGAACAGAGACCTCAGTGCTTGTACTGCTGCACACCCTAAAGTTTTTGTACTTCCTTAAGCCTTATCAAATCTTCTGTTTGGATGGATGGATGGATGAATGGATATTCTGTTTGCATAGAAGGTTATCTTGGGAACAGAAAGAACCAACAAAGAGGAATGTTTGTGCCTATCACTGAGCTTGGCAAATCATTCATCCTAACTTAAATATTAGTCAGGGGTGAAGACCTTCTGTGCAGAGGAGAAGGCAAGTAGCTTGCAAAACATATATAAGCTGCTGCATACTGGTAAAAATTCAAATTAAAGACTATGATAAATGACTCCTGGATACGTGGTAGCCTTTGAAAGGAATAATTCTGTAAAAGCAATAAGCAGCTTAGCCTACCCATATTTGGAGGTCTGAAGCTATGAGGACACGAACTTAAAGCTGCAGAAAACACTTTATTAGTGCTTTAAAAATGCATGTTGGCTTGACAGAATGAAGTATGGTATCAAAACAGCCCCAGATTATTAGCATTAGAGTCTGTAAGTGATGGAGATAACTTCAGAAAATTTCAGTGAAGATAGAGCTTAAGCAACTTATAGCAAGGAGGCCTCCATACTGTGGTGGATATTTCTAGTCTTAGTGGCAACCTACTGAAGTTAGGAGCTTCTTGGTCAGGGTGTTAACTATCTAATAGCTGATCGCCGAAACAATTTTTGGGAATAGAGGATGACCACTTCTGAAATGACAAGTGCAAGCCATAGCTGGGTTTGACAGAAGATAATGACCTTCAGTGAGTACTGACAGTACAGAATTGAAATGAAGGTGATATGCCTATTCAATAGACCTATAAAGTGTCTCAAGTTTTAATGGTTTTAATAACAACCTCCCACTAGAGTATAATAAGAGTTAAGGGTAATCATATCACATTTTAAGTATTTGCCAATATGTGGTTCTGAGTCTCTTGTGTCTTCAGCTTTTTTTTTTTTTTTTTGTGGTGGAACAAATAAATAACTGCCCTATACTTAATCTACATCAAGCATTGAGTGGCTTTTTGGAAGGAACCCTGTTAATCCCTTTTAGGGGAAACTGTAGACGGAATTATACCTATGCTTTGTTTTTAGAAAAATTTCTCAGAATTCAACTGTGAAGTAGGGGCATAATAAGTCAAAAGGAATGAGAATCTGACTTCCTTCACTGAGTCCATGGTCCTGAGGACTGAATCTACTTAGAATGAGTCCAGAGTCTGGATCCCTCAGTGCTAGGGGGATACTCTATTCTCCTGGGCCAGTGAGTCATTACATTAAATCAACAGAGATTCATAAATCTACCTGCAATACCTCTTTCTGTCTTTTCCTAATGTGTCATCTTAACCTTTGTGCCTGTCTCAGTCCATTACTCTGTCTCTTCTCCGCGGTGCTAATAATCGGGAGATTCTATCCCAGATTCTCAATATTGGAAAAAGACTATTTTAGCAGTTCAGTTTCTTGACACTGGTGAAAGACACCCCTGGGGCACCAAAATCAGATTCGAGGGAGTATCTAATCACTCCTGAGAAGTTCTCTGAGTCTGTACCCCCTAATATTCAGGTCAAAAGGGAGAGAGAAATGCAGCAGAGGATTCTGAGGCAGAAGAGAAGACAAGTGGACAAGTCTATTAGAGGTTGCCCAGAAAGTTTTCCCCTACACTGGGGTTACATAAAGAAGTTCTTTAGAAGTGAATTCAAGGATATGCATATGTGGTGCAACATCTTTCTCCAGAGTTGCTTTGTATTTAAAGTTAATCTCATGATGTCCTGTTTTAATGTATGAGTTGTCATATTTTGCAATATGTGCCAAAGTATATAGTAAAGATATTATAGAAATATATGGAAATCTCACACTTGCTTGAATCATGCATTTCCCCTCCTGCGGTGATGCACTGCTAGTAATTCTCCCTTTCCCCACCAACTGTTTTAGAAAATCCTTTAACATATATACATACATACATACACACAAGTATTTGTTATTTTTCACATGTGCTCTACTGAAATAGCATAACCATCCCATGACTATATTTGATTGAATCATATAATAGCTTCTTTTAATTTTAAAATATGGATCAATATGGATCAGGTTTTTTTTTTGGATAAGATAAGAAAAGAATTGTACAAACTGAATTATATATGTGCTGATAGCAGTGAAATACCTCAGACTCTTTGGTTAAGAAGGTCCCTTCCTCCCCACCAAGGTTCTCAGGTATCCTGATTAGAGGGATGAGGTTGGTAAATCTCTCTTCTCTATCTTTGGTTTAAGAACCACTGGTTGTGTTCCTACCATTTTTGAGGGGCCCAGAGATTAGCTCCCCAATTTCATTTAGCCACTTAAAATCTGACTAGATTTTATAAAAGGGTATTTTCCTCAAAGAGATAGCCAGAACAAACATAAATACTTTCTCCAGCTCCCTAGTGTCATAATCTCCATCCCACCCACTCAGCCCAGGGTATATGTGGGATTAGGTTTACAATTTAGGTTACAATGTAGCATCAGTCCTACCAAGTTGAAGTCCAAAGCTATTAGTACAACTTCTTCTGGGCTGATGCCCACGGATCAATGCTTATTACTGCATGGCTGCTAATTGGCTGCAATATTCCACCTGGCTTCCTCAACTCCCCCACTGTTCACAGTCCCTGGTCAGATTGGTAATTTTTCTCTCTTAAATAAGGAAGAATGAATGAAAAGGCCAAATTCCCAATCCTGCTTCTGGAGACCACAGGGCATAAAGGAGCGGAAGTAAGAATCAAGAGGGAGCCCTTTCTCCCTCCCCACTTTCTACATGGTGTGAGTATAGCAGTCCTTCACCTTCAGATGCAAATGTAACCAAAGGATTACATTGTTGAGTCTGGAAGATTCTGAAGAATGAAAGTCAATGGAAAAAAGCTGCTGCTAACACAGAATGTCCATGCATGCTTAATTGTCTCCCTAAAGCAGTCCCCTAGTGTCTTCCATATGTATAATGCCATCTTAGGTGGTCTAGGTACGTGCCAAACCCCCCATTAGAAAAGCACATGAAGATATAAGGCTAACATCAATTTCAGTGTGTTTAATAAACTGATGGCCAATAGAAGTAGACTTAGACTCTAAATTCATATCAATATACTTCCTATTCAAAGCTGTTAAGCATTCCATACAGTGATCTAGTTGAGGCCCTTTTCTGTTCTTCCTCTATACCATTTCATTTGGTGATCTTATCAACACCATGGATTTAATCACCATGTCTACGCTGATTCTCAAATCTACCTATTCAGCCCCAAACTCTCTACTAACCTCCAATCTCACATCTACAACTGCCTTTCAGATATCTTAAATTAAACTTCCAGTAGACATCTTAAACTCAACATATCTAAACAGAACTCATTATTCCTCCCCTTAAATTTTCCCTACCTCCGACCTTTTCTATTAATGTAGAGCCAACACCATCCTCCCAGTCCCTCAGTCTCCCAACCTATGAGTAATTCTGCATTTCTTACTATCTCTCACTCTCCCACCCCCACTCCCAAATATCCAAGGTGTTGCCAAGGCCTATTACTTCACCTTGCAACATCTCTAGAATATGCTCCCTTCTGTTCTCTGACACTGCTAGCATTCTAGTGTAAGCCCTCATCACCTAATGCCTTGATTACTTAAATAACCTCAGTCTGTCTCCACTCCATTCCGTTTTCCATTCAACCACTAAATTGATTTTCCTAAAATGGAAGTCTGATAATGTTACTCCCTACTCAGTAAATTCCAGCAACTCCCTATTGCCTCCAGGAGAAATGCAAAATGTTCTATTTGATATTCAAAGCCCTTCATAACCTAGAGGGCTCCTACTGTTCTACACTATTTCATCCAACGTTTTTGGCCTCCTGGTTGTTCCACAAACAAGATACTTTATTGGCTCTAGGCGTTCTCTCTGGCTGTCTCCCACTCCTGACACACTCTCCTTCCTGTACTCAGACTACTGACCCCCATCCCGGCTTCCTTTAAGTTTCAACTAAAATCTCACCTTCTACAGAAAGTCTTCTTAATTCCAGTGCCTTTCCTCCATTAATATTTCCCATTCATCCAATTTGTAACTTGCTTTGTATGTGTTTGAATGCTGTCTTTCCCATTACCTTGTAGGCTCCTTGAGGGCAGGGACTGTCTTTTGCCTCTTTTGTATACCTAGTGCTTAGCACAGTGTTTGTACTAGCACTTATTAAGTGTTTGATAAATGTTTATTGATTGATACACACACATACACACAAAGTACATTAGGATTCCAGTCTCAGTTATCTAATAGCAGTAGTCTCCAAAGTGAGGGCTATGGCCTCCTAAGAGACCATGGCAGGACCCCAAGAGATTTGTGATTAACCAGAGGGTGGGACTATGAGTTTCAGAACATATTTTTTTTACAATAGCCAGTCATGAGACTACATCTACCCTGATCTTCCAACAATCCCTTACTCTGCCTTCTGTTATTCAAGCTTTTCCCTCTTCAAAGCTAGGCATAGCTCTCTCCAGGTAGTTATAAACTAACTGTTAGCCAGACACCCATGACAGCAGTTGTCTAGGTGTCATTAATAAAATTTTCTCCCCCTTCTTCCAAGTATATCTATTCATGTCTTCCAGATCACCTTATGGTTATGGAGGATGACTCTCATTGGGCATATTATAAGCTTGGGACAATGACTGGTAAGTAAGAGCCCTTCTTTCCTTCCTTTTCACTATGAATGAGAAAGAATTAATTGAATAGAATAAACAGCTATAAATGAGTTGTGATCTGTATCTCAGACTTCCTTGCATTATTTTCCACCCAAACAAAGAAAGAGGAAAAAAAAACCTTACTACCATCAAGAAGCTCACAATTCACCAAGGCAAATTCTTTCAGTAATTTCTTATGAAACTTGTAATATGAGGGAGTGGTTTAATTTTCTGTTCCGCATGATCATCCTATGTTTAACAGTAACTTTGAAGCCTTTAACTGGCATCAGGCTTCTTGCAAAAGCTTCTCCATGAAGGCAAAAGGAGTTTTTATGATGGCAAAATAAGAAAAACAAAACAAAAACAGTTCTGATTGGTTTGCTTGAAGTACATACATTTACTAGTATGAAGCTCAAAAATTGCATATAACAATATATGTATAATAAATCATTGTTTCTTTACATGTCACTTAAATCTCCACAATGCATCCAAACATTGTAGATATGTTATCAAAACAAGGTAGAGCATCATTGATGATCAGTCATTTTAACTTGTCAGAAATGGACTATCAATTGTTAATTGACTGACTTTTTTATCATAAAAAATATTGCACTATAATGGACATTTGTTCATGGCATCCACAATCAGGAGCACTGTCAGAAATTATTAAGAATTTTTTTTTCATTTAAAAAGCTTTTTTGGTTGTAGTTTTGTGCAAAGCCACAATTAAATAATTTTGGATTTGATTATTCAAATTGAGTTTTGAGGAGACTGTCACTATGCTTTGCCATAAGGGGGTCATATTTTTAGTACGTGTTGACAAAGATTAGAAATAAACCTTTCTCAAAACTGTAAGCATTTTAAGTTGACTTCTAAGTGGTCTCCTAGCTTTCATCAGAGAAAAATGTCAACAGTTGTTGCTTCATTGCACTTAAATTATGGAACCATTATTCTTATTTATAAAGATAAACTTGACTACATTCAAAAATATATTAGTAGATTGCCTTTCATTAAAACAACCATAAAGAACAACTCAACAATGAGATGTTGACGATTGCTCTTTGTTTGCTACATCACTGGGGAACAAGAAGCAGCAGTAAAAGCAAAATACTGCATCTTTTACAGGCAATATTGTAACCACCTATACCTTCAATTTATTAAATACATACAAGGTGCTAAACACTAGAGAAACTTAATAAATTCTTGTTGACTTCACTTGATGATGATGATGATGATAATGATGATGATGATATAACAATCAGGAGCGTTATCCATAAACTAAATTCATTCAAGTCCATGTTTGCTCTCCCCACTTATTATCCAGATAGTAGTAAAAGTGATTAAAACTTGTCAAACTCCAATTATAGTAGTAGGCCACAAGGTGGCGCAGTGGACAGAACACTGGACCTAGAGTCAGAGGAGTCCAAAAGGTGACCTCATATACTGTGGAACCCTGAGCAAGTAACTTAGCCTTCATTTGCTTCAATTCCTCATCTATAAGACAGCTATAATAATAGCACCAGCCCCCAACGGTTGTAGTGATGTTCAAATAAGATAATACTTGCCAAGTGCTTTGTAAATCTTAAAGCACTATATAAATGTTAGTTATTGAGAAGGATATGGTCATATACTGAAGTATATTTGGTCATAACAAAAAGTGACCTAGAATATTTTCATTTCTATTTTCAGTGATAGGATGAAAAGAGGTAGAGAGAATGAAACATAATCCTCCTAGTTTAGAAAAAAAAAAGCAACACTTTTACTGATGATATGCTTGAGTCCTACTATCAGCAGGATACAAAAAAGGAGCAAGAGAGAATACTTCATTTCACTTACTCCTAGACTCAGTGACTACCAACATTGACCAATGATTTAAATAGGAAAATTGTAAAATCATGACTCTAGTGGGCTGCTGAGCCTATACATTGGCAGAGCTGATATAATTATCTTTACTTACAATTTTAAAGTATTCTTGTATGAGTTGGAACCTAAAACCAGTTGGCTTCAGGTAATGTTGGATCTGTTTGTTTCTAAGGGTTGCATTACGAACACATACAGAGGATGCTTAAGTTTCAAGTCTTTTACAATCTATTTGGTGCTTTGAAGTCTTATTTGTTATAACCTCTTTAAGTATATGAGTCTTTTCAAAACTAATATGTATAAAAATCTTAGTAAAAAGTATTCTATGTTGAACAAAATTTGGCTTTGTTAGTTAATTACAATGATATCATCGATGAATTCTAGACCATAAACAACTGGTGAGTGACATTTCATTCAAAAAATGTATTCTGTTTTGATCAATCTAGTGATAACTTGATAATAATGTGATAACTTGTGATCAATCTCAGGATAACTCATGATCTGATTAAAGGTAAAGCTCATGAAAACATATTGTAGTGTTATACATACCTAGTTATTATACTATATAATATATATACACTACACATATTAGACTATATGTATCATATATATACTATATATTATACTATAGCAAATTTGTGGAATTTTTTGTCTTATTTTTAAAATAAAGGTTAGTTGTTTAAAAAATTAAGTAAAATTGTGTTTTAATTTCTTTTCTGACAAGTTAAAATGTCCTTTATGGATAAGTATTTGATGGGGGAGGTGGGGTGCTGGTCTTAGAGACAGGAATATATTGAGCTTGGCTTCAGACACTAGCTATGTGAGCCTGAACAAGTCAGTCAAATGCTATTAGCCTCAGTTTTCTCACCTGAAAAATGGAGATAATAATAGTACCTACCTCAGCATTGTTATAAAGATCACATGAGATAACATATGTAAAGTGCTTTGCAAACCTTAAACTATCTAAATTCTATATAAGGAAGTAAACATAATTGCTTAGGGGTGCATCCTAAGTAAATATGCTGTGAATGCCTATAGGTGGGCTCATTGCCAAGGCTTGCTTTCAGTCAGGGTATTCAAGGGCAAAAGATTGTCTGAAAACAGCTAAGTTATTTTTATGTGTTTCAGAGAGCAGAGTGTGAGGATAGAGTGAGACAGGAGCTATAGGATATTTATGGTCTGGGTAGCCAATTGAATGCATACATTCTTTCTATGTATTATTTGCATAATCTCTTTCAACTCAATAAACACTTATTAAATATCTACTATATGCAGAGCATTGCATTTGGTACACAAAGTTTAAGTCCCAGCCCTAATAGAATTTATACCCTGGCATCAAGGGAGCTATGGTGTCTATGTTCCTTAGGTACAAGTCTCTTTAAGTTGGCAGTCTGAAGTCTAGAAGTCAGTGCATCTGTCCTTTGAAGAAGGGGCTAGGATGAATGGCTAAAATGCCTAAAATCAGAGAGGCAAGGAATATGTCAGTTTTAAGTAGAAAAGACTCAATTGGAACCTCAGGCAAGCTGAACAGAGTAGAAATGCATTCCTGCAGATAATGTCCAGAGCTTTCATTTCACCAAATACATTCTAACCTATCATATTGTAGGATCTTTCTGCACATACCAGCAGTATTCATATTGCATTTTATAGCTAGTTTATCCTGGAGCAGGGGTTTTTGACATTTTAGTGGGGTAACAGGCTTCTTTGGCTGTCTAGAGGAGCCTATGGACCCACTTCTCAGAAAAATGTTTATAAATGCACCAAATAAAATATATAGGATTATAATTATATTATGTTCAACTGTATTGAAATAAAGATTATATATGTGTGCATGTTTTTCCCCATCCAAGTTTGTAGACCATGAAATCTATCTATAATTACCCTGAAATCTGTCCACAGACATGTGGACCCCATATTAAGAACCTCAGATCTACAGCCTCTGCAAAAATCTCCCTATTCTGGATTCAAATTCCCATTTGATAGTCATATCACCACAAACCCTTCAGGGACTTTACAAAATAGAACCTCAGGTTCTTTCACCTTGTCACAAAGGATGCACAGTCCATATCAAATGTTCCCTTCTTTACTCTATTCTGCCATCTGTCCATACTACTAAGAGTTGGTGCCATAAGGCAGTATAGTGAAATGTCAAAGAACACTTTTCTTTTTAAATGAACTGTCACTGTTGATTAGCCTCATTTAAAATGAGTTCACTTAGGGAGATAGTCATAATGACAAATTTAGTTTTCATGTTCCTGTGACCTTAGGTACCTTGCTCCTTTATTTCTATTCATCTCCATGTCAGGGACTGGCTACAGTCTTGTCTAACCATTAGTGTGACTAAGCTAATTCTTTTCAAACCTTTTTAATTGGGAAAATAATCAAGTATAAACTGGGTACATGAACTAATGAAATGATGTTATCTCCCAGAGGATCAATGTTGAGCCTCAGTGTATAAAGTTCATTGTGTAGAGGATAAGAATTAAAAAAAAAACCCACCAAAATATAAGAAATTAGAGGAATACAGAGAAAACTATTATTAACTTTAAAATAATTAACTTTTAAAATAACTTTCAAATTAACTTATAATAACTAAAACACTTTTTTATGATACTATAGGTGTCCAAGTCTAGTACTATAATTAACTATGTAATAATAAAGACTTCACAAATGTAATAGGGGTTTGGGCACATGCCTAGGCCACCTAAGATAGCATCACTCACCCAGAAGACACTAGGTGACTACTGGTTTTGGGAGATGGAAGTACAGGAAAACACAAGGACATTCTTCACTGGCCTAGGATGTAGTTGAGAATACCATTTTTTCCCCAGCCAGAATTGTCAGCATTTTTTAAATGATTTGACTCAGCAATGGAAAGGGCTTTTGCTACATCCATATCTGAAGGTGGAGGATATGTAGGATGTCCAGGGAAGATAAGCACCTCTGGTAGGAAGCCCTTTTCTTTTCTTTTTTTTTTTTTAATGGTAATTTTTTATTTATTTTTTTTTGTTTTCAACATTTACTTCCACAAGATTTTGAGTTCCAAATTTTCACCCCATCTCACCCCTTCCCCCACCCCAAGCTGGCATGCATTCTAAATACCCCTTCCTCTAGTCTGCCTTCCCTTCTATCTCTCCCGCCCCCTTCTCTTCTCCCCTTCCCCTTCAATTTTCCTGTAGGGCAGGATGGATTTCTGTGCCCCATTTACTGTATTTCTTATTTCCCAGTTGCATGTGAAAACATTTTTTTTAAACATGTTTTTAAAACTTTGGGTTCCAAATTTTCTCCCTTCCTACCTCCCCACCCACCTTCATTGATAAGGCAAGTAACTAAATATAGGTTATATATGTGCAGTTATGCAAAACACTTCTATAGTAGACGTGCTGTGAAAAACTAACTCTGTTTCCCTTAATCCTATCCTGCCCACTCATTTATTCTATTCTTTCTTTTGACTCTGTCCCTCCTCCAAAGTATTTGCTTCTGATTACTCCCTTTCCCAATCTGCCCTCCTCTCTATCATTACCCTACTCTCTTGTCCCCTCCCCCCCCGTTTTCCTGTAGGGTAAGACAGATTTCCATACCCAATTGAGTGTGTATGTTATTTCCTCCTTAAGTCAAATCCTATGAGAATAAGATTCACTCATTCCCTCTCACCTTCCCCCTTTTCCCCTCCACTGTAAGAGCCTTTTCTTTTCTGTTTTTTTTTGTAGGATAATTTATTCCATTCTATCTCTCCCTTTCTCCTTCTCCTAGTATATTCCTCTCCCACCCCTTAATTTTATTCTCCATATATGACCCCTTCATTTTCAATTCACCCTGTGCCCTCTATCTATCTATCTATCTATATCTATATGTACATACATATAATTTTTTCCCCTCCAACTACCCTAATACTGACAAAGGTCTAATGAGTTACAAATATCATCTTTCCATGCAGGAATATAAACAGTTCAACCTTAATAAGTCTCTTATGACTTTCTCTTTCCTGTTTACCTCTTCATATTCCGCTTGAGTCCTGTATTTGAAAATCAAACTTTCTATTCAACTCTGGTCTTTTCATCAAGAATGCTTGAAAGCCCTCTATTTCACTGAATGACCATGTTTTCCCCTGCAGGACTATACTCAGTTTTGCTGGGTAGGTGATTCTTGGTTGTAATCCTATCTCCTTTGCTCTCCAGAATATTGTATTCCATGCCTTGCGGTCCCTTAATGTAGAAGCAGCTAACTCTTGTGTTATCCTGATTGTGTTTCCACAGTACTTGAATTGTTTCTTTCTGGCTATATTTTCTCCTTGACCTGGGAACTCTGGAATTTGGCTACAATATTCCTAGGAATTTTCCTTCGGGGAGCTCTTTCAGGAGGAGATCGGTGGATTCTTTCAATTTCTATTTTGCCCTCTGGTTCTAAAATATCAGGACAGTTTTCCTGGATAATTCCTTGAAAGATGATGTCTAGGCTCTTTTTTTGATCATGGCTTTCAGATACTCCAATAATTTTTAAGTTCTCTCTCCTGGATTTATTTTCCAGGTCAGTTGTTTTTCCAATGAGATAGTTCACATTCTCTTCTATTTTTTCATTCTTTTGGATTAGTTTTACAGTGCCTTGATTTCTCAAATTGTCTCTAGCTTCCAATTGCTCCATTCTAATTTTTAAGGAAGTATTTTCTTCAGTAATCTTTTGGACTTCCTTTTCCATTTGGCTAATTTTGCTTTTTAGGGCATTCTTCTCCTCATTGGCTTTTTGGACCTCTTTTGCCATTTGGGTTAGGCTATTTTTTAAGGTGTTATTTTCTTCAGTATTTTTTTGGCTCTCCTTTAGCATCTCTCTCAGTGTTTCCTCTACTTCTCTTATTTACTTCTCACAATCCTTTTTGAGCTCTTCCATGGCCTGGGACCAATTCATATTTTTCTTGAAGGCTTTGGATGTAGGAGCTTTGGCTTTATTGTCTTCTTCTGGTTGTGTGTTTTGATCTTCTTTGTCACCAAAGTAAGACAATATAGTCTGACTCTTTTTGCGCTGCTTGCTCATGATCCCAGCCAATTACTTGAGTTATAAAGTCTTTGTTAAGGTAGGAGTCTGTTTCCAGTGTGGAGAATGTACTGTTCCAAGCTTCAGGGGTTTTGTGCAGCTGTTTTCAGAGATACTTCTAGGAACCTGTAAATTTTCAGTTCTTCTAAGGTGGTATGATCAAGGGCAAGGTGTTTACTCCTTTCCTGACCTGTGCTCTGGTCCATGAGCAACCACAAGCACTCTTTTCTGTCTTGGAACGGTGAGGAAGATTTCCTCTCCACAGCCACTACAAGCTCCACCACGCCAGTGCTCCTCCTCGCCCCAGGACAACCACCCAGAACTGTGACCCAGATCCAAGAACGGGCAAAGCAAGAGAATCTTGCACCAGCAGAGAAATCCCTGCAATCCCCCTCTGATCAGTCACTTGATTTCCCCCTCAGTCTGTGGGCCAGAAACTCAGGAGGCAGCTGCCACCCCGGGGCCGAGCTCAGGGAATGGAGCTGGGACCCTGTGTTTCTCTCCTACCACAGAAACAGACTTTTCCCACTGACCTTCTGTCTTTGGCATTCATGGGTCGAGAAGTCTGGAAACCACCACAGCTGCCTGTGATTCAGTCCTCTGAGGCCTGTTCTATGTTCACTGTGGCCTGTGCACCCACACCAAACTGCATTCCTCTCTCAGCCTGGCGCAATATAGCTTTCAGATCAACCATCCAGATTATCTTGGGCTGGAAATTTGTTTCACTTTGTCTTTTTGTGGATTCTGCTGCTTTAGAATTTGTTTAGAGCTATTGTTTATAGGTATTTGGAGGGGTTTGGGGGAGAGTTCAAGCAAGTCACTGCTTTTTAGATGCTTTTTTCTTAATAGAAAGGTGGGCACTCCTATGAAAAGGAAACCAGAATTTTTTACTCCAAGACTGAAATAAATTGCCTCCTGTTCATGAAAAATCAAGTTGCTGACAAAAATGAATTTCAGTGGTAATGAGAAGAGAGATACAAAATCATCAGGCAGTAGGCAGGTTTATGTTAATAGGAGGAAATAAAGGTAAAAGTGGGGAGAGGTCAAGGATAAATAGCAACTATGCTCCCAGTACAGCAGAGGTTCCTGAAACAAAAAAGGATGAACAGCAGTCCACAGTATCACAAACCTGATACCATTTTTGAAGAATTGGTTGAAGTGGCAGCAATAAGCTTTAGGGAGCTCAATATTTCAAAAACCTCTATGGAAATGTTGCTATATACTTTAGACATAGCCTTGGATTGTCTGCTCCCTTTGTCTCTGGTCTCATCCAAGCTTTTGCTTCTAAGGTTTCATCAATATTACACATTTAATCTGACAGCCACGCTATATCACAGGTACATAGCTTCCCAGCATTTGCCTTCGGTGAGTGATCAGTTGCCTAGAAAACTGAATACTTAAGGCAGTAATGCAGAAAAAAAAAGTGCAAAAAAAGCTTTTCCATTTAATTTAGTCATGTTATCTACTAAATGACTTGTCTAGAGTCACATACCAAGCAAGCTCATCAGAGGTGGGATTTGTCTTCTTAACTCCAAGGCCAACCTTCTCTTCATGATGATATGCTGCCTCTTAAATGGTTAATAAATTTGTGTACATATGAATAAAATAAATACTATTTCTTTTTCATTTTTGGAGACTCAGGACTTAAGCAGTTCTGTGTGGAGCCATATGCATAGTATAGGAGCAAGTATTCATAGGATTATAGATTTAGAGCTATTAGAGATCTTAGAGGCCATTTAGTCCAAAACCTTACTTTAAAGCTGGGGTTCTTTAATAAATTTTGTGTCATGGATCCCTTTGGTAGTCCAGTAAAGCCCTTCTCAGATTAATGTTTTTAAATGTATTAAATAATATACATGGGATTTAAAGGAACCAGTTACATTTAAATAGTTACAAAATTTTTAAAAAATGAAGAAGTTCGTGGACCCCTAGCAAAGAACCCCTGATTTACAGTTAAGGAAGCTGAGGCCTAGAGAAGTTCAGTGAACTTTCTCAAAGTAGGGAGTAGCAAACTGAGATTTGAATTCAAACCCTCTGGCTATATCCAGTGTTCTTTCCACTGTACCATGCTGCTTCAGAAGACTTAGGATTATGTCTTCACTCCACCATTTAAGAGCTATGTGCTGTTAGTCAAGTAACTATCCTTCTGAACCTCAGTTTCTTCATCTGTAAAATGAAGATTAAAAAAATACATGTTTTTCCTTCCTCCCCTGTGTCCGTATCAAATGTGTATTTGAAGACCAAGGGGAAAGGTGCCCATATCATGGGGAAAGAAGGAACAAAGTTTGGAGAGCAATAAAGTCATAAATATGACTAGCCTGAGCCTTTCTTTAAAATGGATGTTCCAGGGGCAGCTAGGTGGTGAAATGGATAAAGCTCTGGCCTTTGAGTCAGGAGGACCTGAATTCAAATCCGCCCTCAGACACTTAATACTTACTAGCTGTGTGACTCCAGACAAGTCACTTAACCCCGATTGCCTCACAGGACAAAAAAATAAAATAAAATAAAATGGATATTCCGCTATGCCTGGAGGGCAACTAAATTGTGCATAACCTTTAATCCAGCAATACCACGACTGTGTCTGTATTACAAAGATATCATAAAAAAGGACCCACATATACAAAAATATTTATAGCAGCTCTTTTTGTGGTGACAAAGAATTGGAAATTGAGGAAATGAACAATGTTGCTGTTATTGTGTACAGTGTTCTACTGGTTCTGCTCACTTCACTCAGCATCAGTTCATCTAAGACTTTCCAGGTTTTTCTGAAACCCATCTGCTTATCATTTCTTATGGAACAATAATATTCCATTACATTCATATACCACAACTTGTTCAACTATTCCCCAGTTGATGGGCATCCCCTCAATTGCTATTTACTTCTCCAGTTCATTTTACAGATGAAGAAACTGAGGTAAACAGAGTTAAGTAAATTACTCAGGGTTCCACAGCTAGTAAGTGTCTGAGGTTGGGTTTGAACTCATGAAGGTGAACTCATGAAGATGAACAATTATTATTTACTTTCACTCTGAACCATCAGGACCCAAAAAATAGCCATTTGGTGCTTGGGTAGGAACCTATTGTTTTTCTTTTGATACAAACTCTGAGGATCTTCACTTCCCAGTTTGATTTTTTTTAATTTTTTGATTAGAGTTCAATGAATTATTGAGATAAGACTGATATAGCAATAGACATCACCTTCCTATCACCCTTTGCTCTATATTCAAAACTAGGCTCCAAAAGGTGCCTACTCTACTCACATAGAGATTCTATAACCACTCTTCGCAACATGTGCACATGTTGATAAACTATTTAGTCAAGAAGTTACTAGGAAAATTGGGCTTACAATTAAATTTTTCACTCTACCTCCAGGGCCTTTGATTTCACTGGGCACTTAGCCATATCACCTATGTGACCTTGTTTCTTGGCATCAGCTGAGATGTTAGACTGCATGTTAAACAAAAAATAAAATTGTGCTTTCTCTTGGCACCCCTTGGAGAATGCAGACTTGTAGTCAACACAAATGGAATTTATACCTTTGTTCAAAAAAAAATGAGACTATGGAACTAGAAAGGCAGTGTGCCAAAGTTAGTCTATGTCTATCCTTTTTGATTACAAAATTTTATTTTCCAGAACACAAAGTACTTAACAACTGTATTTTCTATTGACTTTGAATTATGTCTTGTTAACAGGAAAAGTTTTCACAAACTTTTTTTTTGGTTTGAAACAAGATGTAAGAGGCCAATCTCACTTCAGGAAAGAATCTCAGAAGACATGAGTGGGTCTACCAGAGTCTCTATTCTCAGCTAGCTACAGTAGAAGTTTAGGTGAGTTTTCCTTTGGGTGAGATCCAGCTTAGTTTCTCTTGGCTGAACTAAATTATCTTGTTCCCAGTGGGAGAGCTCCTTCAATGGGTATTGTCTGGTATATAATCTCCTATGTATACCTTCACTGATTTTTTTGTTTTGCTACCTATTTGCTACCTACATGGGTTTCTTTGCTATGTTCTATGTGTGTTCAATGTGGAGGTGGTATTTAGTGGGGAAAAGCCTTTGATATAGAGCTTCCAAAATGGCAAGGAGATCTGAATTTAGATGGAACCCAATCATACTTTAAGGGAGCAGATAGATATAGTTCTAGTCCAGTACCGACCCCCCTCTCTGAGGAGAGCAGAGCAGTCTCTGGTCCCAAAAATCCTGCTTCCTGTCCTGGCAGGAATGAAGTGTCCCTTGGAAAAGGATAGGGGGAGAAGAGGCTATTCTATGTCTATTCTGCCTCCCTTTGAACCACACAAAGACATACCCTTGCCACAAGCACCCTACATATGTGGGGCCTGATCTTCAGTTACATAAATATCAGGTGCCTTAGTTATTTTGGATACAGATTTATGATTTCATTGTTACGGGGAACATTTAGTGAGGAAATGCCTTTTATTAGATGCAGACTGGCAACTCTTCTGTAAATTATAGTCTTGGAGAATAACCTGGGGCACTCAAAAGTAAGTAACTTGCCCAGGGGCACACCTCCAGTATATGTCAGAGGCAGGACTTTAACCCCAGTCTTTTTTACTCTAAAGTTAACACTATGCAGTATCCCTTGCTACCTCTCATTATTAATAATGGTCTCAAATTCAAATTCCAAGTTTGTTCTAAGAACATGTAGTCTATTAATTTTTCTATGATTTAAATCTTTATTTTGTTTCACAAAGACCAGATACCCCACATAGAAGTGATCTATTCCTCTTTCCTTTGAACTCTTTTTGTTGTTCATTCTTCATTTTCTTTTTTTTTGGTGAGGCAATTGGGGTTAAGTGACTTGCCCAGTGTCACACAACTAGTAAGTGTTATGTGTCTGAGGCCTGATTTGAACTCAGGTCCTCCTAACTTAAGGGCTGGTGCTCTACCACTGTGCCACCTAGCTGCCCCTCATTCTTCATTTTCAAAGAGAACCAATGATATCAGGGGATGATGTCTTAACTTGTGCATAAATTGGATTTCAGTGAGGCAAAGTTGCACAGAGTCATCAGCATCACTCTCTATTCCTCAAGAATTGAATTCCAGTGACAAGACAAAAGTTAAGACCACCAGCGATGGCCCAGGATGCAGTGGATGACCTTGGGATCTTCTATTGTCTAACCTAGCTCAAAGTACTCCACAGTGCCTGCTTCAGTTGCCTTCATGGCCATTGGAACAAATTGTTCTCATCTGCCCATTCCATCAGGGGAAGTCTTCACATGCTTGGGATAGACAGCCCCACTAACTCATTGACAGATCTGAGGCCTCTAAACTCTAATAGCAGAGTGAACGTCTATTCTATACCTTCAAAGTATAACTAGTGGTATGGTTATTTGTATATGTGTTTTACTTCCTCTACTAGATTATAAGTTCTATAATGATAGAGACCATCTCATATTTTTCCTTATTTACCCAACACTCAGAAAAGTAACTTACTCAAACCTTGTGTTCAACAAATATTTATTGATTGAATGTTCCTGATTGAATTGCTGACCTGATGAATTAATAATAGCTCATCTATTTTTGTCATCTTCAGCACCCATAAAAATTTTGGAAGAAGCAAACTTTAGAAAGCCTATCTTGGTAAAATAAATAAATAAATAAACAGAAGGAAGGCTAGAATGGATGGAAGAAGGGGGAAGAAAAAACAAACTACAAAAGATATGGAGAGTAATAACATATTTGATCAAATAAATAGTATTCCCCAGTGTCCATGAAATTTTTTTGTGATCAGTAGTGACACCAAGTGTCACTACTTTGCCATAAAGACAAAGTCAAAATTAAATTCCAGTTCCTAGCAATATCAAAACCTCAAACCTTAGTCAAGATAAATATATTCTACTTCACTTGTCCTCCCTTCCCCAAGAGAAAGGGGGAAAAATGTAGAGTAATAGGCATATAAAAAGGGGTGGAATTTGCTATTATTTCTCATAGTGAAGGTGTATGAAAAGTATATAAACATGAAGGAAGGATTGGGAAGTAATGGCACCAAATGAACCTGACTCTTATGACACAGGGTTTTACCACATGCATATTCATGCATGTACACACACACATAAAACAATTTGGTGTAGAAATACATTGAACTCAAAAGATAAACAAGGGAGGAAAAGAATAGGCGAATAGGACAACTTAAGAAGGAAGATAATATTGGGAAGGTAAGTAAAACAAAATTCCTTTTCCTGTAGGGAGAATTAAAAAAGAAGAAAGGAAAAGCAAATGACAATAATCTAAGGGAGTTCGCATCAAGTTAGGAATAGTCAAACAAATTGTAGTATATGAATGTGATAGAATATTACTGCATTGTAAAGAATTTAAAAAAAAAGGTGATTCCAAGTAATCCCAGTTAGTATGAACTGATGCAGAATGAAATGAGAAAAACTGGGAGAACAATTTTGATCTGTGAAAATAACATTGTAGGGGGCAGCTAGGTGGTGCAGTGGATAGAGCACTGGCCCTGGATTCAGGAGGACCTGAGTTCAAACCTGGCCTCAGATACATACCACTTACTAGCTGTGTGACCCTGGGCAAGTCACTTAACCCCATTGCCTAACCAAAAAAAAAAGAGAGAGAGAAAAAAAAATAACATGGTAAAGAAAAACAACTTTTGGTAAGTACAATGACCAACCGTGTCTTTAGATGGTCTTTGATGAAGCCTATTATCTTCCTCATGACAGAGAAGTGATGGCCTCAAGGTACAGCAACAGACATACATTTTTGGACATGACCACCTTGTAGATTCACCTTGTTTGACTTTGCTTATTTGTTACAGGGTTTTGGTGTGGTTTTTTTTCCTATCATTTTTTTTCATTTGAGGGGGAAGTTGGTATAGAAGAATATTCATAATATTGACACTAGAAAAAAGGAGGGCAGCATTGAAACATATTTTTTAACACAGAGAAGACAATAAAAGGAAGTCCAGAAAGAACATATAAACAAATCAGTTTTAAAAGTAATGTGGAATGTATCATATGCTTTTTAAAAAGCAGTATAAAAAGGAGACTCATAGTTTCATAGCCAATTGGCTTTGCATTGTCTTAATGTATATATTGGGATGTTCTTGGTTGAGAGTACTTAAAGTAAAATGAAAAAAATTAATTAAAAAAATTTCTTGAATGTATGGTAACTGGACACATTATCACAGAGTGGCTTATAGAAACTTCACAAAGAATCACCCTGCCCTTTCGTAGGAAGGGATAATGAGCCGATCTTATTGAAATATAAAATCACAGAATGTTGGAACTAGAAAATACCTTAAAGATCATTTCATTCAGTCTCATTGTTTTACAGACAGAGAAATGAAATTCAGAGAGTCTAAATGACTCATCCAAATCATATAGCTGACTGTAAGTAGTACTAGTACTAAAATTCTCTTGACTTCTACTTCAGTGTTTTCACTGCTCCTTGGGTATTTTGATGGATCAGTGATCTTATTCATTTATTCAATTAATGACCAGCAGAATTTATTAAGTGCTTACTATGTGCCAAGCACCTGCTAAACATTTGGGATATGAAGAAAAATCAATAACAGTGCCTGTTCTCAAGAAGCTTATATTTGAATGGAGAAGACAACATAAACATAATGAGCTATGTATAAGCAAAAAGGCAGGATCAATACATTCCAATTTGGTTTTGATAACTTTAACCAAGTACAAACATTTTGATTAAACAAAATAATCAAAACTGAATGTGAGCAAGGTCTACACACCTCCCTGAATCAGTCAAAGTCATTGTGTGAGAGACTGAGGCATTATCTCAGCAAATTCTACGAAAGGGAGAAGCTGTATCAGAAGCAAGGCTAAGAGAGCCTAAAAATATGGGTTTGAGGAGTTGGAATAAGCATGAAGCAAAGGAAGATTGAGGCCAGCACTTGGATTTATTGGTATGATTATAAATATAAGATTGGGCAGAGAACCCCACTCCTTCCTAAGAGTTATAGGAAATTTTCTTAACCGGGGGCTCAGAGTAATTGTGACTGAATTCAGAACTTTTCATCTAAAATAATCACATCCATTTATTCTTCTTAATTCTCTACAGAGATCAATTCAACCGATATGCTTAAGGTCTTAATATTGTATGAATTCATAGAGACCAATAGGGTTTGTGGTTTGTCGCTACATTATTTCTGGTTCTTCCTATATGACTGGTCCATATTCCTTTTTGGTCATAGAGCTCTTTGATGATATTACTTAAGCAATTTCTAATATATCATAGTTTTTGGTAGGAAAAAATGTTACAAACTGTTCATAATCCCATTCTTCTTTTGCCTTTTGGGTGACCTGTAATATTAATTCTTCAGAGACCTTAGTATTCATAATTCACAGAAATGTACAATCACTGGAAGACTACTGATACTATTAGAACAAGGTACTGGCAATCCCTCGTACGGAATATGTTCAGTCATTCTGTATCTTTTTCTGTTAACTAACAGGTGAAGAAAAAGATTTTTGATTGGTGGCAAAGCTAGCATGGGACTAACTAGCCAAAGTTATCTCTTTCTCTTTTTCTGTGTTTTCTGAATGGATCTGTATGAAGAGTTTGAGCCGTCATGAACCTCTAGGTGAGGAAGGGGCCTCAGGCCCTATCTCATCTGGAGCTGTCATGCAGCCCCAAATATACAGCTTCATTGTTGCTGAGAGAGGGGAAGAAATATTGAAGATGACTTTGGCCTTATGAGCTTTGAACACTTGGAAGTACTATAGTTTGCCTCCAGCAAAGCTCCAAAAAATAACCTGCAGGATCCATCCCAGAAGTGAAACAGAACTGGCAGCAGAGATGCTGTTTTTTGCAACACCTTCGTCAACCAGATATGATACAATTGGAAGTGAACTTGACGAAGTTATTGCTTTGTAGCAACTGCCACCATCCCTAAGGACTGAGGTAGTATAAAGAAGTATAATGCCCCTATTTGGGGCATTGGTTTTTATTTCTGTTCTTACTATATCTTCTTAGTAAATATCCCTACATAAAAATAGATTAATGCTAATTGGTTAAATAACACTGAGGTGCTAACTACTGAAAGTTATTGATAATACAAAGGAGATAATAACAGTAACTTATGATTGATATTAGGAAAAACACTGGGATGGAGGATTGAGCTAATGCCATTAGAAGCAGAAACCTAATCCCTCAGAGGTACCTCTAGAACACTGATGGAGTTCATTTGGGGAACCCAACCTCCAAGTATGAATGTGGATTGGGAGAGTACGTCCAGAGTTTGGCAGGGAAAAGTTTGGAGTCATTAAATCACTGAGAAAATTCCCGAAAGAAATCTAGTTCACTTTTCTCTACTCAATATGAGGCACAGTTTCTATGTGCAGTTTCTTTCCCAGATATATGTGCTACTGATGATCTCAAGTTTGGATGTCTACCCAACTGTCTGGACAACAGGGATTCTTCATTCTCTGGACTTTTCCTGTGCATTCATGCAATAAATGTTTATTTCCTTTGCATTCACACAAGTAGCAAAAGACATAACCTTGAATTACGTCAAATTTCTTCAAATGACTATAGATCTCATTTAAGAAGGTTTGTTTGATATAGTCTCAGCACAATGTCACCCACTATGCTTGTCTGTTCAAATGAACTTTATATTCTAAAACAGTGTTCATATTATAAACTCAGGTTAGATTTTGTCTACTTTGTGTTTCCTTGATACTACTATTTCTTGGAGAATCTCATTAGTGTAGAATTAAATGCTATCTGTAGTGTGTTCTGTTCTACCCTAATAGTTAAAATGCAAATGTTATTGAAATATAAAATATCATAAAGGGTTAAAATATATTAAATCTACTTCATTTAAAGTAAACTTTTAAAAGTAATTTTAAGTTTCTACTTACTGAATTTTTAACATGAAATTAAAAGGTTAATTTGGATGCTCTCTTGACATGATTTTGAGACTATAAAAACTAGCATTATAAGAAATTTAGAGTAGAAAAGGCCACAAGTTTATAATGGAAAACCACTTCTGTGATTTGGTCATAGAAGATCTGAACTTGACTTGTGGCATGGTCACTTACCAGATTATGACCTTGGGTAAATTATTTTACCTTCTTGAAACCTCCATTTTCTAATCTGTAAAATGTGTATAATAATACTTGCAACACATATCTTATATAGTTAACTGCAGATCAAAAGAGATTACAAATATAAAGCATGGTTTAAATTCAGCTTTAATATAATATAATATAATATAATATAGATGATCAAATAGTCTACTACCAAAGGAACTTAATTATAACAAACTTTACATTCTCATTAAACCAAATAAAAGAAAAGTTGTAGCTTGGTGGAAAGATTTGAGTTTTCCTAATGCTATCACCATGAGACTTCATTGGTGTTCCTCACTGATTATCAGTTTACACTAATTAGCCCACTAGAGTTAATTAGATTTTAGAATCAGATATTTACTAATGTAATACTGTAAAAACAGTTGGTATCAAAACATTCCCTCGTAGTTTGGGACACACTTCCATATAAATGCATACAAGGTCCATGAGACAGTGAACTCAGGCTTGGAGAACATATGCTACAAGAGGGGTAACCTCAAAGCTGGTGATTATTAGAATAGTTTTCTCTCTTTTTCTCTTTTTGTGGAGTCCTTATGAAGTCTCCCTTTGTATAGCTTTCTATTGGACTCTTTATAGCATCCTTTAGCTGTCTAACCTCTGTGTGCCATTTTCCTTTGGCTCTTGATGCAGATGTATAGTCAGATGAAGATTTATAGTGTTCTGGGAACCAGTTATGATGCTGATGGAAGTCCAAATGTGTTGACCTTTTGAAGTACTCAAGGTCAAACTCTGGCCAAGGGTTTCCTCTTGTGATTTCCTCTCAAAGGCTTAGCTGGAACAGTTCTACCATTATGCTAGACTGCTATTGGAATCTCTGATTTTGAACTGGTTTGCTGTTTTTAATGAAGACTCCCTAAGATAGCCTTCATGATCTTCAACCAACTCAAACAGATATTATGTACAGCATATTCTAACTTCTTCCAATGGTTTGAAGTATTTCACTCCTTCCCAATTGATTATGAACTTTTCCCTCACCTAATGTATACTTTTGATTGATTGACTTAATAGAGGCATCCAGGAATAGTTCACATGTATTTTACAGTTTTGATTGATTGACTCTGTAACCCAGAAAGGAGAGTAGAGCCTTCTTGGTTCTGGATGTTTTATGGATGAGGTTGAAGTGGCACTAAAGAAAACAAAAAAAAAAAAAAAAAGGAAAAGTATCTGAATTAGATCAAGTGTACATACTGCTAACAAGCCTTGATTGACATCTCAGCCTCCTCTCCTAACTATAGGTAGAGTACCAAACTCTTCCCAATACCTTCCTTTATAGAGGGTAGAAACTGGGTTTTAGGGGCTCACTTCATTTTGCATCTGTTGCTCTGCCTGGTTTCAATTCCATGGAATGAGATACCCCTGCACCAGGTACCTCCTGATGTCTGTCCTCCCTCACTTTCCTGACTCATTTTGTGTATTGTCTACCCACTCCTCCCCACCACCCCTGCATTAGACTGTAAAGTTTTGAGAGCAGGGACTGCCTTTTTTTCTTATTATTAACTTTATCCCAAGCATTTTAGACCAGTGCCTGGCACATAGAAATATTTGATAAAATATTTATTGGATAGATGAGATCTGTGTTTGAGGTAATACAATTCTGAGGATATCGAGGGATGGATTTACAATATATAGAGGATGTCGTACATGTAGATGATATTTTAGACCTTTGAATAACAAAAAAGGCAACCAGTAAAATATGAACAACTACTGACCTATATATCTACTTCCCAATCTGACATAAGTCAGCTCCATACATATCAAGGGCAGCCTTGAAGATTTTATTGGTAGGGCACAGACAAGCCTTCACAAGTAATATCTCACAGTGGGCCATTATACAATTAACTCAAAGATAGAGAAAAGAAAGAATCCCACTGTGCTTAGTGTTTGTTGATTTAAAAAAAAAATTGAATTGAGGGCTCTTTTCCAAAAAGGTATGTTTAATTTATAAATCAAAATCATTCATGATTCTTGAAATATAAAGCGGCAAAGATAAATTTCTTTAATGACTCTCTCATCATGAATATTACCAAGGTGATTATCATTGTGATGGAAGACATTCAATGGAGGACATTACTTGAAAACTAATTCACTGTGGATGATGATGTCTTCTAGCCCTATGACCACTCAAAAGAGTTGGTCCTGACCACCCACATAGAAAAACCAAGTGGCTAAAGAAGGTTTATTGCCCACATTATGACATGTAGTTGGATGAACAACCTATAGAGCTATATCTAACTTGCATAGGCAAAACAAGTGAATGAGTTGAGCCCAGAAGTAAACAAGAGGAGGAGAGTAAGTTGAATCACCTTCAGTAAACTCCATAGTTCCTTCAAGGACACTAAACTTCTTCCAGAAACAAAGGCCTACCTTTTAAAATGCTATTATTTTACTGCTTGGCACTCTTTTTATATTGCTTTGAGATATTTAATACAGCAGTTTCCAAATATCTCAAGTGAATGTCACACAAAGAGCAAATGAGAGACAGATTATAGGTGTGAAATAAGAAATAAGAAACTTCAAAGAACAGAATTAAAAAATATTACAAGAGAAACATATGATGGGGGGAAATGATCTGGTCATAGGTCAAGAATTGTAGGTGGGTAGCACAAATGTTCCAACATTATAATCCTTTTATCAAGTTATTTTTTTCAGTTTTGTTTTTTAGGCAATTGGTGTTAAGTGACTTGTTCAGGGTCACAGTAAGTGTCAAGTGTTTGGTCTGAGGCCAGATTTGGACTCAGGTCCTCCTGACTTCAGGGCTGGTGTTCTATCCACTGCACCACTTAGCTGCCCCCTTTTATCAAGTTAAACAAGGAATGCCTCAAATATACTGAGTAGACCCCATGTAAAGAAATTATGGAATTATCCTCAAAATACATATAAATTACATTATATATGTCAAATTATCCTTTGGTATTATCCCCAACTCCTCTCATTTTATCACCCCATGGTTGCCATGTCTTTGTTTCTACATCCACAGTATCTCCTACTTTAGACTGCTTCTTTTCATTCACATAGTCATCTCCTTAGTTAAGGCCTTCCTCATTTATCACATAGATTACTACTATAGCCTCCCAATTGATCTCTCTGCTTCTAGTCTTTCAACACTCCAGACAAATCATCCTATTTACTAAGGTTGAAGTAGTTTTCCTTAAGTTCAGGCATAATCATGTCATTCCCTTACTTAATCCTCTTTACAAACTTTTTATCAATCCCTCTGTTTAGCTTTTAATGTTGTAAACAACCTGGCCTTAATCTATCTTTTCAGATTCCAAGGACCTTACTTCCCCTTGGGCATGCTGTTTTCCAGACCACTGCCTTTACATAACAAGGAACTCTGAACAGTTGGCCTACTAAGGCCAGTTTCCCATTATACATGCAGAAAGCATGGAAACATTTAAGAGTAAGAAATAACTATGATGGAGTTACAAGGTTAGGAACAGGAAGATAACACAAAGAATAGTTAAGGTATTTTGTTCTGGGTCAGGCCTAGCTCAGCCCAGTCCAGAGATTTGGGATAACAAGTGGAATGCATTGAAACATTCATGGATCATAAAATTCAACAAAAGTAACTTTATTTACAGCGGGATTTAAAGGATCTGATTCCCTAAAAACAGATACCGCTCTTACCATACTTCCGCTGCTAGTGGTGAATGGATGCTACTTCATGTAGTAGGTCTGTAAAGCTGAGGTAGAACAAACTTCAAGAACCAACTTCCCACAAGCTGAGGTCTTTAGGACTCATGTGATAAGAAAGCCATGCCATTGGTTCAAGTTTTAGTCCTCCAAACCATACAAATCCTAAGATTCCTTGCCCTGTTAAAAGGAAACCAACCTAGCCTACATAAAGCAGACATGGCTCATAGCCTAGATGCCAAGGGTGGGGAACCTGCGGCCTCGAGGCTACATGTAGCCTTCTAGGTCCTCAAATGCAGCTCTTTGACTGAATCCAAACTTCACAGAACAAATCCCCTTAATAAAAGGATTTGTTCTGTAAAACTTGAATTCAGTCAAAAGGCCACAGTGAAGGACCGAGAAAGCCACATGTGGCTTTAAGGCTGCAGGTTTCACACCCCTGGTAGATGCACTTATGGGAAGGTATTAATGATTCTCCTAAAGTGTATTTGTTACATACAGAGGAATGTTGGAACCAGCTTTAACCAACTGGTGAGAGCTAATTGCTAAATTTTCAGTGTGAGCATTTACAACCCAGAAATGACAATTGTTACAAATCAGAGCTTGATTTATTGTTTTGTTTTGATTTCTAGACTTAATGTATTAACAATGCAGATTAAACTTAAAGTATATGCATACTTTCTTTTTTCCCCAGACAGGACAGTTAAATGTTTATCAGCAAACCCCTCTATTGCTCTAAAAACATTGTGTATGCTCAGCAAGAAAGCAATTGAATGCTCAGGGAATGAAGTTATCACTACACTGGAGGCCTAGTGACTGGAGGCTAATAATAATAATAATAGGTATTTATGTAGTACTTTAAGGTTCAGAAAGTGTTTTATATCATTATCTCATTTGATCCCCACAACACCCCTGGTTACATGCCTCATCACAAGGGAATGATGTGAAGGTTTCTTATCCAATCACATGTAATTATTTATCAAAAACAACATTCAATGACTCATCTGGATTTTTAAAAATGCAATCATTCAACTTGCCAGAAGGAAAAGTTATATATTGTTGAATAATGGTGATAGTTTATATCAGTCTAGCCATACTTAGAGTTCTTGCCTCTGTAGCCCACTAGTAACATAAGACAAAAATGGAGAATGTTTTCTACTAATCCAGCTAGTATTTACCTTTTGCCCTTGGTAGGAAGTTCCTCTTGACTCCACTACCGCCATTCATCTAGTCTCCCTTATTCAAAAATGTAGTTCTCTTTTATTTGCCCCCTCTCCTTTACTTCTTTTATCTATTCTGTCAACAAGTTCTATTGATTTTATAATCACATCTCCATAAGATGGCAGCATAGCATAGTGGATGGACGGCCAGTCAGTGACAGAAAGAGCTGAGTTGAAGTCATGCCTCTGAGGCATACTATGTGACTATAAGCAAATCATTAATTTCTCAGTGTCCTCAGGTAATTCTATAAAAATTATAAATTACAGAAAGTTTGCTGATCTGCTCCACAGTGGATATAACAAATGAGAATCCACAAGCAAATGAAACTACAGATCTCCTTCCCCATAAAAATTTTTTTTTTAATTCTCCAATCAATTAATCCATAAACACTTATTAAACACCTACTATGTGCCAGACACAGTCCTCTCTATTTCCACTGACAATACTTTGGTATATGCATTAATTATCACCTTTTCCTAATACCACTGAAATAACTTCTTACACATTTTCTAACCTTCACTCTCCCCAACTCCAATCTATTCTTCATACTACTACCAGAATAATCTTCTTGAGACAGAAATATGATCCTATTGTTCCTCTGCCTTCCTAATGCCTAGCAAATAAAATTCAGAGTAGCTATAGGGATATTTAAGGCCAATATATCTGGATCCTCCTTACCTTTCCAACATATATGATACTTATCCCATGACACGCTATATTCAGTGTTTCCTATGCATGACTGATGCTTTCAGTCCCAGGTAAATGGAGTCAGGCCCCCTACAATTTGATAGATTTCTGACAGAAGTTAACATGTGGTTCACCATATCCTGCCCTGATGACCAGGCTTGTCTTCACATGGAGGTGAAAAGGGCCCTGTCCAGCTAAGTATCTCCATATCTTTGTTGCAATCTTTGGCATATTATAGCAAAGTAAACCTCCTTTGGTTAACTGTCCAATGACTTGTGAGCTCCTTACTTTGTCCTGACTTTGAACCTGAACTAAAAGGGTCAAGTCTGACACCAGGTTATTTATATGTAGGCCCAGAGAAGTTTTATAACTTGTACAAAGTCAAGTAATAGGTGTCAAAAATGGGATTTGAACTGGGTTCTTCTGTTTCCAAATCTGTTGTTTTTTCCACTGTACCATACTGTTAGAAAACTTAAAGGAGGATTCAGTGGTTATATTAAAAAAAAAAAAAATAGTGCAGAGGAGAAGATGGGAACTGTTCTCCAATTCTGTAAGAGATCTGAATGAGAGGAATCCAAGAAAATCAACTGGTAGTGAAAGAAATACAGGCTGGAAGAAATAGATTCAATGTGTGGTGATAGGAGTTTCTCAAAACCTAATAGCAGGAAGAAGGCCCCCTGTGACACCCCTTATACGTAGCCTAACAGAAAGTTATCCGGTGAGGAGATAAATCTTCAGACATTGTCTGCCCCTGGCTTCTACTTAAATTGTCAAGTTCATTAAAAGCTCCCTCACAATTGTTTTCTCTTCTCAATTTGCATCCTCTGAGGAAGAGTCAGCATTCTTCTTGAATGTAATAAGCCTCTTCCCCTCAAGGATGCCAGGTTTTTTCACCTTGCCATCCAGGGAAATGATTGTTAATCTCGGGAAATGAGTGTAGTTAAAATGACAAATACTAAGTGAATCAAGCAATGATTGCCCTTTCTTTCAACGTTCTAGTGGGCATTTGATGAGGCTTCATTTCACAATCTGTTTCCAATGTTTAAGCCATGGCAGTCTATAAGGATTTTTCAGCTCACTGACGAAAGGTTTTATGAAGAGAAGTGGTGAAAATTATAGCATTTTTATAAACATGTTATGTTAATAGCTGAAAATGACTTCCATTAACATTTGTCACCATCTGTCCATACATCTGGAAAAGAAGAAATGAAAGTATGGAACATATCAGCTATCAGGTAATTTTAGTGAGAACAAAGCTACTTTCTTTGAGTTAAAGAGACAGTTGAAATGGTATCTTTCATCAATTTGTGGACATCTTTATATCTTTAAAGAAATTGCCAAGTGTTTTTGGTGCCCCCAGAAAACTTTCTCAGTTGGACTTTTTGGAATTTGAATTCACAAGTATCTAGAATAATAATAAGCAATTAATAAGTGCTTTTTCAGGGTCATTCAATCATTCCTTCCTAAAATGTACATTTTTCAATGGGAAAAAAAGTCAAATTACTCTTAGTTTGAATATGTAGCTTAACCTTTAAAATATTAGATTAGTTGTCCCTGGGTTTCTGGGCAGTGTTATATGTTTGAATGACTGAAAATTATGGACCACTAACTACTGCAGTGGGCAATTTTCATTCCTTGCACAGATGCTACTCCCTAATTCAAACAGGTTATCACAGGATCATTTTACTTCAAGACTGGTGGCAGTCTGAAACATACCATTTCTCTTTCTAATGCTACATTAACCTGGGTAACACAAGGGAATGTGCTGGAAATCATCAATATCTATCTGTGTCTCCAACATACAGGAATGAAATCATATACCTGCTCAGCAAAAAGTTAGGCTACAACTAACAAAAGGAGGCAAGTTTATGTAAAGTTCTGTAGGTTAATGTAAATAGTATTACAGTGGTCCATAATTTTCATTCACTCAAACATAAAACATTATCCAGAAAACCAAGGAGAATTAATTTATTAATATTCTTCTCTAATGTAACAGTGATTCTCTGTTTTCCACTGTGTGAGGGCTAGGTAGGTATGTTACATTCCAATCCTCCCCAAGGGTTCTCTGTTACCCTTATGGGGTTAGAGAGTCTCTCATATCTTTGGCTCAAAGTCCCATTAAATGTATTCCCCTCATTTTGAAGGATCTTAGCACTCCAGTTTGATTTAACCACTTAAACAGTCATACCACATTTTACAAAGAAATATTTACTTAAGAGGTTTAGAAAGAACAAATATTCAAAACATCTCCCTTAATGCCTGGGGTGCATAATTCCCTCCTATATCATGATCTCTAATAGGGAGATTAGGTTAGTTTAATTCATTACTACATAGCATTAGTCCCTCAAGGTCCAAATCCCATGTCCTACCACCATCCCCCCAGATTAGAGTCCTAGCACCTTGACTTCTCATAGCTTCCCTGCTGGGCTAGCAACAATATCCAGCCTGGAATCTGCAGCGCCAAGGTACCCATGGGTATAGCTTTTCAGTCAGGACTCCATTCCCTACACCTAGAAATGAAAAGGACAAATGAAACACTCTGAAATCCCACGCCCATTTCTCAGAGCCACAGGGCCTAAGTGAAGGGGAAGGTGCACCCAATCCCCTTCCAGTTACTTATCACATGGTGTCCTTACTGTGGCTGAATGAGATCTTCACCCCTGGAAGTCACTGGAAAGCATGACAGACTTTGCTTCAGGCAGTTCTGGCTACATAGACAGTGAAAAGAGGCTATTCCCATACACGTGGTAAATCATACAAAATGTTGACACATACATGAGTCCCGTTTCCCAGGAGAAGGTCTTAAGTGTCTCACACGTGGGTCTCTCCATCTTAAGTGGTTTGGGATTGTTCCAAGTCTGTTATACTAGAAATCACAAACATTTTCCCGTTAGGTAATTTTCCCATTGTTTGTTTTTGCAATAGTCACCAATGAGTAAGATAAAACATGCAAAATAGACTTCACTTCTACATAACCGTGCCCAGCACATTTCATTAAGGTATGCATTTAGGGAATTTTATTTGTAGCAGGGAAGTGTCACGCCTGCATAGGTTGTATGTGTCACACCAAGTCTGTGGCTCACTGGGAGGCATAAATAGATATATCTAGAATGTCCTCCACCTATCCTTCTCCAAGACTGACTCTTACCAGGAGGGGATGTGGGGGACTGGCATCTTTAGACTTCTTCATCATGCACTCAGGAACTTTTTCATCCTGTAAGATCACATCAGCCCTTGAATTCATACTTTATCATTACCCTTTCTCCCTGGAGCACCTCTGATTAGAGGATGGAGAGGAGAGCAACTTCCATTTAAGGGAAGTGACCAGGCCAGCTGAATTCCTTTGGACTTCTCCATCTGATCCCTGGTCCACCAAGGACCTTCCCTCCCCTCCCCTTTTTCAACTGCCTTCTGTGGATTTTCTCTCCTTATGTGTGTTGTTTATGTTAAATTGTAAGCTCCTTAAGGGCAGGGGCTATCTTTTCTATTTGTGTTTTTATCCCCACTGTTTTAGCCCAGTGATTGGCACATATTAGGTGCTTAATAAATATTTATTGACTCATTGATGGATCAGAGGCTAAAAGAGAGGGACCACTGCCTTAGAATTTTATATTCTGAACTCAAAGATCACTGCAGATGGCAACCGTAACCATGAAATTAAAAGATACTTGTTCCTTGGAAAGAAAGCTATAGCAAATATGGACAACACACTAAAAAAAGCAGAGACATTGCTTCACCGACAAAGGTCTCTATAGTCAAAGCTATGGTTTTTCCAGTAGCAATACATGGCTGTGAGAGTTGGACTATAAGAAAAACTGGGTACTGCAGAATTGATACTGTCAAATTGGGGTGCTAGAAAAGACTTTTGAGAGCCTTTTGAACAGTAGGAGATCAAATCAGTCAATACTTACAGAAATTAATTCAGGCTTTTCACTGGAAGGTCAAATATTGAAGCTGAAGCTCAAATACTTTGGCCACATAACGAGAAGATGGGGCTCACTGAAAAAGACCCTAATGTTGGGAAAGTGAAGGCAAAAGGAAAAGGGGACAGGAGAGGATGAGATGGATAGTTAGTATCATGGAAATGATGAAAATGAAATTGGAATATAGAAGGGCCTGGTATGCTATGATCCATGGGGTCACAAAGAGTTGGATACAATTGAATGACTGAACAACAATAACAAATGTTTTCCTGTTCTACCTCCATTGTCCAGGAGGGAGTGGTGGATTTGTAGGGATCAAAAGAAAAAGGACAGTTACAATAATCTTTTTTTTTTTTTTTTTTAGCTTTGAAGGATAGGATAGGGATAAGAACTGGATCTGTGATTTTATTGGCGTGAGGAACCCCCTAGATGAGGAGACTCCTATTAATGCAGATAAGCATTTCCTTTGCAACGTATGGAATTAGAGAGTTGCTTCCGGAGAGGTAAAATAACTTACTCAGGGTCACAAAGACAGTATATATTTAGAAGGCCTTAAATGAAAATCACCCTGGCTTCAGGTCAGACTCTATCTACCACGCAATGCTGCTTGTTCTTTTCAATAGATTTGCCAATTCTTGGCCAACAAGTAGTGTTTGACTCAGCCTTAATGTGAGTGATGAGTTTTTGTCTTTCTTTATATCTCCAGTGCTTACAACAGGGGCTAGCACATGTCATTGCTCAGTCATTTCAGTTATATCCAACTCTCCATGTCCCCATTTGGCAGTTTTCTTGGCAAAGATATAGCAGACATAGTAAGTGTTTGATAAATGCTTTTTGACTTGATTCAATAGACATTATGTATTCGTTAAGGGGGAAGGGGACAAGCATTCACTAGGGCCTAATATATGAGAGCTAGGTGGCACAGTGGCTAGAGTGCCAGGTCTGGAGGAAAACTCATCTTCCTAAGTTCAAATCTAGTCTTAGACACTTACTAGCTGTATGACCTTGGGCAAGTCACTTAACCATGTTTACCTCTGTTTCCTTATCTGTAAAATGAACTGAAGAAGGAAATTATATCACTCCAGCATTTTTGCCAAGAAAACACCAAATGAGGTCACAAAGAGTCAGACACAATTGAAAAACAACATTATATGACAGGCACTATATTATGCATTTTATAAATATTATTTCTTTTGATCCTCACAAGAAATCTGAGAAGCAGATGCCTCTCATTTTAAGCTTCAGTTTCAGTATTTGACCTTCCCGTGACCTTGAATTAAAATCTTTAAGTATTGACTGATTTGATCTCCTTGCTGTCCAAGGGACTCTCAAAAATCTTCCCCAGCACCACACCCAGCTTTCACACCTGTACCACAGGTGCCATCCCCATTTTACAATTTAGGCAAATAGGTCAAGTGAGCTAGTAAGAGATCACATTTGAACTCAGGTCTTCCTAACTCCAGGCCTGGTGCTCTATCCACTATGGCAAATTAAATGGGTGCTAAACTTGTCATAAGCACATTTAGAGATATTTCTGGTGCCCGGTTCGTTTAGAATCATTTAAAATGTCAAATAGGTTTTTTGCCTTTATAACAAAAATTGACATGAATCATCAGTTCAAATATGTGAGCAGCTTGGTTTGGGCTAGAATGTTGAATATGTGGAAGGAAGGAAGTAGGAAGTAAGACTGAAAAGGTAGAATGAGCTAAGTCATTGAATTCCTGAGTAAGCAGCTGGAATTGTAATAGGTTTCAGGAAGACATTGAAAGGTTTTCAGCAGAGGAATAACATGGCTGATTGAGCCTCAGGAAAGTTAATCAGGCAATGGTTTGGAAAAAGGATGGATTGGAGTGGGGACAGACTAAAAGTGGGGAGTCACCATCTCTGAGAGAAAAAATAAAAAACCTCTTGCCTTTCTATAATAAGCCTATTTCTCATGTCCATCCAACTCAACCCCAGTGCTTATTCTGTGCTGCTCTCCTTTTGTAAACCATCCCCTGAAACATCCATTTTAGCATTAATGAGTTCCCTTCATTCTACTTCTCTTTCTCTTACATTCAACTTCCTCACACTCACAGCAACTTGGCTCCCTCCACATTTAATAATAATGATAACAACAACTAGTCTTTTCATATTACATTAGGGTTTGCAAAGTACTTTTCAAATATTAATGTGTTTTATCCTCACAACAACCCCAGGAAGTAGGTGCTATTATTATCATAATTTTACAGATAAAAAAAACTGATGTAGGCAGAAGTTAAATAACTTGCCCAGGGCCACACATCATAAGTGTTTGAGGCCTGATTTGAACTGGAGTCTTTCTGACTACAACTCCAGTGTTCCATACACTATGCCACCTAGCTGTATCAGTTCCTTTCAGATCAAAAGACACTGAATTTCTGGCTATTGGGTGGCCTACACTGGGTATTCCATCTTTCATGCCCCCAAACACACTGGACTAATAGGGAAAGTAGGGATCTTCCTAGTTTCTCATCAATTCTGAAAAAGTTATTGGATTTATTACTTTAACATTGTTAACATAAAAAATTATCTATGTTAACAATTTTAAAATATTTATCTTCAATCCTGACCCCCACCCCCCAAAAAAAACAAGAAACAAAAACAAACCTGAACTTAATAGAAGATTTGACATGGAGCCTTTGACATTTTACATAGGAGATCTTGACAAGAGACAAGAGAAATATAAGGTACATACCAAAGAGTAATTACGAGGGACTCAATAAGGATGGAATATTTACCTTTTATGTAGGTAAAATGTAAAATGTATGTCCAAAATTGTTATTAGTAATTGAGAAGATTATAAAAAAGATTGGGGTAGACCTGAGTATGATGTGACTTTAAAAAGTAAACAGTTTAGGAACAGCTAATGTTAAGCTAATTAAAGTGTAATATTTTATGCAAATGAGGTGTGAGAGGAAGAACCAATACAGAAGAATTAGATGGAAGAGGAGGGCTGTTAGTTCTGGAAACCTAATTTCATCTGGAGTGGGTTCAAGAGGGAGTAATACATACATACATACATACACACATACATACATACATATATACATAAGAGTATCAAAGTCTTTTAAATTCAGAAAGAAAACACTAAGGAGATAAGGATCTGGAGATGATAAGGGAGAGATCTCTAGAGGGGAGGGTGAGGGAATAAGTTAAAGGAGGAGTATAGAAGGGCATTTATATTAATGGGAATGGGAAGACAAGGGAGGGATCCTTGGGAGGATAATGAATCTTTAGAGAAGAGGAGGAGGAATAAGTTAAAGGGGGTACAGAAAGGTGTTTAAATTTATGGGAATGGGAGGATAAGGGAGGGATCCTTGGAGAGGGGTAGGTTAAGTAGTAAGAAGGTAGAAGTAAAGTAGAAGAGTTGAAAGAATAGGAAATAAGAGATATACACAAACATAAAAACAAAGATCAGAAGTAGCATTTGTTAGGAAAAGTATATGTCTATATTTAAGCATGTATGTATATGTATGTGTATATATATATATATATGCTTAATTGTAGCCTTCTGGGAAGTGGGAGGTTGAAGGGGAAAAAAAGAGCAAAGTAAAAAGTGGCAGCTAGGTGGCATAGTGGATAGAGCACCAGCCCTGGAGTCAGGAGGACCTAAGTTCAAAATCCAGCTTTAGACATTTGACACTTACTAGCTGTGTGACCCTGGGCAAGTCACTTAACCCTGATTAACTCACCAAAAAAAAAAAAGTCATGTCCTTAACAGTCATTTGTTTTCAAACCTTTGCAAAGACATGGACTCTGCTTACAAAAGCTTATTACTACATGCAGAGGTAAGGTCGCTCCCAAGAGGGTGAAGTTTAAAAAGATTATTGAAATTGAAAGATGAAGTTGTTATATTTTTGACTGAGCAAAAATCTGATTTTGTTGCATTTTTCATGATTTATGGCTTTCAAAACTGTGTTATTTGTCAGGTATTTTCAAAAACCTTTTGAAAAACTCAGTGATTTAAACATGTTGCTTCAAGGAAAAATTGTAACATTTATGTTAAAAAATAAAGTTGAAAGTTTTACTAAGCAAGTTAACATATGGAAGAATAGGGTGGAAAATGGTTCCTTAGAAATGTTTGCAGCTACAGATGATTTTAAAATTGAAAATAACTTTACCAAAGATTTAATTGTAAGAATTATAATTGACCATCTGAAGTGCCTGGAGACACAGTTTCAGAAATATTTGCCTTCAAATTTTGATTCTAAAACACTAAGTTGGGTTCATAAACCAAACTCAGTTGAAATAAA